>NC_090941.1:816333627-816636657 GCF_040938575.1 Ambystoma mexicanum | reverse complement strand
ACACGGGGCATGAGTGGGGGGGTGGGGAAGGGGATAGACACGTGGCATGAGTGGGCGGTTGGGGGAAGGGGAGCGAGACGGGGCATGAGCGGGGGTGGGGTGGAAGGGGAGAGACACATGGGGCATGAGCGGGGGGTTGGGGGATAGGGGAGAGAGACACAGGGCATGAGCGGGGGGTGGGGGTGAAGGGGATAGACACACGGGGCATTAGCGGGGGTTGGGGAAGGGGAGAGAGACATGGGGCATGAGTGGGGGGTAGGGGGAACAGTAGGGAGACAAGGGGCATGAGTGAGGGGTGGGGGGGAAGGGGAGAGACACACAGGGCAAGAGCAGGGGGTGGGGGGAAAGGAGGGAGACATGGGGCATGAGCGAGGGGCGGGGGGAAGGGGAGAGACACGGGGCATGAGTGGAGGGCGGGGGAAGGGGAGAGACACGGGGCATAAGCAGGGGGTAGGGGGGAAGAGGAGAGAGACACAGGGCATGAGTGGGGGAACAATAGGGAGACACGGGGAATGAGCGGGGTGTGGGGGGGAAGGGGAGAGACACACGGGGCATGAGTGGGGGTGGGGGGAGGGGAGAGACACACGGGGCATGAGCGGGGTGTGGGGAGGAAGGGGAGAGACACACGGGGCATGAGTGGGGGTGGGGAAGGGGATAGACACGTGGCATGAGTGGGCGGTTGGGGGAAGGGGAGCGAGACGGGGCATGAGCGGGGGTGGGGTGGAAGGGGAGAGACACATGGGGCATGAGCGGGGGGTTGGGGGATAGGGGAGAGAGACACAGGGCATGAGCGGGGGGTGGGGGGTGAAGGGGATAGACACACGGGGCATTAGCGGGGGTTGGGGAAGGGGAGAGAGACATGGGGCATGAGTGGGGGGTAGGGGGAACAGTAGGGAGACAAGGGGCATGAGTGAGGGGTGGGGGGGAAGGGGAGAGACACACAGGGCAAGAGCAGGGGGTGGGGGGAAAGGAGGGAGACATGGGGCATGAGCGAGGGGCGGGGGGAAGGGGAGAGACACGGGGCATTAGCAAGGGGTGCGGGGGTAGGGGAGAGACACACGGGGCATGAGCGGGGGGGTCAGGTGGAAGGGGAGAGACACACGGGGCATGAGCGGGGGATGGGGTGAAGAGTAGAGACACACATGGCGTGAGCAGGGGGTGGGGGGAAAGGAGGGAGACACACAGGGCGTGAGCAGGGGATGGGGGTAGGGGAGAGAGACAAGGGGCATGAGCGGGGCTGAGGGGGAAGTGGAGAGAGACACGGGGCATGAGCGGGGGGTTGGGAGGAACAGTAGGTAGACACGGGGCATGAGCGGGGGGTGGGGGGAAGGGGAGAGACACACGGGGCATGAGCGGGGGGTGGGGTGGAAGGGGAGAGACACATGGGGCATGAGCGGGGGGTGGGGGAGGGGAGAGACACACGAGGCATGAGCAGGGGATGCGGGAAAGGAGGGAGACACGGGGCATGAGCGGGGGTGGAGGGAAGGGGAGAGACACACGAGGCATGAGCGGGGGGTGGGGGGAAGGGGAGAGACACGGGGCATGAGCAGGGGGTGGGGGAAAGGGAGAGACACGGGCATGAGCGGGGGTGGGGGGAAGGGGAGAGAGACACAGGGCATGAGCAGGGGGGTGGGGGGCAAGGGGAGAGACACACGGGGCATGAGCAGGGGGTGGAGGGAAGGGGAGACACACGGGGCGTGAGCGGGGGGGAGGGGGGAGGGCAGAGACACAACGGGCATGAGTGGGGGGAAAGGAAGGAGACACGGGGCATGAGCGGGGGGTAACAAGGGAGACATGGGGCATGAGCTGGGGGTGGGGGGAGGGGAGAGACACACGGGGCATGAGCGGGGGGAAAGGAGGGAGACACGGGGCATGAGCGGGGGTTGGGGGGTAACACAAGGGAGACACGGGGCATGAGCGGGTGGTGGGGAGGTAACACAAGGGAGACATGGGGCATTAGCGGGAGGTGGGGGGAGGGGAGAGACTCACGGGGCATGAGCGGGGTGGTGGGGGGAAAGGAGGGAGACACGGGGCATGAGCGGGGGCTGGGGGAAGTGGAGAGACACGTGGCATGAGTGGGGGGTGGGGGGGAAGGGGAGAGAGACAGGCATGAGCGGGGGGTGGGGGGGAAGGGGAGAGACACACGGGGCATGAGCGGGGGGTGGGGGGACTGGGAGAGAGACACGGGGCCATGAGTAGGGGGGTGTGGGGAACAATAGGGAGACACAGGGCAGGAGCGGGGGGTGGGGGTAAGGGGAGAGAGACACGGGGCATGAGTAGGGGGGTGTGGGGAACAATAGGGAGACACGGGGCAGGAGCGGGGGTGGGGGGGTAACACGAGGGAGACGCGGGGAATGAGCGGGTGGTGGGGAGGTAATACAAGGGAGACATGGGGCATTAGCGGGAGGTGGGGGGAGGGGAGAGACACACGGGGCATGAGCGGGGCGGTGGGGGGAAAGGAGGGAGACACGGGGCATGAGCGGGGGCTGGGGGAAGTGGAGAGACACGTGGCATGAGTGGGGGGTGGGGGGAAGGGGAGAGAGACGGGCATGAGCGGGGGGCGGGGGGAAGGGGAGAGACACACGGGGCATGAGCGGGGTGTGGGGGGAAGGGGAGAGAGACACGGGGCATGTGTAGGGGGGTGTGGGGAACAATAGGGAGGCACGGGGCAGGAGCGGGGGGTGGGGGGTAAGGGGAGACACACAGTGCATGAGTGGGGGGGAAGGTAGAGACACATAGGGCATGAGCGGGGTGAAAGGAGGGAGACATGGGGCATGAGTGGGGGGTGGGGGAACACAAGGGAGACACGGGGCATGAGCGAGGGGTGGGGGAGTTACACAAGGGAGACACAGGGCATGAGCTGGTGAGCTGGGGGTGGGGGGTAACACAAGGGAGACAGAGGGCATGAGCGGGGGTGGGGAGTAACAGGGGAGACAGGTCATGAGCGGCGGGTGGGGGTAACGCTAGACACGGGGCATGAGCGGGGGTGGGGGGAAGTGAAGAGAGACACGGGGCATGAGCTGGGGTTGGGGAAAAATAAGGAGACACGGGACATGAGCGGGTGGTGGGGGAAAGGAGGGAGACACGGGGCATGAGTGGGGGAAGGGGAGAGACATACCCGGCATGAGTGGGGGCTGGGGGGAAGGAGAGAGACACATGGGGCAAGAGCGGGGGGTGGGGGCTGTTAAGCAGAAACCTGTGCAGTTCCCTCTGGGACCACTGCAAAAGATTTAGGCCTACAGGTGTTTGGCAGTAAACCCACTTGGTAGCCGTCTGTACCACACAGATTCATTTGGTAGCTGTGGCTGAGCAGTCAGACTTCTGTCAAGAAAATTTAGGCAGTATGTGGAGTATACAAGATAGGGCAATTTACACAGTAGAACAAGCAAACACGGAGTAGAGCTTGGGTGTAAAGATATATAATTATTTATTTTAAAGACACATCTATGAAAACACACTGGCACTAATACGGCAAACAACTTCAATCACAATTACTATAAGTATCTCACTCCTCTAACAATATTTCGACAAGTCTAGGTTCAACGGCACCACTTATTTGCAGACAGAGGGGAATGCTTTAACCCAGATGGCACTCTAATATTCGTTAGAACGGGAGAAAAAAAGGCAGGGTATGAAACCAACTCGGTACCAACACTTTTTCGAAGCAAATGCAAGGCAAGTAAGGCAGGGTCTACTGTCGATCACTCGGAGAGAGGCAAGGCCATATGTCCCAAAAAGTATCACAGTGGAAATGCACTTTGAGTCTTTGTAGCAAATTGTCACAGAAAGGTTGGACTAGTTTAGAACAGAAAGTTAAGAAGGTCTGGAGGCGACCCGAGGGAAAGGTTAGGATTAAGACACCTCACGCTAACCGTCACAAGGGCAGCCAGGCGGACACGGTACCTTGTATGTGGAGAGACAGCTCCGGCGGGGCCAGTTGTTCCTGGTGGTGGATGCAAGTTGCGGCTTTGTCAAGAGATGAGAGGCTCTCGTCGTCGAAGGAAAGTTGAATATCGTTGCACCACCACTGAAGAGACCAGCTGCGGAGTGCTCCGTCACAAGGCACCACCTTTTGGTCGCGGTACAGAGATTAGTGGCTATCCGGTTGCCGGGGTTCTCAGCACGGGCAATTTGACCACTACGTCCTGGAAGTGAAGAAAAAGCAAAGGGACTGGTTGCTCCCACCAGTCAGGGGAAGAAGACTCTCCGGCCGGGAACGGGAAGTGGTGAGTCGGTTCAGCAGGGCTCCACCGGAGGTGTCGCCGTTGCAGGTCGGCTCAGCTTTACCCTCGTCGGATTCTTAGGTCCTATGGCAACTTCTGAAGATCCAGTCCCAAAAGCCCTGCTTTTATGCAGAAAACCCCCATTCATTCAGACTAGCTGTCAATCAAACCATGCTAAGTGGTGAGCGGGGTGGCTCACCACTTGGGCCAATCACACCAGAGTGCGACTTGAGTTGGCAAGGCAACTCAGTCCAGGGTGCCTAAACCCCCTCCCACACTCCATTTGGTACCCAGACAGAATGGCACCACTTTGGAGGGAATCTGTGCAGAAGCCCGCCAAAAGTGTAACAAAGGGCTCAACTTTTGGTTCGGAGTTACAGAGGCGAACACAGAAGCCATTTTAAAACCGAGTACTAGCGGAAAATACCAACCGGTAGATTTATTTAAGACAAATAAACCGGCGGTATGTTAGAGACTAACGGGAAAAGTATTAGCCCCCAACAATGGGAAGAATCCCATAGAATTATATTCGGAGTCGAATATAACAAGTAGTTTCCACATGGGGCATGGGCGGGGGGTGTTGGGAAGGGGAGAGACACGGGGCATGAGCGCGGATGGGGGGAAGGGGAGAGACACGGGGCATAGCGGGGGGTGGGAGGAAGGGGAGAGAGACACGGGGCATGAGCGAGGGTGGGTAACAAGGGAGACATGGGGCATGACCGGGGGTGGGGGAGGGGAGAGACACATGGGGCATGAGAAGGGGAAAGGAGGGAGACACGGGGCATGAGTGGGGTGTAGGGGGTAACACAAGGGAGACACGGGGCATGAGCGGGTGGTGGGGGGAGACAGGGCATGGGTGGGTAACACAAGGGAGACATGGGGCATGAGCGGGGGGTGGGGGGTAACACGAGGGAGACACGGGACATGAGCGGGGGGTGGGGAGGTTACACAAGGGAGACACGGGACATTAGTGGGAGGTGGGGGGGAGAGACACACGGGGCATGAGCAGGGCGGTGGGGGAATGGAGGGAGACACGGGGCATGAGCAGGGGCTACAGGAAGGGGAGAGACACGCGGCATGAGTGGGGGGCAGGGGGAAGGGGAGAGACACGGGGCATGAGTGGGGGGGTGGGGGGAACAATAGGGAGACATGGGGAATGAGAAGGGGGTGGGGGGAAGGGGAGAGACAAACCGGGCATAAGCGGGGGTGGGGGGGGAAGGGGAGAGACACACAGGGCATGAGCGGGGTGTGGGGAGGAAGGGGAGAGACACACAGGGCATGAGTGGGGGGCGGGGGGAGGGGAGAGACACACCGGGCATGAGCAGGGGGTGGGGGGAAAGGAGGGAGACACGGGGCATGAGCAGGGGGTGGGGTGGAAGGGGAGAGGCACATGGGGCATGAGCGGGGGGTGGGGGGAAGGGGAGAGAGACACGGGGCATGAGCGGGGATGGGGGTGAAGGGGATAGACACACGGGGCATTAGCGGGGGGTTGGGGGAAGGGGAGAGAGACACGGGGCATGAGTGGGGGGTGGGGGGAACAGTAGGGAGACAAGGGGCAATGGCGGGGGTGGGGGGCAGGGGAGAGAAACACGGGGCAAGAGCGGGGGCTGGGGGGAAAGGAGGGAAACACGGGGCATGAGCGGGGAATGGGGGAATGGGAGAAACACGGGGCATTAGCAGGGGGTGGGGGGTAGGGGAGAGACACACGGGGCATGAGCGGGGGGGTGAGGGGGAAGGGGAGAGACACATAGGGCGTGAGCGGGGGGGTGGGGGGAAGAGTAGAGACACACAGGGCATGAGCAGGGGGTGGGGGGAAAGGAGGGAGAAACACAGGGCGTGATCAGGGGGTGGGGGAAGGGGAGAGAGACAAGGGGAATGAGCGGGGGCTAAGGGGGAAGTGGAGAGAGACACGGGGCATGAGCGGGGGGTGGGAGGAACAGTAGGTAGACACGGGGCATGAGCGGGAGGTGAGGGGAAGGGGAGAGACACACGGGGCATAAACGGGGGTGGGGGGAAGGGGAGAGATGCACGGGGCATGAGCGGGGGGTGGGGGGAGGGGAGTGACACACGGGGCATGAGCAGGGGGTGGGGGAAAGGAGGGAGACACGGGGCATGAGCAGGGGTGGGGGGGAAGGGGAGAGACACACGGGGCATGAGCGGGGGGTGGGGGAAGGGGAGAGACACGGGGCAGGAGCGGGGGGTGGGGTGAAAGGGAGAGACACGGGCATAAGCGGGGGGTGGGGGGAAGGGGAGAGAGACACGGGGCATGAGCGGGGGTGGGGGGCAAGGGGAGAGACACACGGGGCATGAGCAGGGGGTGGAGGGAAGGGGAGACACACGGGGCGTGAGCAGGGGGAGGGGGCAGGGGAGAGACACACGGGGCATGAGCGGGGGGAAAGGAGGGAGACACGGGACATGAGCGGGGGTTGGGGGTAACACAAGGGAGACACAGGGCATGAGCAGGTGGTAGGGGGTAACAGTGGAGACAGGGCATGGGTGGGTAACACAAGGGAGACATGGTGCATGAGCAGGGGGTGGGGGTAATGCGAAGGGAGACACGGGCATGAGCGGGGGTGGGGGGAAGGGGAGAGAGACACGGGGCATGAGGGGGGTGGGGGGCAAGGGGAGAGACACACGGGGCATGAGCAGGGGGTGGAGGGAAGGGGAGACACACGGGGCGTGAGCGGGGGGAGGGGGGAGGGGAGAGACACATGGGGCATGAGTGGGGGGAAAGGAGGGAGACAAGGGGCATGAGTGGGGGGTAACAAGGGAGACATGGGGCATGAGCAGGGGGTGGGGGGAGGGGAGAGACACACGGGGCATGGGCGGGGGGAAATGAGGGAGACACGGGGCATGAGCGGGGGTTGGGGGTAACACAAGGGAGACACAGGGCATGAGCAGGTGGTGGGGGGTAACAGTGGAGACAGGGCATGGGTGGGTAATACAAGGGAGACATGGTGCATGAGCAGGGGGTGGGGGGTAACACGAAGGGAGACAAGGGGCATGAGCGGGTGGTGGGGAGGTAACACAAGGGAGACACGGGGCATTAGCGGGAGGTGGGGGGAGGGGAGACACACGGTGCATGAGTGGGGGGTGGGGGGAAGGTAGAGACACACGGGGCGTGAGCGGGGTGAAAGGAGGGAGACATGGGGCATGAACGGGGGGTGGGGGGAAGGGGAGAGACACGCAGCATGAGTGGGGGGCGGGGAGAAGGGGAGAGACACAAGGGGCATGAGCGGTGGGTGGGGGGAAGAGGAGAGAAACACAGGGCATGAGTGGGTGGGTGGGGGGAACAATAGGGAGACACGGGGAATGAGCGGGGGTGGGGGGAATAGTAGGTAGACACGGGGCATGAGCGGGGTTGGGGGAAGGGGAGAGACACATGGGGCATAAGCGGGGATGGGGGGAAGGGGAGAGACACACGGGGCATGAGCGGGGTGTGGGGGGGAGGGGAGAGACACATGGGGCATGAGCAGGGGGTGGGAGAAAGGAGGGAGACACGGGCATGAGCGGTGGTGGGGGGAAAGGAGGGAGACACGGGGCATGAGCAGGGGTGGGGGGGAAGGGGAGAGACACATGGGGCATGAGCGGGGGGTGGGGGGAAGGGGAGAGACACGGGGCATGAGCGGGGGGTGGGGGGAAGGGGAGAGACACGGGGCATGAGCGGGGGTGGGAGGAAGGGGAGAGAGACACGGGGCATGATTGAGGGTGGGTAACAAGGGAGACATGGGGAATGAGCGGGGGGTGGGGGGAGGGGAGAGACACATGGGGCATGAGCAGGGGAAAGGAGGGAGTCATGGGACATGCGCAGGGGGTAGGGGGTAACACAAGGGAGACATGGGGCATGAGCCGGGGGTGGGGGGTAACACGAGGGAGACACGGGGCATGAGCAGGGGGTGGGGAGGTAACACAAGGGAGACACGGGGCATTAGCGGGAGGTGGGGGGGAGGGGAGAGACACACGGGGCATGAGCAGGGCGGTGGGGGGAAAGGAGGGAGACACGGGGCATGAGCAGGGGCTGGGGGAAGGGGAGAGACACGCAGCATGAGTGGGGGGCAGGGGAAGGGGAGAGACATGGGGCATGAGCGGGGGGTTTTGGGGGAAGAGGAGAGAGACACAGAGCATGAGTCAGGGAACAATAGGGAGACACGGGGAATGAGCGGGGGGTGGGGGGAAGGGGAGAGACACACGAGGCATGAGCGGGGTGTGGTGAGGAAGGGGAGAGACACACAGGGCATGAGTGGGGGGTGGGGGGAGGGGAGAGACACACCGGGCATGAGCGGGGGGTGGGGGGGAAGGAGGGAGACACGGGGCATGAGCGGGGGGTGGGGTGGAAGGGGAGAGACACATGGGGCATGAGCGGGGGGGTGGGGGGAAGGGGAGAGAGACACGGGGCATGAGCGGGGGGGTGAAGGGGATAGACACACGGGGCATTAGCGGGGGGTTGGGGGAAGGGGAGAGAGACATGGGGCATGTGTTGGGGGTGGGGGGAACAGTAGGGAGACAAGGGGCATAAGCGGGCGGTGGGGGGGAAGGGGAGAGACACACAGGGCAAGAGCGGGGGGGTGGGGGGAAATGAGGGAGACATGGGGCATGAGCGAGGGGTGGGGGGAAGGGGAAAGACACGGGGCATTAGCAGGGGGTGGGGGTTAGGGGAGAGACACACAGGGCATGAGCGGGGGGGTCGGGGGGAAGGGGAGAGACACAAGGGGCATGAGCGGGGGGTGGGGGGAAGAGTAGAGACACACAGGGCATGAGCAGGGGGTGGGGGGAAAGGAGGGAGACACACAGGGCGTGAGCAGGGGGTGGGGGAAGGTGAGAGAGACAAGGGGCATGAGCGGGGGCTAAGGGGGAAGTGGAGAGAGACACGGGGCATGAGCGGGGGGTGGGAGGAACAGTAGGTAGACACGGGGCATGAGCGGGGGGTGGGGGGGAAGGGGAGAGACACATGGGGCATGAGCAGGGGTGGGGGGGAAGGGGAGAGACACACGGGGCATGAGCGGGGGGTGGGGGGAGGGGAGAGACACACGGGCATGAGCAGGGGATGGGGGAAAGGAGGGAAACACGGGGCATGAGCGGGGGTGGGGGGGAGGGGAGAGGCACACGAGGCATGAGCAGGGGGTGGGGGAAGGGGAGAGACACGGGGCATGAGCGGGGGGTGGAGGAAAGGGAGAGACACCGACATGAGCTGGGGGTGGGGGGAAGGGGAGAGAGACACGGGGCATGAGCGGGGGGTGGGGGGCAAGGGGAGAGACACACAGGCATGAGCAGGGGATGGAGGGAAGGGGAGACACACGGGGCGTGAGCAGGGGGGAGGGGGGAGGGGAGAGACACACGGGGCATGAGCGGGGGGAAAGGAGGGAGACACGGGGCATGAGCGGGGGTTGGGGGGGTAACACAAGGGAGATATGGGGCATGAGCAGGTGGTGGGGGATAGCAGGGGAGACAGGGCATGGGTGGGTAACACAAGGGAGACATGGGGCATGAGCGGGGGATGGGGGCTATCACGAGGGAGACACGGGGCATGAGCGGGTGGTGGGGAGGTAACACAAGGGAGACACGGGGCATTAGCGGGAGGTGGGAGGAGGAGAGAGACACACGGGGCATGAGCAGGGCAGTGGGGGCAAAGGAGGGAAACACGGGGCATGAGCGGGGGATGGGGAAGGGGAGAGACACGTGGCATGAGTGGGGGGTGGGGGGAAGGGGAGAGAGACGGGGCATGAGCGGGGGTGGGGGGAAGGGGAGAGACACACGGGGCATGAGCGGGTGGTGGGGGGAAGGGGAGAGACACCGGCATGAGCTGGGGTGGGGGGAAGGGGAGAGAGACACGGGGCATGAGCGGGGGGTGGGGGGCAAGGGGAGAGACACACAGGCATGAGCAGGGGATGGAGGGAAGGGGAGACACACGGGGCGTGAGCAGGGGGGAGGGGGGAGGGGAGAGACACACGGGGCATGAGCGGGGGGAAAGGAGGGAGACACGGGGCATGAGCGGGGGTTGGGGGGTAACACAAGGGAGATATGGGGCATGAGCAGGTGGTGGGGGATAGCAGGGGAGACAGGGCATGGGTGGGTAACACAAGGGAGACATGGGGCATGAGCGGGGGATGGGGGCTATCACGAGGGAGACACGGGGCATGAGCGGGTGGTGGGGAGGTAACACAAGGGAGGCACAGGGCATTAGCGGGAGGTGGGAGGAGGGGAGAGACACACGGGGCATGAGCAGGGCAGTGGGGGGAAAGGAGGGAAACACGGGGCATGAGCGGGGGCTGGGGAAGGGGAGAGACACGTGGCATGAGTGGGGGGTGGGGGGAAGGGGAGAGAGACGGGGCATGAGCGGGGGTGGGGGGAAGGGGAGAGACACACGGGGCATGAGCGGGTGGTGGGGGGAAGGGGAGAGACACGGGGCATGAGCGGGGGGTGGGGTGAAAGGGAGATAAACGGGCATGAGCGGGGGGTGGGGGAAAGGGGAGAGAGACACAGGGCATGAGCGGGGGGTGAGGGGCAAGGGGAGAGACACACGGGACATGAGCAGGGGGTGGAGGGAAGGGGAGACACACAGGGCGTGAGCGGGGGGAGGGGGGAGGGGAGAGACTCACGGGGCATGAGTGGGGGGAAAGGATGGAGACACGGGGCATGAGCGGGGGTAACAAGGGAGACATGGGGCATGTGCGGGGGTTTAGGGGAGGGGAGAGACACACGGGGCATGAGCGGGGGGAAAGGAGGGAGACACGGGGCATGAGCGGGGGTTGGGGGTAACACAAGGGAGACACGGGGCATGAGCGGGGGGGTAACACGAAGGGAGACAAGGGGCATGAGTGGGTGGTGGGGAGGTAACACAAGGGAGACACGGGGCATTAGCGGGAGGTGGGGGGAGGGGAGACACACGGTGCATGAGTGGGGTGTGGGGGGAAGGTAGAGACACATGGGGCATGTGCGGGTGAAAGGAGGGAGACATGGGGCATGAACGGGGGTGGGGGGAAGGGGAGAGACACGCAGCATGAGTGGGGTCGGGGGGAAGGGGAGAGACACAGGGCAGGAGCGGGGGCAGGGGAGAAGGGGAGAGACACAAGGGGCATGAGCGGGGGGTGGGGGGAAAGAGGAGAGAGACACAGGGCATGAGTGAGGGGGTTGGGGGGAACAATAGGGAGACACGGGGAATGAGCAGGGGGTGGGGTGGAGGGGAGAGAGACACAGGGCATGAGCGGGTGGTGAGGGTGAAGTGGAGAGAGACACGGGGCTTGAGCGGGGGGTGGGGGGAATAGTAGGTAGACACGGGGCATGAGCGGGGGTGGGGGGAAGGGGAGAGACACATGGGGCATAAGCGGGGATCGGGGGGAAGGGGAGAGACACACGGGGAATGAGCGGGGTGTGGAGGGGAGGGGAGAGACACATGGGGCATGAGCAGGGGGTGGGGAGGTAACACAAGGGAGGCACGGGGCATTAGCGGGAGGTGGGAGGAGGGGAGAGACACACGGGGCATGAGCAGGGCAGTGGGGGGAAAGGAGGGAAACACGGGGCATGAGCGGGGGCTGGGGAAGGGGAGAGACACGTGGCATGAGTGGGGGGTGGGGGGAAGGGGAGAGAGACGGGGCATGAGCGGGGATAGGGGGAAGGGGAGAGACACACGGGGCATGAGCGGGTGGTGGGGGGAAGGGGAGAGACACGGGGCATGAGCGGGGGGTGGGGTGAAAGGGAGATAAACGGGCATGAGCAGGGGGTGGAGGGAAGGGGAGACACACAGGGCGTGAGCGGGGGGAAGGGGGAGGGGAGAGACTCACGGGGCATGAGTGGGGGGTGGGGGGAAGGGGAGAGACATGGGGCATGAGCGGGGGGTGGGGGGAAGGGGAGAGACACATGGGGCATGAGCAGGGGGTGGGGGGAAGGGGAGAGACATGGGGCATGAGCGGGGGGTGGGGGGAAGGGGAGAGACACGGGGCATGAGCGGGGGTAGAAGGAAGGGGAGAGAGACACGGGGCATGATTGAGTGTGGGTAACAAGGGAGACATGGGGCATGAGCGGGGGATGGGGGGAGGGGGGAGACACATGGGGCATGAGCAGGGGAAAGGAGGGAGACATGGGGCATGAGCAGGGGGTGGGGGGTAACACAAGGGAGACATGGGTCATCAGCTGGGGGGTGGGGGTCACACGATGGAGACACAGGGCATGAGCGGGGGGTGGGGAGGTAACACAACGGAGACATGGGGCATGAGAGGGTGGTGGGGGGAGACAGGGCATGGGTGGGTAACACAAGGGAGACATGGGGCATGAACGGGGGGTGGGCGGTAACACAAGGGAGACAGTGGGGGAATGAGCGGGGGGTGGGGAGGTAACACAAGGGAGACACAGGGCATTAGCAGGAGGTGGGGGGAAGGGGAGAGACACACGGGGCATGAGCGGGGCGGTGGGCGGAAAGGAGGGAGACACGGGGCATGAGCAGGGGCTGGGGGGAAGGGGAGAGACACGCGGCATGAGTGGGGGGCGGGGGGAAGGGGAGAGACACGGGGCATGAGCGGGGGCAGGGGGGAAGGGGAGAGACACACGGGGCATGAGCGGGGGGTGGGGGGAAAGAGGAGAGAGACGCAGGGCATAAGTGGTGGGGTGGGGGGAACAATAGGGAGAAACGGGGAATGAGCGGGGGTGGGGGGGAAGGGGAGAGACACACGGGGCATGATCGGGGGGAAGGGGAGAGACACACGGGGCATGAGTGGGGGGTGGGGGGAGGGGAGAGACACACCGGGCATGAGCGGGGGGTTGGGGGAAAGGAGGGAGACACGGGGCATGAGCGGGGGGTGGGGTGGAAGGGGAGAGAGACTCGGGGCATGAGCGGGGGGTAGGGGATAGACACACGGGGCATTAGCGGGGGTTTGGGGGAAAGGGAGAGAGACACGAGGCAAGAGTGGGGGGTGGGGGGAACAGTATGGAGACAAGGGGCATGAGCGGGGGGTGGGGGGAAGGGGAGAGACACACGGGGCATGAGCGGGGAGAGGAGGGGAAAGGAGGGAGACACGGGGCATGAGCGGGGGTGGGGAGAAGGGGAGAGACACGGGGCATTAGCAGGGGGTGGAGGGTAGGGGAGAGACACACGGGGCATGAGCGGGGATGGGGGGAAGGGGAGAGACACACGGGGCATGAGCGGGGGGTGGGGGGAAGAGTAGAGACACACAGGGCATGAGAAGGGGGTGGGGGAAAGGAGGGAGACACACAGGGTGTGAGCAGGGGGTGGGGGAAGGGGAGAGAGACAAGGGGCATGAGCGGGGGCTGAGGGGGAAGTGGAGAGAGACACGGGGCATGAGCGGGGGGTGGGAGGAACAGTAGGTAGACACGGGGCATGAGCGGGGGGTGGGGGGGAAGAGAGACACACGGGGCATGAGCGGGGGTTGGCGGTATGGCAGAGACACATGACGCATGAGCAGGGGGTTGGGGAAAGGAGGGAAATACGGGGCATGAGCGGGGGTGGGGGGAAGGGGAGAGACACACGGGGCATGAGCGGGGGGTGGGGGGAAGGGGAGAGACACGGGGCATGAGCGGGGGGTGGGGGGAGGGGCGAGACACACGGGCATGAGCAGGGGTTTGGGGAAGGAGGGAGACACGGGGCATGAGCGGGGGTGGGGGGAAGGGGAGAGACACACGGGGCATGAGCGGGGGGTGGGGGGAGACAGGGCATGGGTGGGTAACACAAGGGAGACATGGGGCATGAACGGGGGGTGGGCGGTAACACAAGGGAGACAGTGGGGGAATGAGCGGGGGGTGGGGAGGTAACACAAGGGAGACACAGGGCATTAGCAGGAGGTGGGGGAAGGGGAGAGACACACAGGGCATGAGCGGGGCGGTGGGCGGAAAGGAGGGAGACACGGGGCATGAGCAGGGGCTGGGGGAAGGGGAGCGACACGCGGCATGAGTGGGGGGCGGGGGGAAGGGGAGAGACACGGGGCATGAGCGGGGGCAGGGGGGAAGGGGAGAGACACACGGGGCATGAGCGGGGGGTGGGGGGAAAGAGGAGATAGACGCAGGGCATAAGTGGTGGGGTGGGGGGAACAATAGGGAGAAACGGGGAATGAGCGGGGGTGGGGGGAAGGGGAGAGACACACGGGGCATGATCGGGGGGAAGGGGAGAGACACACGGGGCATGAACGGGGTGTGGGGAGGAAGGGGAGAGACACACAGGGCATGAGTGGGGGGTGGGGGGAGGGGAGAGACACACCGGGCATGAGCGGGGGGTTGGTGGAAAGGAGGGAGACACGGGGCATGAGCGGGGGGTGGGGTGGAAGGGGAGAGAGACTCGGGGCATGAGCGCGGGGTAGGGGATAGACACACGGGGCATTAGCGGGGGTTTGGGGGAAAGGGAGAGAGAGACGGGGCAAGAGTGGGGGGTGGGGGGAACAGTATGGAGACAAGGGGCATGAGCGGGGGGTGGGGGGAAGGGGAGAGACACACGGGGCATGAGCGGGGGGAGGAGGGGAAAGGAGGGAGACACGGGGCATGAGCGGGGGTGGGGAGAAGGGGAGAGACACGGGGCATTAGCAGGGGGTGGAGGGTAGGGGAGAGACACACGGGGCATGAGCGGGGATGGGGGTAAGGGGAGAGACACACGGGGCATGAGCGGCGGGGTAGGGGGGAAGGGGAGAGACACACGGGGCATGAGCGGGGGGTGGGGGGAAGAGTAGAGACACACAGGGCATGAGAAGGGGGTGGGGGAAAGGAGGGAGACACACAGGGTGTGAGCAGGGGGTGGGGGAAGGGTAGAGAGACAAGGGGCATGAGCGGGGGCTGAGGGGGAAGTGGAGAGAGACACGGGGCATGAGCGGGGGGTGGGAGGAACAGTAGGTAGACACGGGGCATGAGCGGGGGGTGGGGGGGAAGAGAGACACACGGGGCATGAGCGGGGGGTGGCGGGAGGGGAGAGACACATGGGGCATGAGCAGGGGGTTGGGGAAAGGAGGGAAATACGGGGCATGAGCGGGGGTGGGGGGAAGGGGAGAGACACACGGGGCATGAGCGGGGGGTGGGGGGAAGGGGAGAGACACGGGGCATGAGCGGGGGGTGGGGGGAGGGGAGAGACACACGGGCATGAGCAGGGGTTTGGGGAAAGGAGGGAGACACGGGGCATGAGCGGGGGTGGGGGGAAGGGGAGAGACACACGGGGCATGAGCGGGGGGTGGGGGGAAGGGGAGAGACACGGGGCATGAGCGGGGGGTGGGGGGAGGGGAGAGACACACGGGCATGAGCAGGGGTTTGGGGAAGGGGAGAGACACACGGGGCATGAGCGGGGGTGGGCGGAAGGGGAGAGACACGGGGCATGAGCGGGGGGTGGGGGGAGGGGGGAGACACACGGGCATGAGCAGGGGTTTGGGGAAAGGAGGGAGACACGGGGCATGAGCGGGGGTGGGGGGAAGGGGAGAGAGACACGGGGCATAAGCGAGGGGTGGGGGTCAAGGGGAGAGACACACGGGGCATGTGCAGGGGGTGGGGGGAAGGGGAGACACACAGGGCGTGAGCGGGGGAGGGGGAGGCAAGAGACACAAGGGGCATGAGTGGGGGAAAGGAGGGAGACACGGGCATGAGCGGGGGGTCAGAAGGGAGACATGGGTCAAGAGCAGGGGGTGGGGGAGGGGAGAGACACACGGGGCATGAACGGGGGTTGGGGGGTAACACAAGGGAGACACGGGGCATGAGCAGGTGGTGGGGGGTAACAGGGGAGACAGGGCATGGGTGGGTAACACAAGAGAGACATGGGGCATGAGCAGGGGTGGGGGGTAACACGAGGGAGACACGGGGCATGAGCGGGTGGTGGGGAGGTAACACAAGGGAGACACAGGGCATTAGCAGGAGGTGGGGGGAGGGGAGAGACACACGGGGCATTAGTGGGGCGGTGGGGGGAAAGGAGGGAGACACGGGGCATGAGCTGGGGCTGGGGGGAAGTGGAGAGACACGTGGCATGAGTGGGGGGCGGGGAGAAGGGGAGAGACACGGGGCATGAGGGGGGCTGGGGGGAAGGGGAGAGACACACGGGGCATGAGCGGGGGAAGGGGAGAGAGACACAGGGCATGAGTACGGGGGTGGGGGGAACAATAGGGAGACATGGGGCAGGAGCGGGGGGTGGGGGTAAGGGGAGACACACAGTGAATGAGTGGGGGGTGGGGGGGAAGGTAGAGACACATGGGGCATGAGCAGGGGGTGGGGGGGCAAGGGGAGACACACGGTGCATGAGTGGGTGGTGGGGGGGAAGGTAGAGACACATGGGGCATGAGCGGGGTGAAAGGAGGGAAACATGGGGCATGAGCGGGAGTTGGGGGGAAGGGGAGAGACACGCGGCATGAGTGGGGGGCGGGGGAAAGGGGAGAGACACGGGGCATGAGCGGGGGCAGGGGGGAAGGGGAGAGACACAGGGGACATGAGCGGGGGTGGGGGGAAGAGGAGAGAGACACAGGGCATGAGTGGGGGGGTGGGGGGAACAATAGGGAGACACGGGGAATGAGCAGGGGGTGGGGGGAAGGGGAGAGAGACACGGGGCATGAGCGGGTGGTGAGGGGGAAGTGGAGAGAGACACGGGGCATGAGCAGGGGTGGGGGAATAGTAGGTAGACACGGGGCATGAGCAGGGCGTGGGGGGCAAGGGGAGAGGCACATGGGGCATAAGCGGGGGTGGGGGAAGGGGAGAGACACACGGGGCATGAGCGGGGTGTGGGGGGAGGGGAGAGACACACGGGGCATGAGCAGGGGGTGGGGGAAAGGAGGGAGACACAGGGCAAGAGTGGGGGTGGGGGGAAGGGGAGAGACACGGGGCATGAGCGGGGGGTGGGGGGAAGGGGAGAGACACAGGGCATGAGCGGGGGGTGGGAGGAAGGGGAGAGAGACACGGGGCATGAGCGATGGTGGGTAACAAGGGAGACATGGGGCATGAGCGGGGGTGGGGGGAGGGGAGAGACACATGGGGCATGAGCAGGGGAAAGGAGGGAGACACGGGTCATGAGCAGGGGGTGGGGGTAACACAAGGGAGACACGGGGCATGAGCGGGTGGTGGGGGGAGACAGGGCATGGGTGGGTAACACAAGGGAGACATGGGGCATGAGCGGGGGGTGGGGGTAACACGAGGGAGACACAGGGCATGAGCGGGAGGTGGGGAGGTTACACAAGGGAGACCGGGGCATTAGCGGGAGGTGGGGGGAGGGGAGAGACACACGGGGCATGAGCGGGGCGGTGGGGGGAAAGGAGGGAGACACGGGGCATGAGCAGGGGCTGGGGTAAGGGGAGAGACACGCGGCATGAATGGGGGGCGGGGGGAAGGGGAGAGACATGGGGCATGAGTGGGAGGGTGGGGGGAACAATAGGGAGACATGGGGAATGAGCGGGGGGTGGGGGAAGGGGAGAGACACGGGGCATGAGCGGGGGCAGGGGGGAAGGGGAGAGACACATGGGGCATGAGCGGGCGTGGGGGGGAAGAGGAGAGAGACACAGGGCATGAGTGGGGGGGTGGGGGGAACAATAGGGAGACACGGGGAATGAGCAGGGGGTGGGGGGGAAGGGGAGAGAGACAGGCATGAGCGGGTGTTGAGGGGGAAATGGAGAGAGACACGGGGCATGAGTGGGGGTGGGGGGAATAGTAGGTAGACACGGGGCATGAGCGGTGCGGTGGGGGCAAGGGGAGAGACACATGGGGCATAAGCGGGGATGTGGGGAAGGGGAGAGACACACGGGGCATGAGCGGGGTGTGGGGGGAGGGGAGAGACACACGGGGAATGAGCAGGGGGTGGGGGAAAGGACGGAGACACAGGCATGAGCAGGGGGTGGGGGAAAGGAGGGAGACACAGGGCATGAGCGGGGGTGGGGGGGAAGGGGAGAGACACATGGGGCATGAGCGGGGGGTGTTGGGGAAGGGGAGAGACACGGGGCATGAGCGCGGGTGGGGGGAAGGGGAGAGACACGGGGCATAGCAGGGGGTGGGAGGAAGGGGAGAGAGACACGGGGCATGAGCGAGGGTGGGTAACAAGGGAGACATGGGGCATGACCGGGGGGTGGGGGAGGGGAGAGACACATGGGGCATGAGAAGGGGAAAGGAGGGAGACACGGGGCATGAATGGGGTGTAGGGGGTAACACAAGGGAGACACGGGGCATGAGCGGGTGGTGGGGGGAGATTGGGCATGGGTGGGTAACACAAGGGAGACATGGGGCATGAGCGGGGGGTGGGGGGTAACACGAGGGAGACACGGGACATGAGCGGGGGGTGGGGAGGTTACACAAGGGAGACACGGGGCATTAGTGGGAGGTGGGGGGGAGAGAGACACACGGGGCATGAGCAGGGCGGTGGGGGGAAAGGAGGGAGACACGGGGCATGAGCAGGGGCTGGGAGAAGGGGAGAGACACGCGGCATGAGTGGGGGGCAGGGGGAAGGGGAGAGACACGGGGCATGAGTGGGGGGGTGGGGGGAACAATAGGGAGACATGGGGAATGAGCAGGGGGTGGGGGAAGGGGAGAGACAAACCGGGCATGAGCGGGGGTGGGGGGGAAGGGGAGAGACACACAGGGCATGAGCGGGGTGTGGGGAGGAAGGGGAGAGACACACAGGGCATGAGTGGGGGGCGGGGGGAGGGGAGAGACACACCGGGCATGAGCAGGGGGTGGGGGAAAGGAGGGAGACACGGGGCATGAGCAGGGGGTGGGGTGGAAGGGGAGAGACACATGGGGCATTAGCGGGGGGTTGGGGGAAGGGGAGAGAGACACGGGGCATGAGTGGGGGGTGGGGGGAACAGTAGGGAGACAAGTGGCAATGGCGGGGGTGGGGGGGCAGGGGAGGGAAACATGGGGCAAGAGCGGGGGGGTGGGGGGAAAGGAGGGAGACACAGGGCATGAGCGGGGAATGGGGGGAATGGGAGAAACACGGGGCATTAGCGAGGGGTGGGGGAGAAGGGGAGAGACACACGGGGCATGAGCGGGGGGGTGAGGGGGAAGGGGAGAGACACATAGGGCGTGAGCGGGGGGTGGGGGGAAGAGTAGAGACACACAGGGCATGAGCAGGGGGTGGGGGGAAAGGAGGGAGAAACACAGGGCGTGATCAGGGGGTGGGGGAAGGGGAGAGAGACAAGGGGAATGAGCGGGGGCTGAGGGGGAAGTGGAGAGAGACACGGGGCATGAGCAGGAGGTGGGAGGAACAGTAGGTAGACATGGGGCTTGAGCGGGAGGTGGGGGGAAGGGGAGAGACACAGGGGGATTGAATGGGGGTGGGGGGAAGGGGAGAGATGCACGGGGCATGAGCGGGGGGTGGGGGGAGGGGAGTGACACACGGGGTATGAGCAGGGGGTGGGGGAAAGGAGGGAGACACGGGCATGAGCAGGGGTGGGGGGGAAGGGGAGAGACACACGGGGCATGAGCCGGGGGTGGGGGAAGGGGAGAGACACGGGGCAGGAGCGGGGGGTGGGGTGAAAGGGAGAGACACGGGGATAAGCGGTGGGTGGGGGGAAGGGGAGAGAGACACGGGGCATGAGCGGGTGTGGGGGGCAAGGGGAGAGACACACGGGGCATGAGCAGGGGGTGGAGGGAAGGGGAGGCACACGGGGCGTGAGCGGGGGGAGGGGGGAGGGGAGAGACACATGGGGCATGAGCGGGGGGAAAGGAGGGAGACACGGGACATGAGCGGGGGTTGGGGGTAACACAAGGGAGACACAGGGCATGAGCAGGTGGTAGGGGGTAACAGTGGAGACAGGGCATGTGTGGGTAACACAAGGGAGACATGGTGCACGAGCAGGTGGTGGGGGGTAACGCGAAGGGAGACACGGGCATGAGCGGGGGGTGGGTGGAAGGGGAGAGAGACACGGGGCATGAGGGGGGGTGGGGGGCAAGGGGAGAGACACACGGGGCATGAGCAGGGGGTGGAGGGAAGGGGAGACACACGGGGCATGAGCGGGGGGAGGGGGGAGGGGAGAGACACATGGGGCATGAGTGGGGGGAAAGGAGGGAGACACGGGGCATGAGTGGGGGGTAACAAGGGAGACATGGGGCATGAGCGGGGGGTGGGGGGAGGGGAGAGACACACGGGGCATGAGCGGGGGGAAATGAGGGAGACACGGGGCATGAGCGGGGGTTGGGGGTAACACAAGGGAGACACAGGGCATGAGCAGGTGGTGGGGGGTAACAGTGGAGACAGGGCATGGGTGGGTAACACAAGGGAGACATGGTGCATGAGCAGGGGGTGGGGGGTAACACGAAGGGAGACAAGGGGCATGAGCGGGTGGTGGGGAGGTAACACAAGGGAGACACGGGGCATTAGCGGGAGGTGGGGGAGAGGGGAGACACATGGTGCATGAGTGGGGGGTGGGGGGAAGGTAGAGACACACGGGGCATGAGCGGGGTGAAAGGAGGGAGACATGGGGCATGAACGGGGGGTGGGGGGAAGGGGAGAGACACGCAGCATGAGTGGGGGGCGGGGGGAAGAGGGGAGACACGGGGCATGATCGGGGGCAGGGGGGAAGGGGAGAGACACAAGGGGCATGAGCGGTGAGTGGGGGGGAAGAGGAGAGAGACACAGGGCATGAGTGGGGGGTGGGGGGAACAATAGGGAGACACGGGGAATGAGCGGGGGGTGGAGGGAAGGGGAGAGACACACGGGGCATGAGCGGGGGGTGGGGGGAAGGCGGGAGACACTGGGCATGAGCGGGGGTGGGGGGAAGGGGAGAGACACACGGGGCATGAGCGGGGGGTGGGGGGAAGGGGAGAGACACGGGGCATGAGCAGGGGGTGGGCGGAAAGGGAGAGACACAGGCATGAGTGGGGATTGGGGGAAGGGGAGAGAGACACGGGGCATAAGCGAGGGGTGGGGGTCAAGGGGAGAGACACACGGGGCATGTGCAGGGGGTGGGGGGAAGGGGAGACACACAGGGCATGAGCGGGGGGAGGGGGAGGGGAGAGACACAAGGGGCATGAGTGGGGGAAAGGAGGGAGACACAGGCATGAGCAGGGGGTCAGAAGGGAGACATGGGTCAAGAGCGGGGGGTGGGGGAGGGGAGAGACACACGGGGCATGAACGGGGGTTGGGGGGTAACACAAGGGAGACACGGGCATGAGCAGGTGGTGGGGGGTAACAGGGGAGACAGGGCATGGGTGGGTAACACAAGGGAGACATGGGGCATGAGCGGGGGTGGGGGGTAACACGAGGGAGACACGGGGCATGAGCGGGTGGTGGGGAGGTAACACAAGGGAGACACGGGGCATTAGCAGGAGGTGGGGGGAGGGGAGAGACACACGGGGCATTAGCGGGGCGGTGGGGGCAAAGGAGGGAGACACGGGGCATGAGCGGGGGCTGGGGGGAAGTGGAGAGACACGTGGCATGAGTGGGGGGCGGGGAGAAGGGGAGAGACACGGGGCATGAGGGGGGTCTGGGGGGAAGGGGAGAGACACACGGGGCATGAGCGGGGGGAAGGGGAGAGAGACACAGGGCATGAGTACGGGGGTGGGGGGAACAATAGGGAGACATGGGGCAGGAGCGGGGGGTGGGGTGTAAGGGGAGACACACAGTGAATGAGTGGGGGGTGGGGGGAAGGTAGAGACACACGGGGCATGAGCAGGGGGTGGGGGGGCAAGGGGAGACACACGGTGCATGAGTGGGTGGTGGGGGGAAGGTAGAGACACATGGGGCATGAGCGGGGTGAAAGGAGGGAAACATGGGGCATGAGCGGGAGTTGGGGGGAAGGGGAGAGACACGCGGCATGAGCGGGGGCAGGGGGGAAGGGGAGAGACACATGGGACATGAGCGGGGGTGGGGGGGAAGAGGAGAGAGACACAGGGCATGAGTGGGGGGTGGGGGGAACAATAGGGAGACACGGGGAATGAGCGGGGGGTGGGGGGAAGGGGAGAGAGACACGGGGCATGAGCGGGTGGTGAGGGGGAAGTGGAGAGAGACACGGGGCATGAGCAGGGGTGGGGGAATAGTAGGTAGACACGGGGCATGAGCAGGGCGTGGGGGGCAAGGGGAGAGGCACATGGGGCATAAGCGGGGATGGGGGAAGGGGAGAGACACAAGGGGCATGAGCAGGGTGTGGGGAGAGGGGAGAGACACACGGGGCATGAGCAGGGGGTGGGGGAAAGGAGGGAGACACAGGGCAAGAGTGGGGGTGGGGGGAAGGGGAGAGACACGGGGCATGAGCGGGGGGTGGGGGGAAGGGGAGAGACACAGGGCATGAGCGGGGGGTGGGAGGAAGGGGAGAGAGACACGGGGCATGAGCGATGGTGGGTAACAAGGGAGACATGGGGCATGAGCGGGGGTGGGGGGAGGGGAGAGACAAATGGGGCATGAGCAGGGGAAAGGAGGGAGACACGGGGCATGAGCAGGGGGTGGGGGTAACACAAGGGAGACACGGGGCATGAGCGGGTGGTGGGGGGAGACAGGGCATGGGTGGGTAACACAAGGGAGACATGGGGCATGAGCGGGGGGTGGGGGGTAACACGAGGGAGACACGGGGCATGAGCGGGGGGTGGGGAGGTTACACATGGGAGACACAGGGCATTAGCGGGAGGTGGGGGGGAGAGACACACGGGGCATGAGCGGGGCGGTGGGGGGAAAGGAGGGAGACACAGGGCAGAGCAGGGGCTGGGGTAAGGGGAGAGACACAGGGCATGAGTGGGAGGGTGGGGGGAACAATAGGGAGACATGGGGAATGAGCGGGGGGTGGGGGAAGGGGAGAGACACGGGGCATGAGCGGGGGCAGGGGGGAAGGGGAGAGACACATGGGGCATGAGCGGGCGTGGGGGGGAAGAGGAGAGAGACACAGGGCATGAGTGGGGGGGTGGGGGAACAATAGGGAGACACGGGGAATGAGCAGGGGGTGGGGGGAAGGGGCGAGAGACACAGGCATGAGCGGGTGGTGAGGGGGAAGTGGAGAGAGACATGGGGCATGAGTGGGGGTGGGGGGAATAGTAGGTAGACATGGGGCATGAGCGGTGCGGTGGGGGCAAGGGGAGAGACACATGGGGCATAAGCGGGGATGTGGGGAAGGGGAGAGACACACGGGGCATGAGCGGGGTGTGGGGGGAGGGCAGAGACACACTTGGAATGAGCAGGGGGTGGGGGAAAGGAGGGAGACACAGGCATGAGCAGGGGGTGGGGGAAAGGAGGGAGACACAGGGCATGAGCGGGGGTGGGGGGAAGGGGAGAGACACATGGGGCATGAGCGGGGGGTGTTGGGGAAGGAGAGAGACACGGGGCATGAGCGAGGGTGGGTAACAAGGGAGACATGGGGCATGACCGGGGGGTGGGGGAGGGGAGAGACACATGGGGCATGAGAAGGGGAAAGGAGGGAGACACGGGGCATGAGTGGGATGTAGGGGGTAACACAAGGGAGACACGGGGCATGAGCGGGTGGTGGGGGGAGACAGGGCATGGGTGGGTAACACAAGGGAGACATGGGGCATGAGCGGGGGGTGGGGGGTAACACGAGGGAGACACGGGACATGAGCTGGGGGTGGGGAGGTTACACAAGGGAGACACGGGGCATTAGTGGGAGGTGGGGGGGAGAGACACACGGGGAATGAGCAGGGCGGTGGGGGGAAAGGAGGGAGACACGGGGCATGAGCAGGGGCTGGGGGAAGGGGAGAGACACGCGGCATGAGTGGGGGGCAGGGGGAAGGGGAGAGACACGGGGCATGAGTGGGGGGGTGGGGGGAACAATAGGGAGTCATGGGGAATGAGCAGGGGCTGGGGGGAAGGGAAGAGACAAACCGGGCATGAGCGGGGGTGGGGGGGAAGGGGAGAGACACACAGGGCATGAGCGGGGTGTGGGAGGAAGGGGAGAGACACACAGGGCATGAGTGGGGGGCGGGGGAGGGGAGAGACACACCGGGCATGAGCAGGGGGTGGGGGGAAAGGAGGGAGACACGGGGCATGAGCAGGGGGTGGGGTGGAAGGGGAGAGACACATGGGGCATGAGCGGGGGGGTGTGGGGAAGGGGAGAGAGACACGGGGCATGAGCGGGGATGGGGGTGAAGGGGATAGACACACGGGGCATTAGCGGGGGGTTGGGGGAAGGGGAGAGAGACATGGGGCATGAGTGGGGGGTGGGGGGAACAGTAGGGAGACAAGGGGCAATGGCGGGGGTGGAGGGGCAGGGGAGAGAAACACGGGGCAAGAGCAGGGGGTGGGGGAAAGGAGGGAGACACGGGGCATGAGCGGGGAATGGGGGGAATGGGAGAAACACGGGGCATTAGCAGGGGGTGGGGGGTAGGGGAGAGACACACGGGGCATGAGCGGGGGGGGTGAGGGGGAAGGGGAGAGACACATAGGGCGTGAGCTGGGGGTGGGGGGAAGAGTAGAGACACACAGGGCATGAGCAGGGGGTGGGGGGAAAGGAGGGAGAAACACAGGGCGTGATCAGGGGGTGGGGAAGGGGAGAGAGACAAGGGGAATGAGCGGGGGCTGAGGGGGAAGTGGAGAGAGACACGGGGCATGAGCGGGGGGTGGGAGGAACAGTAGGTAGACACGGGGCATGAGCGGGAGGTGGGGGGAAGGGGAGAGACACACGGGGCATGAACGGGGGTGGGGGGAAGGGGAGAGATGCACGGGGCATGAGCGGGGGGTGGGGGGAGGGGAGTGACACACGGGGCATGAGCAGGGGGTGGGGGAAAGGAGGGAGACACGGGGCAAGAGCAGGGGTGGGGGGAAGGGGAGAGACACACGGGGCATGAGCCGGGGGTGGGGGAAGGGGAGAGACACGGGGCAGGAGCGGGGGGTGGGGTGAAAGGGAGAGACACAGGCATAAGCGGGGGGTGGGGGGAAGGGGAGAGAGACACGGGGCATGAGCAGGGGATGGGGGAAAGGAGGGAGACACAGGCATGAGCAGGGGGTGGAGGGAAGGGGAGACACACGGGGCGTGAGCGGGGGGAGGGGGCAGGGGAGAGACACACGGGGCATGAGCGGGGGGAAAGGAGGGAGACACAGGACATGAGCGGGGGTTGGGGGTAACACAAGGGAGACACAGGGCATGAGCAGGTGGTAGGGGGTAACAGTGGAGACAGGGCATGGGTGGGTAACACAAGGGAGACATGGTGCATGAGCAGGGGGTGGGGGGTAACGCGAAGGGAGACACGTGCATGAGCGGGGGTGGGGGGAAGGGGAGAGAGACACGGGGCATGAGGGGGGTGGGGGGCAAGGGGAGAGACACACGGGGCATGAGCAGGGGGTGGAGGGAAGGGGAGACACACGGGGCGTGAGCGGGGGAGGGGGAGGGGAGAGACACATGGGGCATGAGTGGGGGGAAAGGAGGGAGACACGGGGCATGAGTGGGGGGTAACAAGGGAGACATGGGGCATGAGCGGGGGTGGGGGGAGGGGAGAGACACACGGGGCATGAGCGGGGGTTGGGGGTAACACAAGGGCGACACAGGGCATGAGCAGGTGGTGGGGGGTAACAGTGGAGACAGGGCATGGGTGGGTAACACAAGGGAGACATGGTGCATGAGCAGGGGGTGGGGGGTAACACGAAGGGAGACAAGGGGCATGAGCGGGTGGTGGGGAGGTAACACAAGGGAGACACGGGGCATTAGCGGGAGGTGGGGGGGAGGGGAGACACATGGTGCATGAGTGGGGGGAAGGTAGAGACACACGGGGCATGAGCGGGGTGAAAGGAGGGAGACATGGGGCATGAACGGGGGGTGGGGGAAGGGGAGAGACACGCAGCATGAGTGGGGGGCGGGGGGAAGGGGGGAGACACGGGGCATGAGCGGGGGCAGGGGGGAAGGGGAGAGACACAAGGGGCATGAGCGGTGGGTGGGGGGGAAGAGGAGAGAGACACAGGGCATAATTGGGGGGGTGGGGGGAACAATAGGGAGACACAGGGAATGATCGCGGGTGGGGGGAATAGTAGGTAGACACGGGGCATGAGCGGGGTTGGGGGAAGGGGAGAGACACATGTGGCATAAGCGGGGATGGGGGGAAGGGGAGAGACACACGGGGCATGAGCGGGGTGTGGGGGGGAGGGGAGAGACACATGGGGCATGAGCAGGGGGTGGGAGAAAGGAGGGAGACACGGGCATGAGCGGTGGTGGGGGGAAAGGAGGGAGACACGGGGCATGAGCGGGGGTGGGGGGGAAGGGGAGAGACACATGGGGCATGAGCGGGGGGTGGGGGAAGAGTAGAGACACAAAGGGCATGAGCAGGGGGTGGGGGGAAAGGAGGGAGACACACAGGGTGTGAGCAGGGGGTGGGGGAAGGTGAGAGAGACAAGGGGCATGAGCGGGGGGGTCAGGGAGAAGGGGAGAGACACAAGGGGCATGAGCGGGGGGTGGGGGAAGAGTAGAGACACAAAGGGCATGAGCAGGGGGTGGGGGGAAAGGAGGGAGACACACAGGGCGTGAGCAGGGGGTGGGGGAAGGTGAGAGAGACAAGGGGCATGAGCGGGGGCTAAGGGGGAAGTGGAGAGAGACACGGGGCATGAGCGGGCGGTGGGAGGAACAGTAGGTAGACACGGGGCATGAGCGGGGGGTGGGGGGGAAGGGGAGAGACACATGGGGCATGAGCAGGGGTGGGGGGGAAGGGGAGAGACACACGGGGCATGAGCGGGGGTGGGGGGAGCGTAGAGACACACGGGCATGAGCAGGGGATGGGGGAAAGGAGGGAAACACGGGGCATGAGCGGGGGTGGGGGGGAGGGGAGAGACACACGAGGCATGAGCGGGGGTGGGGGAAGGGGAGAGACACGGGGCATGAGCGGGGGGTGGAGGAAAGGGAGAGACACCGGCATGAGCTGGGGGTGGGGGGAAGGGGAGAGAGACACGGGGCATCAGCGGGGGGTGGGGGGCAAGGGGAGAGACACACGGGCATGAGCAGGGGATGGAGGGAAGGGGAGACACACGGGGCGTGAGCGGGGGGAGGGGGGAGGGGAGAGACTCACGGGGCATGAGTGGGGGGAAAGGATGGAGACACGGGGCATGAGCAGGGGGTAACAAGGGAGACATGGGGCATGAGCGGGGGTTTGGGGGAGGGGAGAGACACACGGGGCATGAGCGGGGGGAAAGGAGGGAGACACAGGGCATGAGCGGGGGTTGGGGGTAACACAAGGGAGACACGGGGCATGAGCAGGTGATGGGGTAACAGGCTAGACAGGGCATGGGTGGGTAACACAAGGGAGACATGGGCATGAGCGAGGGGGTAACACGAAGGGAGACAAGGGGCATGAGTGGGTGGTGGGGAGGTAACACAAGGGACACACGGGGCATTAGCGGGAGGTGGGGGGAGGGGAGACACACGGTGCATGAGTGGGGGGTGGGGGGAAGGTAGAGACACACGGGGCATGAGCGGGGTGAAAGGAGGGAGACATGGGGCATGAACGGGGGTGGGGGGAAGGGGAGAGACACGCAGCATGAGTGGGGTCGGGGGGAAGGGGAGAGACACAGGGCATGAGCGGGGGCAGGGGGGAAGGGGAGAGACACAAGGGGCATGAGCGGGGGGTGGGGGGGAAGAGGAGAGAGACACAGGGCATGAGTGAGGGGGTGGGGGGAACAATAGGGAGACACGGGGAATGAGCAGGGGGTGGGGTGGAGGGGAGAGAGACACAGGGCATGAGCGGGTGGTGAGGGTGAAGTGGAGAGAGACATGGGGCTTGAGCGGGGGGTGGGGGGAATAGTAGGTAGACACGGGGCATGAGCGGGGGTGGGGGGAAGGGGAGAGACACATGGGGCATAAGCGGGGATGGGGGGGAAGGGGAGAGACACACGGGGAATGAGCGGGGTGTGGAGGGGAGGGGAGAGACACATGGGGCATGAGCAGGGGGTGGGAGAAAGGAGGGAGACACAGGCATGAACGGTGGTGGGGGAAAGGAGGGAGACACGGGGCATGAGCGGGGGTGGGGGGAAGGGGAGAGACACATGGGGCATGAGGAGGGGGTGGGGGGAAGGGGAGAGACATGGGGCATGAGCGGGGGGTGGGGGGAAGGGGAGAGACACGGGGCATGAGCGGGGGTGGGAGGAAGGGGAGAGAGACACGGGGCATGATTGAGTGTGGGTAACAAGGGAGACATGGGGCATGAGCGGGGGTGGGGGGAGGGGAGAGACACATGGGGCATGAGCAGGGGAAAGGAGGGAGACATGGGGCATGAGCAGGGGGTGGCGGGTAACACAAGGGAGACATGGGGCATGAGCGGGGGGTGGGGGGTCACACGAGGGAGATACAGGGCATGAGCGGGGGGTGGGGAGGTAACACAACGGAGACACGGGGCATTAGCGGGAGGTGGGGGGGAGGGGAGAGACACACGGGGCATGAGCGGGGTGGTGGGGGGAAAGGAGGGAGACACAGGGCATGAGCAGGGGCTGGGGGGAAGGGGAGAGACACGGGGCATGAGTGGAGGGCGGGGGAAGGGGAGAGACACGGGGCATAAGCAGGGGGTAGGGGGGAAGAGGAGAGAGACACAGGGCATGAGTGGGGGAACAATAGGGAGACACGGGGAATGAGCGGGGTGTGGGGGGGAAGGGGAGAGACACACGGGGCATGAGTGGGGGTGGGGGGAGGGGAGAGACACACGGGGCATGAGCGGGGTGTGGGGAGGAAGGGGAGAGACACACGGGGCATGAGTGGGGGGTGGGGAAGGGGATAGACACGTGGCATGAGTGGGCGGTTGGGGGAAGGGGAGCGAGACGGGGCATGAGCGGGGGTGGGGTGGAAGGGGAGAGACACATGGGGCATGAGCGGGGGGTTGGGGGATAGGGGAGAGAGACACAGGGCATGAGCGGGGGGTGGGGGTGAAGGGGATAGACACACGGGGCATTAGCGGGGGTTGGGGAAGGGGAGAGAGACATGGGGCATGAGTGGGGGGTAGG
This sequence comes from Ambystoma mexicanum, assembly GCF_040938575.1. Lineage (NCBI taxonomy): Eukaryota > Metazoa > Chordata > Amphibia > Caudata > Ambystomatidae > Ambystoma > Ambystoma mexicanum. The sequence continues at coordinate 816,607,644 of NC_090941.1, read as the reverse complement.
GGGAACAGTAGGGAGACAAGGGGCATGAGTGAGGGGTGGGGGGGAAGGGGAGAGACACACAGGGCAAGAGCAGGGGGTGGGGGGAAAGGAGGGAGACATGGGGCATGAGCGAGGGGCGGGGGGAAGGGGAGAGACACGGGGCATGAGTGGAGGGCGGGGGAAGGGGAGAGACACGGGGCATAAGCAGGGGGTAGGGGGGAAGAGGAGAGAGACACAGGGCATGAGTGGGGGAACAATAGGGAGACACGGGGAATGAGCGGGGTGTGGGGGGGAAGGGGAGAGACACACGGGGCATGAGTGGGGGTGGGGGGAGGGGAGAGACACACGGGGCATGAGCGGGGGGTGGGGGGAAGGGGAGAGACACGGGGCATGAGCGGGGGTGGGAGGAAGGGGAGAGAGACACGGGGCATGATTGAGTGTGGGTAACAAGGGAGACATGGGGCATGAGCGGGGGTGGGGGGAGGGGAGAGACACATGGGGCATGAGCAGGGGAAAGGAGGGAGACATGGGGCATGAGCAGGGGGTGGCGGGTAACACAAGGGAGACATGGGGCATGAGCGGGGGGTGGGGGGTCACACGAGGGAGATACAGGGCATGAGCGGGGGGTGGGGAGGTAACACAACGGAGACACGGGGCATTAGCGGGAGGTGGGGGGGAGGGGAGAGACACACGGGGCATGAGCGGGGTGGTGGGGGGAAAGGAGGGAGACACAGGGCATGAGCAGGGGCTGGGGGGAAGGGGAGAGACACGGGGCATGAGTGGAGGGCGGGGGAAGGGGAGAGACACGGGGCATAAGCAGGGGGTAGGGGGGAAGAGGAGAGAGACACAGGGCATGAGTGGGGGAACAATAGGGAGACACGGGGAATGAGCGGGGTGTGGGGGGGAAGGGGAGAGACACACGGGGCATGAGTGGGGGTGGGGGGAGGGGAGAGACACACGGGGCATGAGCGGGGTGTGGGGAGGAAGGGGAGAGACACACGGGGCATGAGTGGGGGGTGGGGAAGGGGATAGACACGTGGCATGAGTGGGCGGTTGGGGGAAGGGGAGCGAGACGGGGCATGAGCGGGGGTGGGGTGGAAGGGGAGAGACACATGGGGCATGAGCGGGGGGTTGGGGGATAGGGGAGAGAGACACAGGGCATGAGCGGGGGGTGGGGGTGAAGGGGATAGACACACGGGGCATTAGCGGGGGTTGGGGAAGGGGAGAGAGACATGGGGCATGAGTGGGGGGTAGGGGGAACAGTAGGGAGACAAGGGGCATGAGTGAGGGGTGGGGGGGAAGGGGAGAGACACACAGGGCAAGAGCAGGGGGTGGGGGGAAAGGAGGGAGACATGGGGCATGAGCGAGGGGCGGGGGAAGGGGAGAGACACGGGGCATGAGTGGAGGGCGGGGGAAGGGGAGAGACACGGGGCATAAGCAGGGGGTAGGGGGGAAGAGGAGAGAGACACAGGGCATGAGTGGGGGAACAATAGGGAGACACGGGGAATGAGCGGGGTGTGGGGGGGAAGGGGAGAGACACACGGGGCATGAGTGGGGGTGGGGGGAGGGGAGAGACACACGGGGCATGAGCGGGGTGTGGGGAGGAAGGGGAGAGACACACGGGGCATGAGTGGGGGGTGGGGAAGGGGATAGACACGTGGCATGAGTGGGCGGTTGGGGGAAGGGGAGCGAGACGGGGCATGAGCGGGGGTGGGGTGGAAGGGGAGAGACACATGGGGCATGAGCGGGGGGTTGGGGGATAGGGGAGAGAGACACAGGGCATGAGCGGGGGGTGGGGGTGAAGGGGATAGACACACGGGGCATTAGCGGGGGTTGGGGAAGGGGAGAGAGACATGGGGCATGAGTGGGGGGTAGGGGGAACAGTAGGGAGACAAGGGGCATGAGTGAGGGGTGGGGGGGAAGGGGAGAGACACACAGGGCAAGAGCAGGGGGTGGGGGGAAAGGAGGGAGACATGGGGCATGAGCGAGGGGCGGGGGGAAGGGGAGAGACACGGGGCATTAGCAAGGGGTGCGGGGTAGGGGAGAGACACACGGGGCATGAGCGGGGGGGTCAGGTGGAAGGGGAGAGACACACGGGGCATGAGCGGGGGATGGGGTGAAGAGTAGAGACACACATGGCGTGAGCAGGGGGTGGGGGGAAAGGAGGGAGACACACAGGGCGTGAGCAGGGGATGGGGGTAGGGGAGAGAGACAAGGGGCATGAGCGGGGGCTGAGGGGGAAGTGGAGAGAGACACGGGGCATGAGCGGGGGTTGGGAGGAACAGTAGGTAGACACGGGGCATGAGCGGGGGGTGGGGGGAAGGGGAGAGACACACGGGGCATGAGCGGGGGTGGGGGGGAAGGGGAGAGACACATGGGGCATGAGCGGGGGGTGGGGGGAGGGGAGAGACACACGAGGCATGAGCAGGGGATGCGGGAAAGGAGGGAGACACGGGGCATGAGCGGGGGTGGAGGGAAGGGGAGAGACACACGAGGCATGAGCGGGGGGTGGGGGGAAGGGGAGAGACACGGGGCATGAGCAGGGGGTGGGGGAAAGGGAGAGACACGGGCATGAGCGGGGGTGGGGGGAAGGGGAGAGAGACACAGGGCATGAGCAGGGGGTGGGGGGCAAAGGGAGAGACACACGGGGCATGAGCAGGGGGTGGAGGGAAGGGGAGACACACGGGGCGTGAGCGGGGGGAGGGGGGAGGGCAGAGACACAACGGGCATGAGTGGGGGGAAAGGAAGGAGACACGGGGCATGAGCGGGGGGTAACAAGGGAGACATGGGGCATGAGCTGGGGGTGGGGGGAGGGGAGAGACACACGGGGCATGAGCGGGGGGAAAGGAGGGAGACACGGGGCATGAGCGGGGGTTGGGGGGTAACACAAGGGAGACACGGGGCATGAGCGGGTGGTGGGGAGGTAACACAAGGGAGACATGGGGCATTAGCGGGAGGTGGGGGGAGGGGAGAGACACACGGGGCATGAGCGGGGTGGTGGGGGGAAAGGAGGGAGACACGGGGCATGAGCGGGGGCTGGGGGAAGTGGAGAGACACGTGGCATGAGTGGGGGGTGGGGGGAAGGGGAGAGAGACAGGCATGAGCGGGGGGTGGGGGGGAAGGGGAGAGACACACGGGGCATGAGCGGGGGGTGGGGGGACTGGGAGAGAGACACGGGGCATGAGTAGGGGGGTGTGGGGAACAATAGGGAGACACAGGGCAGGAGCGAGGGGTGGGGGGTAAGGGGAGAGAGACACGGGGCATGAGTAGGGGGGTGTGGGGAACAATAGGGAGACACGGGGCAGGAGCGGGGGGTGGGGGGGTAACACGAGGGAGACGCGGGGAATGAGCGGGTGGTGGGGAGGTAATACAAGGGAGACATGGGGCATTAGCGGGAGGTGGGGGGAGGGGAGAGACACACGGGGCATGAGCGGGGCGGTGGGGGGAAAGGAGGGAGACACGGGGCATGAGCGGGGGCTGGGGGAAGTGGAGAGACACGTGGCATGAGTGGGGGGTGGGGGGAAGGGGAGAGAGACGGGCATGAGCGGGGGGCGGGGGGAAGGGGAGAGACACACGGGGCATGAGCGGGGTGTGGGGGGAAGGGGAGAGAGACACGGGGCATGTGTAGGGGGGTGTGGGGAACAATAGGGAGGCACGGGGCAGGAGCGGGGGGTGGGGGGTAAGGGGAGACACACAGTGCATGAGTGGGGGGGAAGGTAGAGACACATAGGGCATGAGCGGGGTGAAAGGAGGGAGACATGGGGCATGAGTGGGGGGTGGGGGTAACACAAGGGAGACACGGGGCATGAGCGAGGGGTGGGGGAGTTACACAAGGGAGACACAGGGCATGAGCTGGTGAGCTGGGGGTGGGGGGTAACACAAGGGAGACAGAGGGCATGAGCGGGGGTGGGGAGTAACAGGGGAGACAGGTCATGAGCGGCGGGTGGGGGTAACGCTAGACACGGGGCATGAGCGGGGGTGGGGGGAAGTGAAGAGAGACACGGGGCATGAGCTGGGGTTGGGGAAAAATAAGGAGACACGGGACATGAGCGGGTGGTGGGGGAAAGGAGGGAGACACGGGGCATGAGTGGGGGAAGGGGAGAGACATACCCGGCATGAGTGGGGGCTGGGGGGAAGGAGAGAGACACATGGGGCAAGAGCGGGGGGTGGGGGCTGTTAAGCAGAAACCTGTGCAGTTCCCTCTGGGACCACTGCAAAAGATTTAGGCCTACAGGTGTTTGGCAGTAAACCCACTTGGTAGCCGTCTGTACCACACAGATTCATTTGGTAGCTGTGGCTGAGCAGTCAGACTTCTGTCAAGAAAATTTAGGCAGTATGTGGAGTATACAAGATAGGGCAATTTACACAGTAGAACAAGCAAACACGGAGTAGAGCTTGGGTGTAAAGATATATAATTATTTATTTTAAAGACACATCTATGAAAACACACTGGCACTAATACGGCAAACAACTTCAATCACAATTACTATAAGTATCTCACTCCTCTAACAATATTTCGACAAGTCTAGGTTCAACGGCACCACTTATTTGCAGACAGAGGGGAATGCTTTAACCCAGATGGCACTCTAATATTCGTTAGAACGGGAGAAAAAAAGGCAGGGTATGAAACCAACTCGGTACCAACACTTTTTCGAAGCAAATGCAAGGCAAGTAAGGCAGGGTCTACTGTCGATCACTCGGAGAGAGGCAAGGCCATATGTCCCAAAAAGTATCACAGTGGAAATGCACTTTGAGTCTTTGTAGCAAATTGTCACAGAAAGGTTGGACTAGTTTAGAACAGAAAGTTAAGAAGGTCTGGAGGCGACCCGAGGGAAAGGTTAGGATTAAGACACCTCACGCTAACCGTCACAAGGGCAGCCAGGCGGACACGGTACCTTGTATGTGGAGAGACAGCTCCGGCGGGGCCAGTTGTTCCTGGTGGTGGATGCAAGTTGCGGCTTTGTCAAGAGATGAGAGGCTCTCGTCGTCGAAGGAAAGTTGAATATCGTTGCACCACCACTGAAGAGACCAGCCGCGGAGTGCTCCGTCACAAGGCACCACCTTTTGGTCGCGGTACAGAGATTAGTGGCTATCCGGTTGCCGGGGTTCTCAGCACGGGCAATTTGACCACTACGTCCTGGAAGTGAAGAAAAAGCAAAGGGACTGGTTGCTCCCACCAGTCAGGGGAAGAAGACTCTCCGGCCGGGAACGGGAAGTGGTGAGTCGGTTCAGCAGGGCTCCACCGGAGGTGTCGCCGTTGCAGGTCGGCTCAGCTTTACCCTCGTCGGATTCTTAGGTCCTGTGGCAACTTCTGAAGATCCAGTCCCAAAAGCCCTGCTTTTATGCAGAAAACCCCCATTCATTCAGACTAGCTGTCAATCAAACCATGCTAAGTGGTGAGCGGGGTGGCTCACCACTTGGGCCAATCACACCAGAGTGCGACTTGAGTTGGCAAGGCAACTCAGTCCAGGGTGCCTAAACCCCCTCCCACACTCCATTTGGTACCCAGACAGAATGGCACCACTTTGGAGGGAATCTGTGCAGAAGCCCGCCAAAAGTGTAACAAAGGGCTCAACTTTTGGTTCGGAGTTACAGAGGCGAACACAGAAGCCATTTTAAAACCGAGTACTAGCGGAAAATACCAACCGGTAGATTTATTTAAGACAAATAAACCGGCGGTATGTTAGAGACTAACGGGAAAAGTATTAGCCCCCAACAATGGGAAGAATCCCATAGAATTATATTCGGAGTCGAATATAACAAGTAGTTTCCACATGGGGCATGAGCGGGGGGTGTTGGGAAGGGGAGAGACACGGGGCATGAGCGCGGATGGGGGGAAGGGGAGAGACACGGGGCATAGCGGGGGGTGGGAGGAAGGGGAGAGAGACACGGGGCATGAGCGAGGGTGGGTAACAAGGGAGACATGGGGCATGACCGGGGGTGGGGGAGGGGAGAGACACATGGGGCATGAGAAGGGGAAAGGAGGGAGACACGGGGCATGAGTGGGGTGTAGGGGGTAACACAAGGGAGACACGGGGCATGAGCGGGTGGTGGGGGGAGACAGGGCATGGGTGGGTAACACAAGGGAGACATGGGGCATGAGCGGGGGGTGGGGGGTAACACGAGGGAGACACGGGACATGAGCGGGGGGTGGGGAGGTTACACAAGGGAGACACGGGACATTAGTGGGAGGTGGGGGGGAGAGACACACGGGGCATGAGCAGGGCGGTGGGGGAATGGAGGGAGACACGGGGCATGAGCAGGGGCTACAGGAAGGGGAGAGACACGCGGCATGAGTGGGGGGCAGGGGGAAGGGGAGAGACACGGGGCATGAGTGGGGGGGTGGGGGGAACAATAGGGAGACATGGGGAATGAGAAGGGGGTGGGGGGAAGGGGAGAGACAAACCGGGCATAAGCGGGGGTGGGGGGGGAAGGGGAGAGACACACAGGGCATGAGCGGGGTGTGGGGAGGAAGGGGAGAGACACACAGGGCATGAGTGGGGGGCGGGGGGAGGGGAGAGACACACCGGGCATGAGCAGGGGGTGGGGGGAAAGGAGGGAGACACGGGGCATGAGCAGGGGGTGGGGTGGAAGGGGAGAGGCACATGGGGCATGAGCGGGGGGTGGGGGGAAGGGGAGAGAGACACGGGGCATGAGCGGGGATGGGGGTGAAGGGGATAGACACACGGGGCATTAGCGGGGGGTTGGGGGAAGGGGAGAGAGACACGGGGCATGAGTGGGGGGTGGGGGGAACAGTAGGGAGACAAGGGGCAATGGCGGGGGTGGGGGGCAGGGGAGAGAAACACGGGGCAAGAGCGGGGGCTGGGGGGAAAGGAGGGAAACACGGGGCATGAGCGGGGAATGGGGGAATGGGAGAAACACGGGGCATTAGCAGGGGGTGGGGGGTAGGGGAGAGACACACGGGGCATGAGCGGGGGGGTGAGGGGGAAGGGGAGAGACACATAGGGCGTGAGCGGGGGGTGGGGGGAAGAGTAGAGACACACAGGGCATGAGCAGGGGGTGGGGGGAAAGGAGGGAGAAACACAGGGCGTGATCAGGGGGTGGGGGAAGGGGAGAGAGACAAGGGGAATGAGCGGGGGCTAAGGGGGAAGTGGAGAGAGACACGGGGCATGAGCGGGGGGTGGGAGGAACAGTAGGTAGACACGGGGCATGAGCGGGAGGTGAGGGGAAGGGGAGAGACACACGGGGCATGAACGGGGGTGGGGGGAAGGGGAGAGATGCACGGGGCATGAGCGGGGGGTGGGGGGAGGGGAGTGACACACGGGGCATGAGCAGGGGGTGGGGGAAAGGAGGGAGACACGGGGCATGAGCAGGGGTGGGGGGGAAGGGGAGAGACACACGGGGCATGAGCGGGGGGTGGGGGAAGGGGAGAGACACGGGGCAGGAGCGGGGGGTGGGGTGAAAGGGAGAGACACGGGCATAAGCGGGGGGTGGGGGGAAGGGGAGAGAGACACGGGGCATGAGCGGGGGTGGGGGGCAAGGGGAGAGACACACGGGGCATGAGCAGGGGGTGGAGGGAAGGGGAGACACACGGGGCGTGAGCAGGGGGAGGGGGCAGGGGAGAGACACACGGGGCATGAGCGGGGGGAAAGGAGGGAGACACGGGACATGAGCGGGGGTTGGGGGTAACACAAGGGAGACACAGGGCATGAGCAGGTGGTAGGGGGTAACAGTGGAGACAGGGCATGGGTGGGTAACACAAGGGAGACATGGTGCATGAGCAGGGGGTGGGGGTAATGCGAAGGGAGACACGGGCATGAGCGGGGGTGGGGGGAAGGGGAGAGAGACACGGGGCATGAGGGGGGTGGGGGGCAAGGGGAGAGACACACGGGGCATGAGCAGGGGGTGGAGGGAAGGGGAGACACACGGGGCGTGAGCGGGGGGAGGGGGGAGGGGAGAGACACATGGGGCATGAGTGGGGGGAAAGGAGGGAGACAAGGGGCATGAGTGGGGGGTAACAAGGGAGACATGGGGCATGAGCAGGGGGTGGGGGGAGGGGAGAGACACACGGGGCATGGGCGGGGGGAAATGAGGGAGACACGGGGCATGAGCGGGGGTTGGGGGTAACACAAGGGAGACACAGGGCATGAGCAGGTGGTGGGGGGTAACAGTGGAGACAGGGCATGGGTGGGTAATACAAGGGAGACATGGTGCATGAGCAGGGGGTGGGGGGTAACACGAAGGGAGACAAGGGGCATGAGCGGGTGGTGGGGAGGTAACACAAGGGAGACACGGGGCATTAGCGGGAGGTGGGGGGAGGGGAGACACACGGTGCATGAGTGGGGGGTGGGGGGAAGGTAGAGACACACGGGGCGTGAGCGGGGTGAAAGGAGGGAGACATGGGGCATGAACGGGGGGTGGGGGGAAGGGGAGAGACACGCAGCATGAGTGGGGGGCGGGGAGAAGGGGAGAGACACAAGGGGCATGAGCGGTGGGTGGGGGGAAGAGGAGAGAAACACAGGGCATGAGTGGGTGGGTGGGGGGAACAATAGGGAGACACGGGGAATGAGCGGGGGTGGGGGGAATAGTAGGTAGACACGGGGCATGAGCGGGGTTGGGGGAAGGGGAGAGACACATGGGACATAAGCGGGGATGGGGGGAAGGGGAGAGACACACGGGGCATGAGCGGGGTGTGGGGGGGAGGGGAGAGACACATGGGGCATGAGCAGGGGGTGGGAGAAAGGAGGGAGACACGGGCATGAGCGGTGGTGGGGGGAAAGGAGGGAGACACGGGGCATGAGCAGGGGTGGGGGGGAAGGGGAGAGACACATGGGGCATGAGCGGGGGGTGGGGGGAAGGGGAGAGACACGGGGCATGAGCGGGGGGTGGGGGGAAGGGGAGAGACACGGGGCATGAGCGGGGGTGGGAGGAAGGGGAGAGAGACACGGGGCATGATTGAGGGTGGGTAACAAGGGAGACATGGGGAATGAGCGGGGGGTGGGGGGAGGGGAGAGACACATGGGGCATGAGCAGGGGAAAGGAGGGAGTCATGGGACATGCGCAGGGGGTAGGGGGTAACACAAGGGAGACATGGGGCATGAGCCGGGGGTGGGGGGTAACACGAGGGAGACACGGGGCATGAGCAGGGGGTGGGGAGGTAACACAAGGGAGACACGGGGCATTAGCGGGAGGTGGGGGGGAGGGGAGAGACACACGGGGCATGAGCAGGGCGGTGGGGGGAAAGGAGGGAGACACGGGGCATGAGCAGGGGCTGGGGGAAGGGGAGAGACACGCGGCATGAGTGGGGGGCAGGGGAAGGGGAGAGACATGGGGCATGAGCGGGGGGTTTTGGGGGAAGAGGAGAGAGACACAGAGCATGAGTCAGGGAACAATAGGGAGACACGGGGAATGAGCGGGGGGTGGGGGGAAGGGGAGAGACACACGAGGCATGAGCGGGGTGTGGTGAGGAAGGGGAGAGACACACAGGGCATGAGTGGGGGGTGGGGGGAGGGGAGAGACACACCGGGCATGAGCGGGGGGTGGGGGGGAAGGAGGGAGACACGGGGCATGAGCGGGGGGTGGGGTGGAAGGGGAGAGACACATGGGGCATGAGCGGGGGGGTGGGGGGAAGGGGAGAGAGACACGGGGCATGAGCGGGGGGGTGAAGGGGATAGACACACGGGGCATTAGCGGGGGGTTGGGGGAAGGGGAGAGAGACATGGGGCATGTGTTGGGGGTGGGGGGAACAGTAGGGAGACAAGGGGCATAAGCGGGCGGTGGGGGGGAAGGGGAGAGACACACAGGGCAAGAGCGGGGGGGTGGGGGGAAATGAGGGAGACATGGGGCATGAGCGAGGGGTGGGGGGAAGGGGAAAGACACGGGGCATTAGCAGGGGGTGGGGGTTAGGGGAGAGACACACAGGGCATGAGCGGGGGGGTCGGGGGGAAGGGGAGAGACACAAGGGGCATGAGCGGGGGGTGGGGGGAAGAGTAGAGACACACAGGGCATGAGCAGGGGGTGGGGGGAAAGGAGGGAGACACACAGGGCGTGAGCAGGGGGTGGGGGAAGGTGAGAGAGACAAGGGGCATGAGCGGGGGCTAAGGGGGAAGTGGAGAGAGACACGGGGCATGAGCGGGGGGTGGGAGGAACAGTAGGTAGACACGGGGCATGAGCGGGGGGTGGGGGGGAAGGGGAGAGACACATGGGGCATGAGCAGGGGTGGGGGGGAAGGGGAGAGACACACGGGGCATGAGCGGGGGGTGGGGGGAGGGGAGAGACACACGGGCATGAGCAGGGGATGGGGGAAAGGAGGGAAACACGGGGCATGAGCGGGGGTGGGGGGGAGGGGAGAGGCACACGAGGCATGAGCAGGGGGTGGGGGAAGGGGAGAGACACGGGGCATGAGCGGGGGGTGGAGGAAAGGGAGAGACACCGACATGAGCTGGGGGTGGGGGGAAGGGGAGAGAGACACGGGGCATGAGCGGGGGGTGGGGGGCAAGGGGAGAGACACACAGGCATGAGCAGGGGATGGAGGGAAGGGGAGACACACGGGGCGTGAGCAGGGGGGAGGGGGGAGGGGAGAGACACACGGGGCATGAGCGGGGGGAAAGGAGGGAGACACGGGGCATGAGCGGGGGTTGGGGGGGTAACACAAGGGAGATATGGGGCATGAGCAGGTGGTGGGGGATAGCAGGGGAGACAGGGCATGGGTGGGTAACACAAGGGAGACATGGGGCATGAGCGGGGGATGGGGGCTATCACGAGGGAGACACGGGGCATGAGCGGGTGGTGGGGAGGTAACACAAGGGAGACACGGGGCATTAGCGGGAGGTGGGAGGAGGAGAGAGACACACGGGGCATGAGCAGGGCAGTGGGGGCAAAGGAGGGAAACACGGGGCATGAGCGGGGGATGGGGAAGGGGAGAGACACGTGGCATGAGTGGGGGGTGGGGGGAAGGGGAGAGAGACGGGGCATGAGCGGGGGTGGGGGGAAGGGGAGAGACACACGGGGCATGAGCGGGTGGTGGGGGGAAGGGGAGAGACACCGGCATGAGCTGGGGTGGGGGGAAGGGGAGAGAGACACGGGGCATGAGCGGGGGGTGGGGGGCAAGGGGAGAGACACACAGGCATGAGCAGGGGATGGAGGGAAGGGGAGACACACGGGGCGTGAGCAGGGGGGAGGGGGGAGGGGAGAGACACACGGGGCATGAGCGGGGGGAAAGGAGGGAGACACGGGGCATGAGCGGGGGTTGGGGGGGTAACACAAGGGAGATATGGGGCATGAGCAGGTGGTGGGGGATAGCAGGGGAGACAGGGCATGGGTGGGTAACACAAGGGAGACATGGGGCATGAGCGGGGGATGGGGGCTATCACGAGGGAGACACGGGGCATGAGCGGGTGGTGGGGAGGTAACACAAGGGAGACACGGGGCATTAGCGGGAGGTGGGAGGAGGAGAGAGACACACGGGGCATGAGCAGGGCAGTGGGGGCAAAGGAGGGAAACACGGGGCATGAGCGGGGGATGGGGAAGGGGAGAGACACGTGGCATGAGTGGGGGGTGGGGGGAAGGGGAGAGAGACGGGGCATGAGCGGGGGTGGGGGGAAGGGGAGAGACACACGGGGCATGAGCGGGTGGTGGGGGGAAGGGGAGAGACACCGGCATGAGCTGGGGTGGGGGGAAGGGGAGAGAGACACGGGGCATGAGCGGGGGGTGGGGGGCAAGGGGAGAGACACACAGGCATGAGCAGGGGATGGAGGGAAGGGGAGACACACGGGGCGTGAGCAGGGGGGAGGGGGGAGGGGAGAGACACACGGGGCATGAGCGGGGGGAAAGGAGGGAGACACGGGGCATGAGCGGGGGTTGGGGGGTAACACAAGGGAGATATGGGGCATGAGCAGGTGGTGGGGGATAGCAGGGGAGACAGGGCATGGGTGGGTAACACAAGGGAGACATGGGGCATGAGCGGGGGATGGGGGCTATCACGAGGGAGACACGGGGCATGAGCGGGTGGTGGGGAGGTAACACAAGGGAGGCACAGGGCATTAGCGGGAGGTGGGAGGAGGGGAGAGACACACGGGGCATGAGCAGGGCAGTGGGGGGAAAGGAGGGAAACACGGGGCATGAGCGGGGGCTGGGGAAGGGGAGAGACACGTGGCATGAGTGGGGGGTGGGGGGAAGGGGAGAGAGACGGGGCATGAGCGGGGGTGGGGGGAAGGGGAGAGACACACGGGGCATGAGCGGGTGGTGGGGGAAGGGGAGAGACACGGGGCATGAGCGGGGGGTGGGGTGAAAGGGAGATAAACGGGCATGAGCGGGGGGTGGGGGAAAGGGGAGAGAGACACAGGGCATGAGCGGGGGGTGAGGGGCAAGGGGAGAGACACACGGGACATGAGCAGGGGGTGGAGGGAAGGGGAGACACACAGGGCGTGAGCGGGGGGAGGGGGGAGGGGAGAGACTCACGGGGCATGAGTGGGGGGAAAGGATGGAGACACGGGGCATGAGCGGGGGTAACAAGGGAGACATGGGGCATGTGCGGGGGTTTAGGGGAGGGGAGAGACACACGGGGCATGAGCGGGGGGAAAGGAGGGAGACACGGGGCATGAGCGGGGGTTGGGGGTAACACAAGGGAGACACGGGGCATGAGCGGGGGGGTAACACGAAGGGAGACAAGGGGCATGAGTGGGTGGTGGGGAGGTAACACAAGGGAGACACGGGGCATTAGCGGGAGGTGGGGGGAGGGGAGACACACGGTGCATGAGTGGGGTGTGGGGGGAAGGTAGAGACACATGGGGCATGTGCGGGTGAAAGGAGGGAGACATGGGGCATGAACGGGGGTGGGGGAAGGGGAGAGACACGCAGCATGAGTGGGGTCGGGGGGAAGGGGAGAGACACAGGGCAGGAGCGGGGGCAGGGGAGAAGGGGAGAGACACAAGGGGCATGAGCGGGGGGTGGGGGGAAAGAGGAGAGAGACACAGGGCATGAGTGAGGGGGGTGGGGGGAACAATAGGGAGACACGGGGAATGAGCAGGGGGTGGGGTGGAGGGGAGAGAGACACAGGGCATGAGCGGGTGGTGAGGGTGAAGTGGAGAGAGACACGGGGCTTGAGCGGGGGGTGGGGGGAATAGTAGGTAGACACGGGGCATGAGCGGGGGTGGGGGGAAGGGGAGAGACACATGGGGCATAAGCGGGGATCGGGGGGAAGGGGAGAGACACACGGGGAATGAGCGGGGTGTGGAGGGGAGGGGAGAGACACATGGGGCATGAGCAGGGGGTGGGGAGGTAACACAAGGGAGGCACGGGGCATTAGCGGGAGGTGGGAGGAGGGGAGAGACACACGGGGCATGAGCAGGGCAGTGGGGGGAAAGGAGGGAAACACGGGGCATGAGCGGGGGCTGGGGAAGGGGAGAGACACGTGGCATGAGTGGGGGGTGGGGGGAAGGGGAGAGAGACGGGGCATGAGCGGGGATAGGGGGAAGGGGAGAGACACACGGGGCATGAGCGGGTGGTGGGGGGAAGGGGAGAGACACGGGGCATGAGCGGGGGGTGGGGTGAAAGGGAGATAAACGGGCATGAGCAGGGGGTGGAGGGAAGGGGAGACACACAGGGCGTGAGCGGGGGGAAGGGGGAGGGGAGAGACTCACGGGGCATGAGTGGGGGGAAAGGATGGAGACACGGGGCATGAGCGGGGGGTAACAAGGGAGACATGGGGCATGAGCGGGGGTTTAGGGGAGGGGAGAGACACACGGGGCATGAGCGGGGGGAAAGGAGGGAGACACGGGGAATGAGCGGGGGTTGGGGGTAACACGAAGGGAGACAAGGGGCATGAGTGGGTGGTGGGGAGGTAACACAAGGGAGACACGGGGCATTAGCGGGAGGTGGGGGGAGGGGAGACACACGGTACATGAGTGGGGTGTGGGGGGAAGGTAGAGACACATGGGGCATGTGCGGGGTGAAAGGAGGGAGACATGGGGCATGAACGGGGGTGGGGGGAAGGGGAGAGACACGCAGCATGAGTGGGGTCGGGGGGAAGGGGAGAGACACAGGGCAGGAGCGGGGGCAGGGGAGAAGGGGAGAGACACAAGGGGCATGAGCAGGGGGTGGGGGGGAAGAGGAGAGAGACACAGGGCATGAGTGAGGGGGGTGGGGGGAACAATAGGGAGACACGGGGAATGAGCAGGGGGTGGGGTGGAGGGGAGAGAGACACAGGGCATGAGCGGGTGGTGAGGGTGAAGTGGAGAGAGACACGGGGCTTGAGCGGGGGGTGGAGGGAATAGTAGGTAGACACGGGGCATGAGCGGGGGTGGGGGGAAGGGGAGAGACACATGGGGCATAAGCGGGGATCGGGGGGAAGGGGAGAGACACACAGGGAATGAGCGGGGTGTGGAGGGGAGGGGAGAGACACATGGGGCATGAGCAGGGGGTGGGAGAAAGGAGGGAGACACGGGCATGAACGGTGGTGGGGGAAAGGAGGGAGACACGGGGCATGAGCGGGGGTGGGGGGAAGGGGAGAGACACATGGGGCATGAGCAGGGGGTGGGGGGAAGGGGAGAGACATGGGGCATGAGCGGGGGGTGGGGGGAAGGGGAGAGACACGGGGCATGAGCGGGGGTAGAAGGAAGGGGAGAGAGACACGGGGCATGATTGAGTGTGGGTAACAAGGGAGACATGGGGCATGAGCGGGGGATGGGGGGAGGGGGGAGACACATGGGGCATGAGCAGGGGAAAGGAGGGAGACATGGGGCATGAGCAGGGGGTGGGGGGTAACACAAGGGAGACATGGGTCATCAGCTGGGGGGTGGGGGTCACACGATGGAGACACGGGGCATGAGCGGGGGGTGGGGAGGTAACACAACGGAGACACGGGGCATTAGCGGGAGGTGGGGGGAGGGGAGAGACACACGGGGCATGAGCGGGGTGGTGGGGGGAAAGGAGGGAGACACAGGGCATGAGCAGGGGCTGGGGGGAAGGGGAGAGACACGGGGCATGAGTGGAGGGCGGGGGAAGGGGAGAGACACGGGGCATAAGCAGGGGGTAGGGGGAAGAGGAGAGAGACACAGGGCATGAGTGGGGGAACAATAGGGAGACACGGGGAATGAGCGGGGTGTGGGGGGGAAGGGGAGAGACACACGGGGCATGAGCGGGGGTGGGGGGGAGGGGAGAGACACACGGGGCATGAGCGGGGTGTGGGGAGGAAGGGGAGAGACACACGGGGCATGAGTGGGGGGTGGGGGGAGGGGAGAGACACACCGGCATGAGCCGGGGGTGGGGGAAAAGAAGGGAGACACAGGGCATGAGCGGGGGTTGGGGTGGAAGGGGAGAGACACATGGGGCATGAGGGGGGGTTGGGGGATAGGGGAGAGAGACACAGGGCATGAGCGGGGGGTGGGGGTTAAGGGGATAGACACACGGGGCATTAGCGGGGGTTGGGGGAAGGGGAGAGAGACATGGGGCATGAGTGGGGGGTAGGGGAAACAGTAGGGAGACAAGGGGCATGAGTGAGGGGTGGGGGGTAAGGGGAGAGACACGGGGCATTAGCAAGGGGTGGGGGGTAGGGGAGAGACACACGGGGCATGAGCGGGGGGTCAGGTGGAAGGGGAGAGACACACGGGGCATGAGCGGGGGGTGGGGGGAAGAGTAGAGACACACATGGCGTGAGCAGGGGGTGGGGGGAAAGGAGGGAGACACACAGGGCGTGAGCAGGGGATGGGGTAGGGGAGAGAGACAAGGGGCATGAGCGGGGGCTGAGGGGGAAGTGGAGAGAGACGCGGGGCATGAGCGGGGGTTGGGAGGAACAGTAGGTAGACACGGGGCATGAGCGGGGGGTGGGGGGAAGGGGAGAGACACACGGGGCATGAGCGGGGGTGGGGGGAAGGGGAGAGACACATGGGGCATGAGCAGGGGGTGGGGGGAGGGGAGAGACACACGGGGCATGAGCAGGGGATGCGGGAAAGGAGGGAGACACGGGGCATGAGCGGGGTGGAGGGAAGGGGAGAGACACACGAGGCATGAGCGGGGGGTGGGGGAAGGGGAGAGACACGGGGCATGAGCAGGGGGTGGGGGAAAGGGAGAGACACGGGCATGAGCGGGGGTGGGGGGAAGGGGAGAGAGACACGGGCATGAGCAGGGGGTGGGGGGCAAGGGGAGAGACACACGGGGCATGAGCAGGGGGTGGAGGGAAGGGGAGACACACGGGGTGTGAGCGGGGGGAGGGCAGAGACACAACGGGCATGAGTGGGGGGAAAGGAAGGAGACACGGGGCATGAGCGGGGGGTAACAAGGGAGACATGGGGCATGAGCTGGGGGTGGGGGGAGGGGAGAGACACACGGGGCATGAGCGGGGGGAAAGGAGGGAGACACAGGGCATGAGCGGGGGTTGGGGGGTAACACAAGGGAGACACGGGGCATGAGCAGGTGGTGGGGGGTAACAGGGGAGACAGGGCATGGGTGGGTAAAACAAGGGAGACATGGGGCATGAGCGGGGGGAGGGGAGAGACACACGGGGCATGAGCGGGGCGGTGGGGGGAAAGGAGGGAGACACGGGGCATGAGCGGGGGCTGGGGAAAGTGGAGAGACACGTGGCATGAGTGGGGGGTGGGGGGAAGGGGAGAGAAATGGGCATGAGCGGGGGGCGGGGGGGGAAGGGGAGAGACACACGGGGCATGAGCGGGGTGTGGGGGGAAGGGGAGAGAGACACGGGGCATGAGTAGGGGGGTGTGGGGAACAATAGGGAGACACAGGGCAGGAGAGGGGGGTGGGGGGTAAGGGGAGAGAGACACGGGGCATGAGTAGGGGGGTTTGGGGAACAATAGGGAGACACGGGGCAGGAGCGGGGGGTGGGGGGTAAGGGGAGACACACAGTGCATGAGTGGGGGAAGGTAGAGACACATGGGGCATGAGCGGGGTGAAAGGAGGGAGACATGGGGCATGAGTGGGGGGTGGGCGGTAACACAAGGGAGACACGGGGCATGAGCAGGGGGTGGGGGAGTTACACAAGGGAGACACAGGGCATGAGCTGGTGAGCTGGGGGTGGGGGGTAACACAAGGGAGACAGAGGGCATGAGCGGGGGTGGGGAGTAACAGGGGAGACAGGTCATGAGCGGGGGGTGGGGGTAACGCTAGACACGGGGCATGAGCGGGGGTGGGGGGAAGTGGAGAGAGACACGGGGCATGAGCTGGGGTTGGGGGAACAATAAGGAGACACGGGACATGAGCGGGTGGTGGGGGGAAAGGAGGGAGACACGGGGCATGAGTGGGGGGTGGGGGAAGGGGAGAGACATACCCGGCATGAGTGGGGGCTGGGGGGAAGGAGAGAGACACATGGGGCAAGAGCGGGGGGTGGGGGCTGTTAAGCGGAAACCTGTGCAGTTCCCTCTGGGACCACTGCAAAAGATTTAGGCCTACAGGTGTTTGGCAGTAAACCCACTTGGTAGCCGTCTGTACCACACAGATTCATTTGGTAGCTGTGGCTGAGCAGTCAGACTTCTGTCAAGAAAATTTAGGCAGTATGTGGAGTATACAAGATAGGGCAATTTACACCGTAGAACAAGCAGACACGGAGCAGAGCTTGGGTGTAAAGATATATAATTATTTATTTTAAAGACACATCTATGAAAATACACTGGCACTAATACGGCAAACAACTTCAATCACAATTACTATAAGTATCTCACTCCTCTAACAATATTTCGACAAGTCTAGGTTCAACGGCACCACTTATTTGCAGACAGAGGGGAATGCTTTAACCCAGATGGCACTCTAATATTCGTTAGAACGGGAGAAAAAAAGGCAGGGTATGAAACCAACTCGGTACCAACACTTTTTCGAAGCAAATGCAAGGCAAGTAAGGCAGGGTCTACTGTCGATCACTCGGAGAGAGGCAAGGCGATATGTCCCAAAAAGTATCACAGTGGAAATGCACTTCGAGTCTTTGTAGCAAATTGTCACAGAAAGGTTGGACCAGTTTAGAACAGAAAGTTAAGAAGGTCTGGAGGCGACCCGAGGGAAAGGTTAGGATTAAGACACCTCACGCTAACCGTCACAAGGGCAGCCAGGCGGACACGGTACCTTGTATGTGGAGAGACAGCTCCGGCGGGGCCAGTTGTTCCTGGTGGTGGATGCAAGTTGCGGCTTTGTCAAGAGATGAGAGGCTCTCGTCGTCGAAGGAAAGTTGAAGATCGTTGCACCACCACTGAAGAGACCAGCCGCGGAGTGCTCCGTCACAAGGCACCACCTTTTGGTCGCGGTACAGAGATTAGTGGCTATCCGGTTGCCGGGGTGCTCAGCACGGGCAATTTGACCACTACGTCATGGAAGTGAAGAAAAAGCAAAGGGACTGGTTGTTCCCACCAGTCAGGGGAAGAAGACTCTCCGGCCGGGAAGTGGTGAGTCGGTTCAGCAGGGCTCCACCGGAGGTGTCGTCGTTGCAGGTCGGCTCAGCTTTACCCTCGTCGGATTCTTAGGTCCTGTGGCAACTTCTGAAGATCCAGTCCCAAAAGCCCTGCTTTTATGCAGAAAACCCCCATTCATTCAGACTAGCTGTCAATCAAACCATGCTAAGTGGTAAGCGGGGTGGCTCACCACTTGCGCCAATCACACCAGAATGCGACTTGAGTTGGCAAGGCAACTCAGTCCAGGGTGCCTAAACCCCCTCCCACACTCCCTTTGGTACCCAGACAGAATGGCACCACTTTGGAGGGAATCTATGCAGAAGCCCGCCAAAAGTGTAACAAAGGGCTCAACTTTTGGTTCGGAGTTACAGAGGCGAACACAGAAGCCATTTTAAAACCGAGTACTAGCAGAAAATACCAACCGGTAGATTTATTTAAGACAAATAAACCGGCGGTATGTTAGAGACTAACGGGAAAAAGTATTAGCCCCCAACAATGGGAAGAATCCCATAGAATTATATTCGGAGTCGAATATAACAAGTAGTTTCCACTGCCACCAGCCAAAACTCAACGAGGGGGGACGGGACAGTGCACCCTCGAATAACAGACCTAGGGGTAATCGAATTACCCCTACCAGTACATCCACAATAGGATGGTTTGTACTAGTTCTGTTAGTAAATTTAGGTCTAGTAAAGCCAATGGTGACTTTACATGCCCTGGGAGACAGTAGTCAGCCCCAGGGTATGGAGTCTATGGTGGGGATCCTCTAGGATACCCCAGTGTTACGGCACGGAGGGTGCGGTGTAACACACATAGCAAAATACATGAGACCCTATGGAGTAAAAGACCCCATAGCCCATAGAACACATTGACATTCAAAGGAATTAACCACATTCATGTCCAAGAGTGGGAGAAAAAGAGTCTCACTCTTGACAGGATTGAAAAAAACAAACTCCAGAAATCCAGCAAAGCTGCTGGGGGACTCACTAGGTTAGGAAATTCAGCCTAAACAGAGAATTCTCCCTAACACTCGCGCCCTCCAGACTAAGGGACAGGAGGATTTAATCCACTCCTGGATGAATCTCATACCTCTAGTTGATGATATACATCCTAGAGAGACCATCTGCATTTTGGTGGTGACACCCTGACCTGTGCTCAATGGTAAAATCAAAGTAGAACCATTCAAGTATGGCCTCAACATCTTCAGAGCCCACACGATAGCAACGCACTCTCTTTCGATTGTTGCCCACCTTGTTTCAGGATCCTTCAGCTTGCGGCTGATGAAGCAAACGGGGTGCTCCCTACCTTTCCCATCCAGTTGACTGAGTACTGCACCTATTCCTACATTCGAAGCATCTGTCTGCACAATGAAGGTTTGGTGGTAATCAGGAGCTCTGAGTACTGGGACTTGGCAAAGAGCCTTTTTCAGGTTTTGAAAAGCCTGATTGCACTCCTCGTTCCATCTAACCTTTTTAGGAAATTTGGGGGAGGAGGTGACATTCAGAGGAGAAGCTATGGTCCCATAGTTCTCAATGAAATTCCTGTAATACCCGGTGAGACCTAAGAAGGCTCTCACCTGGGTCTGAGTAGTAGGTGTTGTCCAATTTTGCACAGCTTCAATCTTACTGAGCAAAGGCCTTATGTCTCCACCTCCTACCTCATGTCCAAGATAGACTACCTTGCTCTGTCCAATTTAGCATTTACTCGCCTTTATGGTCAGATTGGCTCATCCAAGAGCCTGCAAAACATCTCTTAGGTGGGTTACATGTTCTTCCCAGGAATTGCTGAACACTGCTATGTCATTCAAGTATGCCATGCAGAAGTCCTCCATCCCATTCAGAACCTGATTTACCATCCGTTGAAATGTAGCAGGTGCATTTTTCAGTCCGAAAGGCATTATCTTAAACTGGTATAAGCCTACGGAGGTAGAAAATGCAGTTTTCTCCTTGGCATGGTCTGTCAGGGCTATTTGCCAATAGCCTGACGTCAAGTCAAATGTGCTGAGGAACTTGGCGGAACCAAGTTTATCCACCAACTCATCTGTTCTTGCCAAAGGGTGGGCATCAGTCTTGGTGACTGCATTAAGAGCTCTATAATCCACGCAGAATCTAAGTTCTTTAGATCCGGCCTTTGGTACTAACACAACTGGGCTAGACCATGGACTAGTAGAGGGCTCTATTACCCCAAGATCAAGCATCTTGCTGACCTCACCTTTGATGTGGGTTTGTACGTTTTCTGACATTCGGTATCCTCTGCTTTTGACTGGCAGACAGTCACCAGTAAGTATGTCATGCTGGCCCCAAGGGGTCAAGCCTGGTGAAAGTGAGAACAGAGAGGCAAACTGATTCAACATAGATTTGCACTCTTCTTGTTGCTCAGGTGTCAGATTTGAAGAGAGGTTTACTCCTTCAATTTTTTCGTCTAAAGGTAAGCCTCTGAGGAGATCCGGAAGAGCTTCACTCTCTTCTTCTTCCTCTGATGATGCTATAAGCAATGCTCCTACATCAGGTCTCGAGACATACGCTTTGAGTCGGTTGGTGTGGAAGACTGTCGGAGCCTCCTTGGGATTGCCAAAGTCCACCAGATAGTTGACCTCTCTGAGTTTACCCACAACGCTGAAGGGTCCCATCCATTTGTCTTGCAAGGCCCTCTGCCTTGTTGGGATCATAACGAGAACTAGCTGGTCTTGAGTGAACTCAACCATGTTAGCCTTTTGATCATGCCAGTGCTTGACCAAAGCTTGTCCAGCTTTCAAGTTATTACTTGCTTCTGTCATCATGTGCGACATTCTCCTCCAGAGACCTATCACGTAGTCAGTCACTCTGACTGGCTTGGGGGAAGGAGCACTCTCCAAACCCTCCTTAATCAGGGCCAACGGACCTCTGACGGGATGGCCATAGAGAAGCTCAAAGGGAGAATAACCTACTCCCTCCTGAGGTACTTCTCTATAAGCAAAGAGAAGGTATGGCAGTAGAAGGTCCTACTTTCGTTTAAGGGGTTCTTCTAAAGCACCTATCATGCTCTTCATGGTTCGGTTGAACCGTTCTACCAACCCATTGGTTTGTGGGTGGTAAACTGTTGAGAACTTGTAAGTAACTCCACAAGTTTTCCACATGGCTTTCATGTAGTGGGACATAAAGTTTGACCCCCTGTCAGAGATTACTTCCTTAGGGAACCCAACCCTGGTAAAAATACCAAGGAGGGCCTTAGCCACAGCTGGAGCTGTAACAGTCCTCATAGGAATTGCCTCAGGATACCTAGTAGCATGGTCTACTACAACAAGTATAAACCTGTTGCCTGAGGAGGTTGGAGGATCAAGGGGACCAACAATGTCAATCCCTACTCTCTCAAATGGGACTCCCACAACTGGGAGAGGCACTAAAGGTGCCACATTCTTAGAGCCAACCTTACCAGAGGTCTGGCAGGTGTGGCAGCTCCTGCAGTGTTTTTCTACTTCGGCCCCCATCTTTGGCCAATAAAAGTAGAGCGAGAGCCTTTCCTTAGTCTTCTTGAAACTCAAGTGACCAGCCAAAGGAATCTCGTGGGCTAACTGCAAGAACTGTGGTCTGTTCTCTTGGGGTACTACAAGTCGTTTGTAGTCTCCAGGTGCAGACTCGATCGGTTCACTGTAGAAGAGGCCATCTTCCCAGTGCAACCTGTATTTCCCAGGCTCTTGCCCTTCAGCCTGAGCTTCTGCCTGGTGGCGAAGACCTTCCAGAGTTGGACATTCCCTCTGCCCCTTACTGAAGTCTGCCCTGTTGGGTCCACCTTCTGCCAGTAAAGACTGCAGCTCAGGATGGTCAACAGGATCCAGATCTCCAATGAGTTCCTGGCCTTCCATTAGCTCTTCCTCAGAGTCTAATTTTACCACACAGGGTTGTACCACCCTCTCAGCCTCAGCTGGAGGTGGAGTTACGGGTGTAACTTTGGACAACCGCGCGGAAGTCCGTTTTGGCTGCACTGAAGTGCTGGCTACTGGTTTTGGTATAGAAGTTTAGGTTTCCCTTCCGCCTCTGATTTCTTGGAGACAGCAGCTGACAATTCTAGTGGAGCAGGAGTGATATCCTTCTTCATCATCTCCTCGAGAGTACCTCTCATGGTTCTCTCCTGTGCAGGTCTGGTTAGCTCCTGTAACCGTTTACTAGGAGGTCTGGGGATATGCGACACAACTCCGAGAGTTTTTAAATCGTTACCCAACAGAACGTGTCCTGGTACCTCACTCTGTATGCTGACAGGTATCTTCACAGTCATGTCGTTACACTGGATGAGAACTGGTAATTGGGGAATCATCTGCACAGGCCCTCCAGCTATCTTGGTGAGGCATTTGGGTGCCTTAGCAACATCCTCAGCCTGAAAAAAAGATTTATCCACCACATTTATGCTGGCCCCAGTGTCCCTAATGGCAGGAGACTCCTGACCATTCACCTGGACACTGTCCTTATAATACTCTTTAGTATTATCTGGGATAGAATTATAGACATCTAAATTCTGTTGTTCCCACAAACCCAGAGACACTAAAGAAACACTGGCTGAGGCTCCAGTGGGTTCATCAGCCAGTAGTAGAAAGTTTCCACTTGCCATTTGGACTTCCTCCTCTGGAGCGAACGCTAAGGAGACAAGCTGGGCCCCTGAAGGTTTACCCTTGCATCTGGGATCTCCTTTCACATGGGCAGTCGAGCCACAAACAAAGCATTTACCAAACGCTTTCTGGAATGGTGGCTTGTTCTGGCCTCCTTCCGGTTTGGCACCAGAGGGTACACTATTCTGTTGCGGTTTTCCTTGTGGCTTACCCTTATGGTTTTTTTTGTTTGGGGCCCTCTTTGGAATTTGAGTTATTAGAATTCTCTTTTGAGTCTTTTTTAGGCTATTTTCCCTCATCCTTTTTCTGAGTTGCCCCAGAATCCTTATGAGTAGCCCTGTTGGCAACCCACAAGTCAGCAGCCTTAACTAGCTCCCTGGAATCCAACTCCTTCGAATCAGCCAAGTGCTGTCTGAGCTCAGGAGAACAGGCATCATAAATAGACTCCAACATAAAAAGATTCTTCATACCCTCATAAGTGTTCACCTTGTAACCCTTAATCCATCCCTCTAAGTTTTTCAACCCTTCACTCACCCAGGTAGCCCAAGAGGTACCATCATGCTTTTTGAGGGTTCTAAACCTCTTAAGATACTGGAAAGGGGTATTCCTGAACCTAGCTATCAAAGCTAGTTTCGCACTTTCGTAATCCTTCTTATCTACCTCCCCCAACTCCATTACCACATCAGTCGCAACAGGGGGAAGCCTAGAGAACAACCAGGGAAGTAACTCATTCCCGGTGATGTCCTGGAGCCCATGATTATATTCAAACAGTTTTAACCAATCCAACACATCCAATCTCGGTTCATACATACCCACTAATTCTTTAGGCATCCGGGGTCTTTTGGGACTGGAACTTCTAGAGGAACCAGAGGAGAGAGAAGCATTTTCCACAGATAACTTTTTCATCTCTAACTCATGATTAAGTTCTATTTCTCTGAGTCTTAACTCGGCTTGCTTCTGCTCAGGTTGGGCATTCATCCATCTGAACTCTAGCTCTTGGTTTCTTTCAGATTGGGCTAGAAACCGTTTGTACTCTAATTCGAGCTTCATTTTTTCAAGTTCAAAATAAGCAGGGTTACATGTGGGACCTGGTAAAGCCCCATAGGTACAGTAGGTAAGGTAGACAGAGGCTCAGAGTGGCTAACTTCATTAGGTTCACTTTCCTCTTCTGACTCATTATCAAGACTTTGATTCAGATCAATACCATCACTGTTTTCTACATTCGCTGGAGAAGTTGGTTCCTCTGAACCAGTACCCAGACTTTGGTTTTCCAGCAATCTCGCTATCAGTTCTACTTTCTTGCCTCTTACAGAAAGATTCTCTTGTCTACAGAGAGCTGAAAAACTCTCAGTATTTTCACCTGACAAGGACTCTTGACTGTAAACTGCCATAGTAGACATGTTTTTGAAAGTTGCTTTTTAGTGCTAAGCTTTGTGGTTAGTTATCCTAAAGTGTTGAAAAGCACTCTAAACTGTATACTCAATACAAATCCCACCGCTGTACACCAGTGTTAAGTGGAAACCTGTGCAGTTCCCTCTGGGACCACTGCAAAAGATTTAGGCCTACAGGTGTTTGGCAGTAAACCCACTTGGTAGCCGTCTGTACCACACAGATTCACTTGGTAGCTGTGGCTGAGCAGTCAGACTTCTCTCAAGAAAAGTTAGGCAGTATGTGGAGTATACAAGATAGGGCAATTTACACCATAGAACAAGCAGACACGGAGCAGAGCTTGGATGTAAAGATATATAATTATTTATTTTAAAGACACATCTATGAAAACACACTGGCACTAATATGGCAAACAACTTCAATCACAATTACTATAAGTATCTCACTCCTCTAACAATATTTTGACAAGTCTAGGTTCAACGGCACCACTTATTTGCAGACAGAGGTGAATGCTTTAACCCAGATGGCACTCTAATATTCGTTAGAACGGGAGAAAAAAAGGCAGGGTATGAAACCAACTCGGTACCAACACTTTTTCGAAGCAAATGCAAGGCAAGTAAGGCAGGGTCTTCTGTCGATCACTCGGAGAGAGGCAAGGCGATATGTCCCAAAAAGTATCACAGTGGAAATGCACTTCAAGTCTTTGTAGCAAATTGTCACAGAAAGGTTGGACCAGTTTAGAACAGAAAGTTAACAAGGTCTGGAGGCGACCCGAGTTAAAGGTAAGGATTAAGACACCTCAAGCTAACTGTCACAATGGCAGCCAGGTGGACACGGTACCTTGTATGTGGAGAGACAGCTCCGGCGGGGGCAGTTGTTCCTGGTGGTGGATGCAAGTTGGGGCTTTGCCAAGAGATGAGAGGCTCTCGTCGTCGAAGGAAAGTTGAAGATCGTTGCACCACCAGGGAAGAGACCAGCCGCGGAGTGCTCCGTCACAAGGCACCACCTTTTGGTCACGGTACAGTGGTTAGTGGCTATCCGGTTGCCGGGGTGCTCAGCACGGGCAATTCGACCACTACGTCCTGGAAGTGAAGAAAAAGCAAAGGGACTGGTTGTTCACACCAGTCAGGGGAAGAAGACTCTCCGGCCGGGAGATCTCCTCTGTCGTTGGGAAGTGGTGAGTTGGTTCAGCAGGGCTCCACCGGAGGTGTCGTCGTTGCAGGTCGGCTCAGCTTTACCCTCGTCGGATTCTTAGGTCCTGTGGCGACTTCTGAAGATCCAGTCCCAAAATCCCTGCTTTTATGCAGAACACCCCCATTCATTCAGCCTAGCTGTCAATCAAACCATGCTAAGTGGTGAGCGGGGTGGCTCACCACTTGGGCCAATCACACCAGAGTGCGACTTGAGTTGGCAAGGCAACTCAGTCCAGGGTGCCTAAACCCCCTCCCACACCCCCTGTGGTACCCAGACAGAATGGCACCACTTTGGAGTGCTTCTGTGCAGAAGCCCGCCAAAAGTGGAACAAAGGGCTCAACCTTTGGTTTGGAGTTACAGAGGCGTACACAGATGCCATTTTAAAACCGAGTTCTGGCAGAAAATACCAACCGGTAGATTTATTTAAGACAAATATACCAGCGGTATGTTAGAGACTAACGGAAAAAGTATTAGCCTCCAACAATGGGAAGAATCCCATAGAATTATATTCAGGGTCGAATATAACAAGTAGTTTCCACTGCCACCAGCTAAAACTCGATGACGGGGGATGGGACAGTGCCCCCTTGAATAACAGACCCAGGGGTAATCGAATTACCCCTACCACTACGTCCACAATAGGATGGTTTGTACTAGTTCTGTTAGTAAATTTAGGTCTAGTAAAGCCAATGGTGACTTTACATGCCCTGGGAGACAGTAGTCAGCCCCAGGGTATGGAGTCTATGGTGGGGATCCTCTAGGATACCCCAGTGTTACGGCACGGAGGGTGCGGTGTAACACACATAGCAAAATACATGAGACCCTATGGAGTAAAAGACCCCATAGCCCATAGAACACAATGAAATTCAAAAGAATTAACCACATTCATGTCCAAGAGTGGGAGAAAAAGAGTCTCACTCTTGACAGGATGGAAAAAAACAAACTCCAGAAATCCAGCAAAGCTACTGGGGGACTCACTAGGTTAGGAAATTCAGTCTACACAGAGAATTCTCCCTAACAGGGGGGAAGGGGAGAGAGACACGGGGCATGAGCGGGGGTGCAGGGAAGGGGAGAGACACACGGGGCATGAGCGGGGGTGTGAGGGAAGGGGAGAGACACGGGGCATGAGCGGGGGGTGGGGGGAACAGTAGGGAGACACGGGGCGTGAGAGGGGGTGGGGGAAGGGGAGAGACACACGGGGCATGAGCGGGGTGTGAGGAGGAAGGGGAGAGACACACAGGGCATGAGTGGGGGGTGGGGGGAGGTGAGAGACACACGGGGCATGAGCGGGGGTGGGGGGAATTGGAGAGAGATACGGGGCATGAGCGGGGAGTGGGGGGAATGGGGATAGACACATGGGGCATTAGCGGGGGGTGGGGGAAGGGGAGAGAGACACAGGGCATGAGTGGGGGGTGGAGGGAACAGTAGGGAGACAAGGGGCATGAGCGGGGGGTTGGTGGGAAGGGGAGAGACACACGGGGCATGAGCGGGGTGGTGGGGGGAAGGGGAGTGAGACATGGGGCATGAGCGGGGGGCGGGGGGAAGGAGAGAGACACACGGGGCAAGAGCAGGGGGAGGGGGGGAAGGGGAGAGAGACACGGGACATGAGCAGGGGGGTGGGGGGAACAATAGGGAGACACGGGGCAGGAGCGGGGGGTGGGGTGTAAGGGGAGGCACACAGCGAATGAGTGGGGGGTGGTTGGGAAGGTAGAGACACACGGGGCATGAGCGGGACGGTGGGGCAAGGGGAGACACACGGTGCATGAGTGGGGGGTAGGGGGGAAGGTAGAGACACACAGGGCATGAGCTGGGTGAAAGGAGGGAGACATGGGGCATGAGCGGGGGGTGGGGGTAACACAAGGGAGACACGGGGCATGAGCGGGGGTGGGGGGTAACAGGGGAGACAGGGCAAGGGTGGGGGGTAACACAAGGGAGACACAGGGCATGAGCGGGGGTGGGGGAGTTACACAAGGGAGACACAGGGCATGATCTGGGGGTGGGGTTAACACAAGGGAGACACAGGGCATGAGCGGGGGTGGGGGGGAGTGGAGAGAGACACAGGGCATGAGCAGGGGGTGGGGGGAACAGTAAGGAGACACGGGACATGAGCGGGTGGTGGGGGAAAGGAGGGAGACACAGGGCATGAGTGGGGGGTGGGGGAAGGGGAGAGACACACGGGGCATGAGCAGGGGGAGAGGGGGAAGGAGAGAGACACATGGGGCATGAGCGGGGGGTGGGGGCTGTTAAGCGGAAACCTGTGCAGTTCCCTCTGGGACCACTGCTAAAGATTTAGGCCTACAGGTGTTTGGCAGTAAACCCACTTGGTAGCCGTCTGTACCACACAGATTCACTTGGTAGCTGTGGCTGAGCAGTCAGACTTCTCTCAAGAAAAGTTAGGCAGTATGTGGAGTATACAAGATAGGGCAATTTACACCGTAGAACAAGCAGACACGGAGCAGAGCTTGGGTGTAAAGATATATAATTATTTATTTTAAAGACACATCTATGAAAACACACTGGCACTAATATGGCAAACAACTTCAATCACAATTACTATAAGTATCTCACTCCTCTAACAATATTTTGACAAGTCTAGGTTCAACGGCACCACTTATTTGCAGACAGAGGTGAATGCTTTAACCCAGATGGCACTCTAATATTCGTTAGAACGGGAGAAATGGGGGTAGACACACGGGGCATTAGCGGGGGGTGGGGGAAGGAGAGAGAGACAAAGGGCATGATTGGGTGGTGGAGGGAACAGTAGGGAGACAAGGGGCATGAGCGGGGGGTGGGTGGGAAGGGGAGAGACACACGGGGCATGAGTCGGGGGGTGGGGGGAAAGGAGGGAGACACGGGGCATGAGCGGGGGTGGGGGGAAGGGGAGAGACACGGGGCATTAGCGGGGGGTGAGGGGGAGGGGAGAGACACATGGGGTATGAGCGGGGGGTGGGGGGTGAAAGGAGGGAGACACGGGGCATGAGCAGGGGGGTGGGGGGAGGGGAGAGACACACGGGGCATGAGCGAGGGATGGGGGAAGGGGAGAGAGACATGGGGCATGAGCAGGGGTTGGGGGGTAAGGGGAGAGAGACACGGGGCATGAGAGGGGGGTGGGGGGAGGGGAGAGAGACACAGGGCATGAGCGGGGGCTGGGGGGAAGGGCAGAGCGACCCAGGGTATGAGCGGAGGGTGGGGGGAAGGGGAGAGACACACGGGGCATGAGCGGGGGGTGGGGGGAAGGGGCGAGAGACACGGGGCATGAGTGGGGGGTGGGGGGAAGGGGAGAGACACAGAGACACATGGGGCATGAGCGGGGGTGAGGGGAAGGGGAGAGAGACACAGGGCATGAGCGGGGCATAGGGGGAAGGGGAGAGACACACAGGGCGTGAACGGGGTAGGGGTGAAGGGGAGAGACGCGGGGCATTAGCGGGGGCGGGGGGAGGGGAGAGACACACGGGGCATGAGTGGGGGGTGGGGGAAGGGGAGAGGGATACGGGGCATGATCAGGCGGTGGGGGAAGGGGAGAGACACACGGGGCGAGCGGGGGGTGTGGGGAAGGGGAGAGAGACACGGGGCATGAGCAGGGGGTGGGGGTACAGTAGGGAGACAGGGGGTATGAGTGGGGGATGCGGGGAAGGGGAGAGACACACGGGGCATGAGCGGGGGGTGGGGTGAAGGGGAGAGAGACACGGAGCATGAGTGGGGGGTGGGGGGAAGGGGAGAGACACACAGGGCATGAGCAGGGGGTGGGGGGGAAGGGGAGAGAGACATGGGGCATGAGCGGTTGGTGGGGGAAGGGGAGAGAGACACGGGGCATGAGCGGGGGGTGGGGGGTAAGTGGAGAGAGACACGGGGCATGAGCAGGGGGTGGGGGGAAAGGGGGAGAGACACGGGGCATGAGCGGATGGTGGGGGGAAGGGGAGAGACACGGGGCATGTCCGGGGGTGGGGGGAAGGGGAGAGAGACATGGGGCATGAGCGGGGGGTGGGGGAAACAGTAGGGAGACACAGGGTATGAGCGGGTGGTGGGGGGAAGGGGAGGGACACACGGGGCATGAGCGGGGGTGGGGGGAACAGTAGGGAGACACGGGGTTTGAGCGGGGGTGGGGGGAAGGGGAGAGACACACGGGGCATGAGCGGGGGTTGGGGGGAAGGGGTGAGATACACAGGGCATGAGCAGGGGGTGGGGGGAAGGGGAGAGACACACGGGGCATGAGCGGGTGGTGGGGGGGAAGGGGAGAGAGACACGGGGCATGAGGGGGGGTGGGGGGAACAGTAGGGAGACACGGGGTATGAGCAGGTGTTCGGGGGAGGGGCAGAGACACACGGGGCATGAGTGGGGGGCGGGGGGAAGAGGACAGACACACAGGGCATGAGCAGGGGTGGGGGAAGGGGAGAGACACACAGGGCATGAGCAGGGTGTGGGGGAAAAGGAGGGAGACATACAGGGCATGAGCGGGGGGTGAGGGAAGGGGAGAGAGACACGGGGCATGAGTGGGGGGTGGTGGAACAGTAGGGAGACACAGGGCATGAGTGGGGGGTGGGGGGAAGGAGGGAGATACGGGACATGAGGGGGGGAATGGGAAAGAGAAATGGAGCATGAGCGGGGGGTGGGAGGAACACACAGAGAATCAGCGAGGGGGGACATGGGAGACACGGGCCATGAGCGGGGGTGGGGGGAACAAGAGAGAGACACGAGGGCCTGTGCCTCACCGCCTTGACGCAGCCCACATCTACACTGTGCAGGCAGCAGATCCCGCTCCGATAAACAAAGATGGCGGGCGTCTCTGAAAATAGACGCACTGCACGCTTCATGGCAGCCAATAGAAAAGCACGTCAGATGTCTGCGGACATCACGCAAGCTGCTTGCCCAATCACCGTCCTGTCCGCGGAGTGAACAGGGAAGTGTGTCCGCGAAGCGAACACAGATATCACTAATTTATTCTGACCTACTTTTTGGTCATTTAAAAAAAAAACTACTGGAGGGATTTTCACCAAGCCGTTGCTCCTGGTCCAAATTTGGTGAAAGTCCGTCCATCGGTTTGGGCTGTAGGCGCGAGCAAATTTTTATTTCCATTCAGTCTATGGGAAAAAAAATGTTTTGGGACACCCCCTATAACTTTGCCCCCCCTGGACGAATTCTCACCAAACTTTGCAAAAAGATTCAGAGTGGGCCATATACTTTTTTTGCACAGTTTAGTGAGGATTCGTCCAGGGGGAGCGAAGTTATTAGCCGCCCAAGAAGTGCTTTTCCTATGGAAACACCAATCTAACAATAACTACATTGCCACTACCGTGGCCATGTAATATATATATATACATATATATATACATATATATATATATATATACATATATATATATATATATATATATATATATATATATATATATATATATATATATATATATATGTATATATATATATTTATTACATGGACACGGTAGAGGTTGGAGAGGTTTGGTCCAGGGGGGGCAAAGTTATAGGGAGGGTCCCAAAAGTTTTGTTTTTTCCCATAGACATAATGGGAAAAAACGTTGCGCACGCGTACAGCCCAAACCGCTGGACGGATTTACACCAAATTTGCGGCAGGAGCGGGGGCTTGGTCCCGAAAGCGTGCTTTTGCAAATTTGGTGTAAATCCGTCCAATAGTTTTTTTGAAAATGACCAAAATGTAAGGCAAAAAAATTAGTGATATCTCCGTTCGCTCCGCGGACGGACTTCCCGGTTCGCTCCGCGGACAGTTCCCTGATTGGCCGAGTGGCTTGCGTGATGTCCACGGACATGCGACATGTTCGCTGATTGGTTGGTGTGGTGCATGAAGCGCGTCAGATTTTCTGTGGCGCCCGCCATCTTGCATTCACGGACGACTGCGGACAGCGCGGTGAAACTTGGATTAAAAATTGTATTTAGTGGAGTGTGTTGGTGTGTAAGAGTGTTTGGGGAGGGTGGTGGAGTATGAGATATGTTCAATTTTCTTTTTTTTTTATGTGCTAGACGCTTTTGCTGTGTTCGATTTGTCTGCGGACAACACGGCTGTTCTGAAATTTTCTATATAAACTAAATGGTGGGGTGTTCCGAGGACGGAGTATGTGTCCGTTTTGTTCGTAAGCAAGCTAAAATTGAGCTAAGAACACTTGCGGTGTCCTTAAATGTTGGTACATAAACAAAATGGGGGTGTCCAGAGGACACTGTCCGTATTGTACTCTGGCTAGTTGAATGTGTTCTAAGAACACTTGCGATGCTGAAATGTTTGCAATTAAACAAAATGGGGGTGTTCTGAGAACGAAGTCAGTTCGTATTGTTCGTTGTCAGGTTGAAAGTGTTCTAAGAACCCTCCTTATGTCCGCTGACATTACAATTTCCTATGGGCCTTACCCAACTTTTTGTCCACTAAAAAATGATAAATCAGCCTGCTGTGCGCCGACATTATGTGATAATCCTATCACTTGCCCCATCAACCTGGTTGACCTGTTTTTGCGACACTAAATCATATCTCCCGCCCCTAAGCCTGACATTATCAAAGCATTCATATTCCCCGTCTCTCTCCGTGACGTTATAGGGTGTGTAGCCAAATGCGCCCAGTCGTCTCTATTTCTACGCGACTTTACACAGAACCCGGAAAACAACACACATCATCTCACAACACAGCGTGCACAATTCGGAATATGAAACTGTAAAAGCAAACAGCAAGATTGTACATTTCGTAAAGTACATTTATTTGACATCAAATGTTTAGAGAATATTCAGCGATTTGCATTTGTCTTTGCTGTCGATCCGCAAAAGTTCATCTTGACTCACGCGCCGTTTCTTTGCGCTACACAGGGTGTTGGTTTATGATAAAAGAAGCACTATGGTTGCACTGATAATCTGAAGGCTGTTCCAACAACGAGGCATTATGGATTATAAAATACTAGCATATTAAAAATGGCAGTACACGTTTAAGAAGCGACAACAGAACAACCTAATCATTGTGGGGTTTATTTAAATACTAGTGCATTTGCATGTGAATGTATGCATATGGATGTAATGAGTTTGCATCTGTGCATTCGTGACTTTCATTACAAAAAACGGGTGAGCTCAATGAGAGGCTATAACAACCATGCCCTCGGCAATCACCCATCATGCACCTAGTGAATTATGCAAATTAGGTTATGACGTCATTTAGCTACTTCTAGCTACTTTTATGATGGCCAATAGCTACTTTTCTTACTAAGGAGTTGCCAAAACTGCTCCTACGCGACTTCATACAGAATCCGGAAAACAACGCAGATCATCTCACAACACAGCGCGCCACAATTCGGAATATGAAATTGTGATTTAAAAGGAAACAGCAAGATTGTACATTTTGTAAAGTACATTTATTTGACATCAAATGTTTAGAGAATATTCAGCGATTTGCATTTGTCTTTGCTGTCGATCTGCAAAAGTTCATCTTGAGTCATGCGCTGTTCCTTTGCGTTACACAGGGTGTTGGTTTATGATAAAAGAAGGACTGTGGTCACACTGATAATCGGAAGGCTGTTCCAACAACGAGGCATTAGACCACCATAACGGTTGGTATGTTGCTTCTAGCCGCTAGTACCGCATAAGGGCATATTGGTCCTTGGCGATTGTCCCATAAAATGGTGAGGGTCATGAAGTTGTTTACTCGGAGCTGCACCTGGCAGTTAAAAAATGCGTTGCCTGGGGTCTGAAAATCGTGGCATTGACAGTAGGGAAGGATGTATCTGTTTTAAAAACATAAATTTGTCTCACGAGCCGATCTTCATTAAAAATATTCATTTTATTTATTAGGGCGTGACACTATTTGCTAGCGATGATAGTGCAATGGAGTATGTTAACTTATTCCCACTAACCCACCCTCTCTCCTCTGCCTTTTTCAGAGCCGCCTGAGTGCCAGCGGACCACTTCAGTGGTGATAGTGCGCGGTACAAAACAATATGCCACATTGCACTAAAATGCCTTCACTGGCACCCGGTTGCTGCAGTGATTAATTTCAAATCCCTCCACATCCTACACAAGGCTGTCTGGGCCTGGGGACTACATTATCTTCAACTTTATCTCACTAAAACTCTCCCTCTAGACAACTTCGCTTCACTGGCACCAACTCTTGGTGTGTAAAGCATTTTGCTAAACAGATTTTGGGGGAGTCACTCACTTTCCTCTGCAGGCTCCCTCCTTTGGAATAGCCTCCCCCTGCGCCTTGAGCAGAATCTTCTCAAATTCCGGAAGCTCCTTAAGAACTTCCCCTTTTCCACTTCCTTCCCTCCTTCTCTCCTCTACTAATCCCATAGTTACTGAATTGATGTCCTTGGCCCTTACGTGTCTTCAGGGCCTTGAACTCCCACCCCAATTCTTCCCATCCCCTGTCTATCCACAGCACTTCCATCTGCACACCCTCCGCTCTGGATACTCGCACTTACACCTCCCGTGGCCCATGCTGTGTAGCACTCAACATTCCTAGCTCTTCGTCCATGGCTCACCCACAGGCTCAGGCTCCCCAACACGTACCTCCTCTTCCCTCTTCCTTTCTGCACTAGCACATTCTGAATACTCACAAGGCATAGTAGGTGTGTCCCACTCCCTCTTTCCCCTCTGCTCTTAATATTGTGTTTTTTTTTTCCCACCCTCCCTGCCTCCCTCCACGCGGGCACTTTTAAACAGTATATTCTTATTGTATAACAAGCAAATAATAAATAAAAAAATAAATAGTGTGAGGATGGTTCCTAGGGCATGTTCTTGAGGGACTGCTGGCCTAAACAAAAGCTCCAATCGTACTCTTCACTCTCCTGGCTCCCATCCTACCAACAATGTTACTCCATATAGGAACAAATCTGGATGTATTGACACCGCTCTAGCATTGTCATCACTGTAACGTGCTTGTATTATCGCACCGGACCTAACATAATATATTCCGTGGATTGAGCAAGCTACACCATCCTCAGTAAATGCAAAAGTCACGTTTAGTTTGATCAGGAGGTCTTTACTGCGCAATTTCACTAGGGTATCTTTGAAAATAAAACCAGGGATACCACCTCTCGAACACCTACCTTGATGGGGAAATCTTCTGTAAAAATAACTGACATTATTGCCCCATTGAACTGAAAGGATGACACCGCAAAAATCGCATAATAAAAACAACCCAAATTACATACTCACTGCACTTCTTTGCAAGGGAAAACAAGGTTTATTACATGGAAAAAGGGTCGCAGATGGTCCCACAGAACCAAACTGACACAGAGCTCCCTGATTTTCCAAAGTGCTACAGGTTAAATGGTGGTCAGACCACAAATCCCCAATACTATGGAAAATAATGGGTACGGCATGATCCCACCACCCTCAATGGCAACCACATATACAGCATGCTAATCCCCCCAAAGTCCCTTGACTGATTGGCCACATCTACGCTACCTCCATTCCCTGAGACTGTCAGTGCCATTAAATAGTACATTAAATAGGCGGTTTGTGCTATTTAATGGCAATGACCATCTCGGCTTGCTTAATCACCATTTTGTACAGCTAGCTGAATTTTAAAGTTCAATCGTATTGCACCTTAGTTCAGTTGTACTCACACTACAATTGCCTTTTATTTGCCTTGTTTGTGTATGCTTTTGGGGCTTAAGCAACTACCCTAATCAGTTGTATGCGATAGAACTGCAACTCCCACATTTTTTGTAGTTTTCGCAACCTTTTATTGCGAGGTCAGGCACGTCAGCGCCAGCGCTTCAGAATCGGTTTGTGATGGTTCATGCATGGTGAATATTGACAGGCATTACATTCCCTTGCTATAAGGTTAAAGAATTATAATAAACATTCATTATTATACTTGCACCCTACATACTTAGCCTAATTTGCGAGGATGTCCCGATGTGACCTGATTTCTCAGATCCAACGGAATCATAAAGCTAGATCAGATGCAGCCTTGTTAGATGATGCTCATATAATGACCCACAATTATGCTGGTCAGCCAAACCGTTTATTATTGGGGTCAAACCGGAATGCCTATTCATTTTCTTTTTGCTCATTTACCAATGTAACTAAAATGTGCAATATTACAACTTTTGTGGACCAAATGACACTGTCTGGCAGTCAGTCATCATTACGGGTTACCCCATCGACATTAAAAATGATACTCTTGAATACATGTTCACTTGTATGTCATGCCGTGGAATTAGCTGACTTCATGTGTGAGTCCAAGGCAGATCTTGTAGTTTTAACAGAAACGTGGCTACAGGAAGCCAATCTACATGCCGCACAAATAGCTCTGTTGGGTATAACATCATGCACTCTGATCATATGGGCGTGGGGGGTGGGAGTAATTTTAATATTTTCTTAGCACACATTCCATTCATGTGAAGCTATGTTGGTGAAATTGGTGTTAAATTCCACAGTTACACTTAGTTTCTTTATACTTTACCACCTGCCAACATTAATCCTGACATTTTAGGAACAATGTATAGCCTTTCTTGGGACTGTTATTAAACCTTCTAAATCCTTGACCATTCTCCAGAGTTCAAGGATATCATGTGTACTTCTCAACTTTCTCCCTTTATACTTCACAGCCAGAAATGCATACATATGTCCCAACACATCCTTGTTGTTTGAGCTCTCTTCGGGCAATGGCTTGATCATTCCCCCTTTTGTTCTGCGACTCACTCTCAATGGTATTTGAGAATCTGATCAGCTACCACAGAAGTGCGGTACACATATACTCAGGTGCATTATTCATAACTCTTCTCACTTCTTTCCTTACCAAAAACACTAATTTCTCAGATGGTTCTATGTCCCTTTCGCAGTCATTCTTACCAACAAGATTACTGTGAAAAAACTCACCCAGTTGTATTTTCTTTATTTTTTGGGGATCCCCTTAAAACCACATTTCCCTATGCTAGTACCGCTATCCCAATCCCACCCCATTTGACCCTTTATCTACCCCCTACATAGTTTGCCGATTTTATTCATAGTAATTTTGTCAGCATAAAATGCTGCGAAAAAAATAATGTCGGAAAACCAACGCAATACCTTCTCAGATAGCCAATACAGTGGCACTGTTCAACTCACCTTCCCTTAGCTGCACACACACTCTCCACTTCCCCTCCCAATGTCCCCTCAACCCAAATCACACACCCCTTGTCCTTTCCTACTAACCCACCCTCCCCACCACACACCCCTGTTCATACAACTAAGCAACCATTGCCTCACACCACAACAACTCTATATACACATTAAACCATGATTAATATCAAAAGAAAAACATTGTTAAAAAAAACACACTTATTAAAACAACAGTTTAGACCCTGTCTCCATCTACTTGCTTTGAGACAAGGGAATGTCCCTCCACACACTGCCTTATGCCAGGCAGTGGGATCTTTGACTTCTATATAATGGACCACTACTCTACAGCGCTACCTTCCCTCTTTTATGAGGGGATCTCTTTTTCGTCTCGTCTTTTTTATCACCACAATACTATTTAGGATGCCCTCTTTCCTCTCATTGGAGGAGATTCCTCAAGCCACTAATATGTACACGATATATCACCACGTGATCTGCTTTCTTCATACACTCACAAACACTCAACTACAGTTATTCTTCCCCATTGTTTTCTCCCACAAATGTGCACTTACATTTATGTGTTCTTCCAAACACCTTCGATAAAGGTTCCAGGCAATTCACCTGCACAGCTGTGCACAGCACCCACTCCCAGGCAGGAACAGGCAGGACTTCTGGCAACACAGCACCTGCAAACCGCCTCAATTCGTGCACGTGGGACTGGTCACTGCAGGCGGACGCCACGACCCAGGATGCGTGGCAGGAGAAATCCAGCCTCATGGAGAGTCTGGGTTCATGTTGAGGGGTCACACATTTTGTAAAGTGAATGACCCAGATCCCAAACGTGAAAAACAATCCCAAATAGGCCAACTAATTGATGCACCGTTTGCAAGAATAACAACGTTTTATTGCATGCAAAATGTATCAGACGGTCCCATAGAACCAAACAAAAACAGAGCTCACCCCACCCACAAGGAGTTAAATCATTTATAATGCAAAACTGCAAATTAACAAAACTATGCATAATAAACATCACAGCATGAGCCTTCACTCCCCATTTGCTAACAGCTTTATACAAATGTAATTATCCCCTATAGGCCATTTCCCCTATAGGTCACACATTATCTATAATACATTCTCTATAAAACATGACCTACTACATCTACGTCACTCAGAGTTGATTAACAACCAGGTACCATAATACATTTCTTTGACAAATAAATATTCCTGACCATCACATGAGGTGCATCCCTCCATCGGAGTCTGATCAAATTGTGAATTGCAAAGTCAATTCTGCTTTAATAATAAAATGGACCACCTCATTATACCAGATACTAGAGCACGCACAAACAGCTCCCTGCCCTTTCTGACAAATGTATAGGCATCACCACCTCTTCTCCCATCTCAAATCATGGTACAGCCCTAGCATGTCTTTCCCCTTAGCTCTCTGGGAATACAGGTTCCCATGAAAGACATGATTGCAACACCACTCTTATGTGAGAATAAGGCCATGAACTGGACAATCTGGCCACTGGCCATGACCACATGGGATGGGCAATGGTGTTAAAGTGGGCATGGCCACCAGGGACCGATTATGTGGTAAAAGAAATTGAAATTCGGATAGGTTTGAATGGGAAATCAAAATCTGCTCATGGCTACAGCCCAACGTACTGGATGAGATTGCAGCAAACATGCGTGAGGAACATCATCAAGGACCCCAAAGCATAGTTTTTCAAATGTGTCCTGTGTGTTATTTTTTCCAAAGTGTCAAAATGTAAGTACAAAAAATATGATATAACTTTGGTTCCTTGACAGTGGGCCTGTCCCTTAGCAAGGATGAATGCCTACTATGATTTACTCATTGGGGAATGTGTGTGGAAATAGTAAATTGGTTAAAATGCTATATACATTTGTGCAATGCAGAAACATCTAAGGTATCCAATTAATAGTCCTGAGACCATTTTATTTTTCAAATTGTTGTAATATATCCATTGTGGCCTTTATATAAGATGGTAATCGATGGACGAGATGTTTGAAGTACCAAACAATGTATTGTGATATTTGATCTGCTGCATAGACTATAGCACTATCATTGGTCTACCATGTGGAAAGTATGTGAAATTGTTGTGTGCCTTTGGCAAAACATATATAGCAGGCATGCAAGGTAGCTGAACTGTTAATTTCTTCTCTTATTAAATGGCTTTGGGAGTCCACTCACGTGGTTTGTCCCTGATTAAGATTTTAAAATCGTCCAATCAGTTTCCTTCTAATAGCATATACTTGTGTCCCCTGAATGTATTTTATGAATAGTGGCATATCATCCCAATTCATAAGGACCACATTTCCACTTACCTGCTAGCTGTATTATTAGGGCGGGACCCAGTTCTATGCACTCAAGTGCCATTCTCTGAGATGTCAAGTTATAGACAACATTTGGTCTATAGTTTTTTACAAATTGCTATATATATATATATATATATATATATATATATATATATATATATATATATATATATATATATACACTAGGGGCTCTGTCCCACTGGTGCCTCTGGCACCGCACCCCCCAAGGGGCTTGCACCGCTCGTCCTCCCCACCCCGGCTACTGCTGCTCATTGAACTCGGCAGCTTGGTCTCTTGCAGGTAAACTCCATCAAGGGCTTGCTTCATTTACACCCCCTCCCTTTGGAGATTTGAAAAGCTGGACAGTATACCAGCAAAGCTGGAGAAATGTGGGACGAAATGACAGCAGACCCATATCTTTCGGGCATAAAATGACCCCAATTCAAAGCGTTACGGTACCATCACTTATCACTTACACAAGTTCATCAGACAACTTCATTGTTAATCTCAGTTAATGAACTTAAAATGCCTTAGGAATTGTAGATTTGGACAGTATACCATCAAAGTTGGTTTCATGTTGAACGGAATGCCACCAGACTCATATGAAATGATACACAAAATCGTCACTTATTCACAACTTCATCAGTGAATGAACTGCGGTGAATAGACTTCAAACACCTTAGGAATTGTAGTTTGGTCAGTATACCATTAAAGTGGGCTAAATGTGGAACGGAATGGCACCAGAACAATGTGGATAGGACATACGATGACCCCAATTTCAATCATAAAAAAATAGTTACAGAAAAATTGTTACACAAAATCATCCCATATGATTTTATATTGTAGGGTAGATATATATGTAGATCTTCTTCCAACCAGTGATTACACAAACAGTTGAGTCACAATCCCTGTAGGCTAAACTACATATAAGTTTTCTAGAGTCTGGATAAAAATAAAGCATTTATTGTTATTATTGTTGCATAAAATCAACGCTCCCAGAGTATTGCCAAAGGTATGCCAGCATCAAAACAATGTGTTTCACAATAATCCTGTTGCTTGATCACATTACTCAACCCCTAGTGAAACACATTTAAATAGACAAATGGTGGGAGTGACATGGAAAGTATGCACGGCACAGAACAAACCAACCATTGGTCCTCAGATCGTTCACCATCCTTACTGTTAAGTCGTATAATTTACATTCAGCACCAGCTATAGGCAGGTACAAAGATTGTGTCTGCCGTATTTGACTGTCTAACCTTTATAAGACAGTAATATATTAAACCAGCACAGTATAAATATATATTCTCAGTTAAAAAACTTTGTTAAATGGAAGTTATGAATAGGTTGCACTAATAAATACCTATGAAATTAAGAGAAACATTTTTGTTAACAGGACTTAGTTACAAGTAAAATCGAACAAGAAAATATATATATGACAATAATGGTAAGCTATGCAACCATATCTTGCACCACCATTCACTGCTATGACTAACACCAAGGACATTACATATGGCACCACTGATGATATGACATATACGGGTTGGTTGTTTTTGTTCAGTGACAGTGAGAATTTTAAAATGTTAAAGGTGCTGCATATCTAGACATTAACCTTGTCTTATGTTCTTAGGGTGCTTTCCTTAGGGTTTGGCCTGAGCTCATGGTGCACATGCATGGGACAATATGCAGGCCCCAAACAGAGAATTCATTTTTACACATAACCAGTTTATATACCCGGCGTTGTCTGGGATTTCATTTTCTGATAGGTACTATTTGTTAGAAATACCTTAAGGTAGCTTTATGATGGGGGCGTGGCTTGGCGCCGATGGCGAGCGGTAGCTGATCTGCCGAGCTCCGGCCGAGACGCTGTTTCCCGATCCTTTTCTCCGGCTCATGTGAAGCACCAGCCCTCGGAGAAGAACGTGCTGTTGTGGGAAGCGGACCTGTTCCCGAACCGCTGGCGG
Organism: Ambystoma mexicanum; assembly: GCF_040938575.1. Lineage (NCBI taxonomy): Eukaryota > Metazoa > Chordata > Amphibia > Caudata > Ambystomatidae > Ambystoma > Ambystoma mexicanum. Next base: position 816,566,803 of record NC_090941.1, on the reverse strand, counting down.
ACCCATCGAATCGGACCTCCTAGACATTACCGGAGCTCTCGGACTGCGCTCCCCCCCTCCGCTCCGATTGAATCCAAGATGGCGCCTCGCACCGCATAGCGGAGCCTCTAAAGGGAACCCCTCCCCCAACAGACTTCCAGGCCTGGTGGGGCGGAGTGGAGGCACGGCACAGGAGAGCGACCCCCCCGGGGGCCACCCAGTTGGAACGAGCGCTAGGCCCACAGCCTGGACGCTCCCCATCTCACAGTGTGAGGTCACCCACGCTGGTTCACACGCGCTGAGATAAGCACACTACGCGGGCCCCGCCGCAGTTACGCACGGCCCACTGAGGTGACCCAAGCTCCGGAACAGCGAACACCTATGCGGCTGGGTGAACGTGGACAAGGACATATCGGCACACCCAATCCTGACTGCACTGAGGCTCACCTCACCGGGACGGCGCCGGACCTGATTCCGACACAGATTGCCCAGCATCCCGGTGCACAGGAGGAGAAGACAGACGCGCAGCGGGACACCCCACCGGCACGGACCCATAAGACAAGGTGCATGAGACCTCACAACACCTGCAAAAAGGGAACCCGTGCATACCCCCATTCTACTGGCATCTACCTCGAGGGGCCTGCACGCTTAGGACCGAGTGCAAGCAAAACACCGTCTTGGGTCCCCCACCCCGAGCCCCACAACGAAAGGGGGACTCGATCACATCCCTGCATGCCACCGAGCTCCTGAGGCCCAGTGCATCCACAACCACCACCTCACGATGGCCGCAAAGAACAAAACCAGAGCTGCCACCATAGACTCCTTTGTTTCCACCAAGGTAAAGACCCCTACTCAAGCCAGGGCCAGCCCCTCTGAAACTGCCCAGACAAGTGAAGGGGTAGCCGCCGACAATCACTCTCTAATACTGGAAGCCATAGCTTCATTAAAATCGCACATAGGGCCTCATTACAACTCAGGCGGTAAGGGGTTTACGGCGCCGTAAACAACGCCGACCCTTACCGCCTGAGTACGAGGTCCCTTAGCGCCATGGAGGTTTTAACACCTGCTTTTAGCAGGTGTTAAAATCCATGGCGCTAAGGGTCCATGGAGTTAATTACGCCACCGTAATTTACGGTGGCGTAATTAATGCCTTCCCCACTCCCATTATGCCCTATGGGGCAAAATGGGAATGGGGAAGGGTAAATGGGAAAATGGGGATTTACCGCCCTGCCAAGTTTGGAATGGGGCGGTAAATCCGCCAACCACCATGGCGTAAACATAGTTTACGCCATGGTGGTAAAGTCACGGCCCAGGCGGTAACTTACCGCCTGGGTCGTAATGAGGCCCATAGACTCCAAGGTTGATGAATTTAAAATAGACATCCAACTCATTCGCCAGGACGCACGCAACTTAGCTGAGAGGGTAACGACCATCGAACAATCAACAGAGGAAACGTCAGGGGCCACCACAGCTCTAAAGTCTGAAGTCGCCCAATTGAAAATGAAAGTAGCCTTCCTAGAAGAGAGGGCGGAAGAGGCCGAAGGCCGGGCCAGACGGAGCAACCTTAGGATCCTAGGTGTCCCAGAGCGAAGCGAAGGGGCAAACACCATATCCTTCGTCGAAACCCTTCTGCTGCAAGAAATTGGGGCCGGCAAGCTGACACAGGGATTCTCGGTTGAAAGGGCCCACAGGTCCCTCCAGAAGCGCCCCCCCCCCCGGCTCGCACCCTAGACCAATAATAGCTAAGATACTGAACTTTCAGGACAGAGAAACTATCTTAAGACACTCCAGGGAGGGTGGCCCCATCGAAAGAGGGGACTCCAAAATCGCCATCTACCCGGACTATACGCAGAAGGTGCAAAGAGAGAGTAATTAATTTGTCCCGATTAAAGCTAGGCTCCGCCAACTGAACCTAAAATACAGGCTGTACACAACTTGAAACACGTGTCAGGCTTCTCTTCGCACAAACAATAAAGGCTTTTCTTTGCACAAACAACTAATTATAATTTCTTGGCGCAGTGAGACTGGGAACATCTTTGTTTTTCTTCAACTATTCCTGTGGATGTGTATTGGCAGTACAGCCACACCGCCCAGATACCCGCAGCCTTGATGTTTATTTTCTTAATCACTCTATAAGCGTTGTGGACTCGTGACTTTTTCTGCCATAACTTTGTTCTTGTCTTTTTCAAGTCACTATACCCAGCAGCTGTATTATGGCTGAAGCAGCTGAATATTTACTCACTCGAGATGATGACATTAAAGCATTATTTGCCCCTCAGGGCTCAACTCTGAATCCTTTCAAAAGAATGGACACTGCTAAAACAGACCTTAGATCCTTATTTTTTAAACTGGAAAAACTAAGTATCAAGGAGATTAACACATTTTGGGAGAAAACAACTTTGGCTCATTATTTACATGAACAAAAAATCCCCAGGGGACTCAGAATCCTAATTTTACCGGATTTTGAGGATCCCCTAGACACTGATCTTCTATCAGAATGGGAAACTAATTTAACCTCTAGTTCTAATAAAATGTTGGAGCTCTTACTAGAACATGCCACTCGGGTACATTCCCGCATCGTTATTGAAATTGACAGAATTAAGGAACAGATCAACTCATTTGAGGCCCCCAGCTCAACCATTAACAAAAACTTTAGGACACTCTATGAAATTTTGCGGAAGCATCAAGATGAGGTCAAACTCCGCAAATCTAGGACATTTTCCAGGGATGATTAGAAACAATAGAATTTACACATATCAAGCCAAATATGATGAGGTCTCGAGATCTCGCTCTAGCAGTCTGGCGTCTACTCCAGCCAGTTCTGAGATTGATAGTGATTCTGAAACAGTCCCTCCTCGCACATCTAATGTTTCACTTACTGACCCTACCTCATTTGTTACACTCGATAATTCTGAAGAGGATTCAGTAGAGCTAGAAATTGTGCCATCAGGTCCATCGCCTTTTTTGGAACAACTCAGGCGCTACAAAAAAAGCAACAGAATAGCCGCAGCAAAAAAAGTTCGTTTCCAGACCCCACTATCTACAAATATTGCAACCCTAGGCATACCATACAGGGCACAAGGGGCGGCAGGCCCAGGCAGCGGACCCGTACCACCGTCCCGGAGACTAACCAGGGCCATGTCACAGCAACAATTTCCCAACCAAAATCTGTAAATCTTATTACCAATTTAAGTACATATCAGCTCTCTTCAGCTGAAATATCTGTGTTGAACAAGGGACTCTCTTTTGTCCCCGCAGTTATGAATAACTTCGTAGACATCCAAATTGATTTGTTCAAGTTTATTCGGAAACTTAAACTGAAGAAATGTTTTGCTACCCAAGTACGGACTTATAAACCTAGGCCACCGACACCTATCCCGTCTCCCATTTCTCTTCAAACTCTATTTACCACACATGTACTCATGACTTTGGATGATGCAATATCCAATACCTCTACTAGCGTTACAGATGTTCTTAAAGAACTTGATATTGTACAGCAAAATGTGTGTATTAAGGAACTGTCCAGGAAATCTAAATTTTCACCAACACTTCCGCCTGATAATATTATTGATACATTTTATCAGGCGGTGTTAAAGGATATTCATCATTTGGAAGACTCTATTCCTGGCCACACATTTAAAGTGAATTGTAATTTGAATAAACTTGAAAAAGTTGCAATCTATCATTTGTCTCGTAACAAAGATTTGGTTATTAAAGAGGCTGACAAAGGTGGCAATGTGGTCATAATGAATAGGTGTGACTACATTGCTATGGGTATGCATCACTTAGATTCGGCAGGTTGTTACTTAATCATTCCGCACAATCCTCTACATTCTATTCATGAAATGGCTAACGCACTTATTTTGAAATGGCATAAATTAGGTTGTTTAACTGATGTTGAAAGGAATTTCCTCACAGTTGACGAGCCCATCATGCCCACTGTATATTTTCTTCCAAAAATCCATAAGGCTTTCTCAGATATACCTGAGGGGAGACCGATACTTAGTGGAGGCGGTGGGGTACTTGAGCCAATATCCATCTACATTAATGAATTTTTACTACCAGAGGTATTGCGGACCCCAACATGTATTAGAGATACCATGCACATTTTGGAAATGTTAGATCACCTCAAATCTAACCAAGACTGTTGGTTTGTTACCTTAGTCGTCAAAGCTCTGTACACGTCAATAGCTCACCACAAAGCATTAAAAAGTGTTGATTTTTTGTTTCGAGAATTTTCTGCTTCTTATTTTGAGCATCTAGAAATGGTCAAGGAATTATTATTATTTACTTTGCAAAACAATGTTTTTGTTTTCAATCAGATGTACTTTAACCAATTGATTGGTATAGCCATGGGTGCAAGCTTTGCACCTGCACTGGCGAATGCTTTTATGCATTGTTTCGAGCAAACATGTGTGTTTTCTAAATCCATGTATTCACCTTTTATTTATTTGTGGAAACGTTATATTGATGATGTTATTTTAGTGTGGACTGGTACAAAAGATCTTCTTGTTGAATTTGTATCCTGTTTAAATAATAATGATTGGGGATTACAATTTACCTCAACCTTTAGTCAATCTCACATTGGCCCTCATTACGACCCTTGCGGAAATCGGAAAACGATGGCGGAAATGCAATACCGCCATCGAATAGCGCTCGGTGCGACTATGACCCGTCACCGCAAAGTACGAAGCCATTAGCGACACGGTAGTGAACGCCAACGCTAACTGCACCAAGCACGCGCGCGCGCGCCATGCGAAACCGCAAACACCACCATGGCGCAAGGGTACGCCAATTCCGACCCTAGCGGACATGTACCTAACGCCATCAGGCATGGCGTAATGTACCATTCCGCCATGGTGAGAAGTACGGCATCGCGAATCAACCGTAAACGGCCCCACTGAGTGCCTGTACACCGCTCCCTGCCCACAAAGTACAACTCCCCGTAGGTGCAATGAAGTCACAATGCAACCATTGAAATGTACAAGTCACCCATGCATGGCAACGAACAAAAGAAACACAAGAGGGGCCAATGGGAGCTGCAGGGCACAGATGGCACGAATACAGAAGCCATCCCAATGGACATGACCACAGTCCCCTACCAAGAAACGCACGCAAACACAGGCACCTGTGACCAGCAATATTCCTAGAATCACATCATTCCACCAGTCCACCTGGCTGACGGGCATCTGTTACACAAAACCCAATCCCCCGCCCCTGAGCATGACAACATTCAAACTGTCATATTGGCAGCCCCCATCCCTGACCTCACGGGCTTAGTAGGCAAACGCGCCCAGTACAGTACCACGCAACTAAACTCCGAAGCTGGAACCCAATGCAGATCTCCTCACAATACATCGCCCCCCAAATAGGCATATGCCACATCACTTGCAAAGAAAAACGCTACACGGGCCAAATCAGAATAGAAATTTTATGCACATCAAAGTCACCAAGCCCATACAGCCATCAGGCCATGAACTCCAAAACACTAATCACCATTGTGGGCTGCATCCGCAAGAAATGACCAGCCACTACTTGTGTGTCGCCCTGTTCCCCCATGGTACACAGAGCCACATTCACGTACGAAAAGGCAACATGGAAGCGCACAGAACCGCAGGGCCGTCCCAATGGGGAGGCACTAGTCCAGCTGAAAGGCCGAAATGTTGCTCCGAGCCACCAGTACTGCGTAAGGGCATGTGGGCCATTGGCGATCGTCCCATAAGATCGTAATGCTGCTCCACTGATTAACACGAAGCAGCAGGTGTCGGGAGTAAAACCCATCTGCAGGAGTGGCATACAGATGGCAGTGGCAAAAGGGGAGGAGATACCTGTCAACCAAAAGAAAAGAAAAAGAACAGAATGGCCATCAGAACTACATTCCAACAACTCACTTCAATGATCACACGAAATCCACAGCCATATGCATGCTAGCCCACTCCAAAGGATCATCACCACCCCAAAACCACTTGCGACTCATAACCATCTATATCGAGGTGCAAACACCATCACAAACGAGTGTACCTTTGCATGCGTCTGTCAAAACAGAATCCATCAGATGGGAATGTTAACGTGCATGGACACAAGTGTCTGAGGGCGCGTCGAGACAGGGAGGGCTCAACAAGGCCAGATAGACGATGGTCCCACTATGGCAGCCCTGCATCACATAGCGTAGGGGAGGCGGATAGATCCCAAGAAGCCCTGTACATGGCAAACTCTGTATCAAATCACCTGCCCATGCATCCATTCATCATTCCCTCATCCCGGGATCAAAACGCCTGAATAATTACTCACATAACATTAGAAACATCCATTGAGTCTGTGCGTTATGCAGCCTGCAAAATCCACAGTGCCCCAGCCCGTAATTCCAGTGTTGTGAAGTAACATGTATTTGGGAATGGCCGGCCTCATCGCCCACGTAGCTATTGCGCATCCCAAACTATTCATATCAATCATTGCTTCCTCGCCATGGGCCCTGTCTCAAGGACATTGAACAATAGAACGTTATATTTGCAGTCAGACCTGTGGGCATCTCCTCGCCGCTAGCTGGAAACCGAAAGCGCCGCACTTCGAATTCCTCATTTGCAACATCACGTCGAAAAGGCATCTGTGGCCGTTTGAAATCACTAATTATTCCATCGAGTGCGGCTGTGTGTGAAAATGGCAACTGCCTTCACCCACAAATGGGACGCCCCGCCCGTCGTTGCAACTCGGTACAGTGATGCATGAGGGCCCACCGTTACTCGAGTACTACGTTCCACTGACCCTTCACAAGTCTGTTCGCGACTGCACAGATAGTATGTGAAACAATGGGACCACAGCAGAATGAACATATCAACCAATCTTACACGGCCATCGGGTACAAATACATGATTGCAATAGCAAGATGCCATTCCCCGAATTGCAGCGTTGTGCGCGGGACGTGCTCGGCCAAAGGAGAAAGCAGTTTGCACAGGTGGAATTAATCACCACAGGTGGAGGCCATACAGCCTGAAAACACATAAATTGCACAGCCAGTCTCCTCCCACAACCACACCGAAATGCTACCGGCAGGACTCGCGATGTTGGCCCTGGGGGACCTGATAGCACTGCAAGTGCTCCAACTCCAAGAAGAAGACGAACACCAACTACAACCAGCCGCACGGAGGAGACGCAGGAGGAGGAGGAGGCCAAGGCAGGGCCAGCAAGGCCCACCAGCACAGCCACTACCACCACGCAGGCAGCCCGCAATCCCACGCCTCCGAGCACATCCGTTCAACCTCACTGATGAGCAGATCCACACCCTCTACCGTCTGGACCGGGACACCATAGCCGCCATTGTGGACATGACACAGGCTGACCTTGTCAGCATGATAGATAGCCCAACCGCCATCCCACCCCTACTGAAGGTGGTGTCTGTACTCCACTTCCTGGCCACAGGCACCTACCAGCACACAGTCGGACAGTTGCATGGCATTTCTCAGCCACTGTTCTCACGGACACTATTTCAAGTGCTCGATGCCCTCCTGCAGCACGCAGACGACTACATCTCTCTACCACGCTCGGAGCAGGAAATTACCAACACAAAAGTGGGATTCCATGCACTTGCCGGCATACCGGGTTGCATTGGTGCCATCGACTGCACCCATGTGGAATTGGTCGTCCCACATGCCATGGAGGCCCAGTACCGCAACCGAAAACAATTTCATTCCCTGAATGTACAAATGGTGTGTGACTCCAACAGGATCATTACACATTGTTGTGCCCGATTCCCTGGATCAACCCATGATTCTATGGTCTTGAGGAACTCTACAATACCACGCTACATGGAGCGACACGCAGGGAACAGATCCTGGCTACTCGGTGAGTCTCATTACATGCATGATTATGTGGGGTATGTGAATTGGCAATGACCTGGCAGGAAGGGGGGGGGTGTGCGTACGTATCAATGGCATTCCACATCATACGTTTCTCGTCCACATACAGGTGATGCTGGATATCCACTGAAGAGAGGGCTCCTCACACCAGTCCGGAACCCACGGGACCAGCATGAGGAGGACTACAACCATGCCCACTCACGTACCCGTGTAGTCATTGAACAGGCATTCGGCCTACTGAAGACTCGTTTCCGCTGCCTCAGCAGGTCTGGCGGGGCACTCCTGTACCGCCATGAGAAGGTTGCAAGGATGGTCATGGCATGTGTCATGCTCCACAACATGTGCGTACGTAGAAATGTGCCCATGCCCCCTGACGCAGAACTGCAAGCACCTGATGATGGTCATGATGAGGGTGGGGATGTGGCAGCACCTCATGGAGTATGCGAGGCACCGGAGGCCCGTGACATTCGTCAGCATCTCATTGATGTATGCTTCTAGCACTCACGCCTGGTGGCTGATACATGGACACGGGACTCGTGGCACTGCGTGTGTCTGGGACATGCACAATATGGACTGTACGCCTATGATGGCCTAGTACACACAGATCAATGTCCACACATCTCATTGGTTGATCGTGCACTTTTTATGGCATATGTGATGTCATGTTGAACACCCTATCGACCCGCCACCCAAGTGAGCCCAACACACCCCCTCCACCCTCCTACCTCCCCCCCGAACACCAGTGTCCAAAGATGCTCATTGTCAGTGGGCTGTCGCTATTGCAAGCCCCCTCTGCGGGTATCAGGGGCACCCCTGCCTGTGGAGCGCAGGTTCCTTCCAGATCTACGTTGGGGGCTGCCCTGGACGGAACTTGCAACGGATGATGTGTCTGCCTGCTCACGTCCATGCATGTCCCTAAGGGTTTGCGAGAGCTCAGTGAGCACACGGCGCACTGCGGCAAGTTCGGCACATACGTCTTTGGACGTCGCATGCAGTTCCCCCCTCAGGCTCTCGGTGCTACTCTCCATTTGGACTCTCAGGCTCTCGGTGCTACTCTCCATTTGGACTCTCAGGCTCTCGGTGCTACTCTCCATTTGGACTCTCAGGCTCTCGGTGCTACTCTCCATTTGTGCCCTTAGCGTCTCTGTACCTCTCTCCATTTCTGCCCTAAGTGTCTCAGTTGATGTTTCTATGTCTGCCTTAGTGCCCCCACATTCATCGGCATGGTCCTTGAGGAGTGTGGCCAGTTGCTGCTGTTGTACGATTAACTGGTCGAGGGACTGTTGCCTCTGCTGGGCCATGGCCATTTGCGGGGGTGCCACAGAGGGGCTGTTGTCCTCATGTTGCCTTGCCACAGGGCTTGTGGGGGATGGCCAGTCGTCGTCTTGTGGGTGCCCCTGCGTGGTATCCTCATGTTGTACGGGATGGGACAGACAGGGGGATTGGGACAGGTCATGGATGGATCTGACTTCGACATCCCCGTTTTCTGTGTCCGAGCATGCTGCCATCAATGGGGTGTCACCTATGGTGCTGCTGCCACCAGAGGCAGTGCCTTCTGTGGCATCCATTGGGGGGACCTGTGGTGGTGGTGTTGTGGGCATGCTGGCTGCTGGGGTGCCTGTTGATGTTCCCTCCTCTGTGCTGCCACCTGATTTGTGCTGCTGCCGTGTCTTGATGCGTGCAGCTGAGGTGGAGGGTCTCTGGCCGTTGGTCTTGGCCCTCTTTGCAGGTGTGCTGGTAGGGGTGTCCTGTAGCTCGTCGTTTGGATCGGACCCTGTGGTGGAGTAAAGGAGGGCGAGGGTTATTGATGGGTCTGTGGGAATTGGAATGGCATTGTATCACATGCTTTGGGGTGGTACCTGAGGGTGATTTGGGTCGGGGCCTTGGAGGTGCTTTAATTTGTGTGTGGAGTGAGGGTGCAGTTGTTTGGCAGCCTGCAGTTAGGGTGTGCCTGCTGCACGTGTAGTGCGTGTATTAGGGGTTTCTAATTATTTATGTATTTATTGTGGGTTTTAACGTGCGCTATCAGGCCGATGTGTGTGGACGTTCTCCTGGACATGTGTTTCTGTTGCACTATGTGGACGCATGGTACTTCACATGGATGGACTGTGTGGATTTGGCATTGTTTTATCGGGCCCACCTACCTGAATCTTCGGATGTCTGCACTCCTTTCTCCATCCCTCCGACTCCCTCTATGCTCTCCATTCCGATGGTGGAGGCACAGATTTCTTCCCAGGGGGTCAACTTGATGGGTGATTCAGGACCTCCCCCGGTGGCTGTGGCAATGTTGCGGTTGGCAGAGAGTATGCTGCGGACGCGTATCCGCAGGTCGTCCCATCGCTTTCGGCATTGCTGTGGGTTGCGGGGTGCGGTCCCCACCGCACTTACCCGCTGTGCCACCAGAGCCCATATGGCCTTCTTGTTTGCAAGTGCCGTTCTGGTCATTTGCGTGGAGAAGACGACGGCAGCATTCTCCTGGAGGGTCTCTGTTAGCACGGTGAGTTCCTCACGGGAGAAGTGGACCTGCCGCTTGCGGTCGCACGCTTTCTTCGCTACTTTTCCCATTTTTCTTGGTTTCGCTAGGGTGGGTGACGGGTTGGGGTGTGTTTCAGGGTAGTGATTTTAGTGGTTGTGTGGTTTTAGTGGTTTTATAGGTGTACGGCGGGATGTTTCCCGTTCCGGGCCCATGTTTTTACTTCCGTTTCCGTATATTTCCGGTCACCGTACTTTCCGGTAGGCGCACACTGCGGTGACCGCTAAGAGGGGTGGCGGTATGGCACCTAGGGCGCCGTACGGCGGCGGTGTGGGCCGTTTTGGGGTCATTTCCGCCATCGCGGACTTTGCACTTCCGCCGTGGCGTGGTGCTCGTGCCCGATGGGTCGGAATGGGCCGCACTTTGCTCCTTCGTGCAATGGCGGAAACGCTATTTACGCTGTGGCGCTCCGGTCAGTCACTTTCCGCCAGGGTCGTAATGAGGGCCATTGACTTTTTGGACCTTTCCATAGAACTAACCCCTAACGGCCTAATTACCAAAACCTTTCGCAAATCGACCTCAGTGAATGCCACGTTACATGCAGAATCATGCCATAAAAAACATGTCATTGCCAATATTCCCAAAGGGGAATTCATTCGTGCTAAGAGAAATTGCTCCCAATCAGTGGATTATGATCAAGAATGTGCTCTTATCAAATCCCGGTTTTTGAATAGAGGTTACCATAAGAAGTGTGTCGAACAAGCATCAGCCACAGTACGTCAGGTTAAGAGAGCGGATCTATTGGTGCCGAAAACTCGGTCTAAATCATTAAACTCTGAAAATATCAGGTTTATCACAAGATATAACTCTGATAGTCATAAAATACATGCTATTTTAAGTAAACATTGGCACTTGTTACATCTCGACAAAGACATCTCAAATTGGTTGGACACTAATGTCAGTGTGACTTACAGCAAAGGTACATCCCTTAAAAATGTATTGAGTCCATCATTTATGAGCCCCTTATCTATACCCAAAACTTGGCTGGCCAGAGTGGTGGGATCCATAATCCATGAAGATCAGAACGATTTGTGCCTGGACGCAACACCACAGCTAATCTAAGGAGGCTACAACACATAATGGCCGAAACACACGAAAGAGATGAAGACCTGGCGGTATTGTCGCTTGACGCTATCAAGGCCTTCGACTCCATATATTGGGAATGGATTAGGGAGGTCTTGAGGAGATTCAACTTCGGAGGGGGCTTCATCAGGTGGATCAAGGTTCTCTATAGTTCCCCAATGGCAAGAGTGAAAACTGGAAGAATGGTATCAACAGCCTGGGAAATTAAAAGGGGAACGAGACAGGGGTGCCCGCTATCGCCCATGCTGTACATACTGGGCCTGGAGCCGATCGCATCATACTTTAGGCAACAGCTCTTCGACGCTGGCATCAAGGTGGGGAATGTACACCACATAATATCCCTATACGTGGACGACGTTCTTCTATACCTGAGAAACCCTGAGGCCAATGCACCAACATCACTAGAGGTACTCGACAATTATGCAAAATACTCCGGAATCAGATTTAGCAGAAGTAAGTCCTCCGCGTTCCCCCTGGCGGGCTTACGCGGCACACCAGAAAACGATCTCCCGGCTGTAGGAATAGGGTGGCAACTGGACAAGTTTCGGTACCTAGGGATCAACGTGAGCCACACCCCGCTACTCACGCACGAACACAACACAGAAGTCGCAACCACAAGTCTTCGACGCTCTATAAAATTCTGGTCCAAGCTTCCGCTAGCAATGGTAGGCAGGGCAACGATTGTCAAGATGATCATACCCCCCAGATTCCTGTACTTTTTCGTGAACATTTGCCGCTATGTCCGACCGCCCTTCTTCAAGAAACTGGAGGCAATCATCAAGGACTTCCTGTGGGGACCTCACAGACACAAACTATCGCTATCCATCCTATCCCTGCCACATAAAGAGGGAGGAATAAAGCTACCAGATCTCCAGTTATACTACCTGGCTGCCCAGTTAAGCCACATAACGAAATGGCTCTCGGACGAACCTTCGGCTGAATCGGAACTACTGAGGCAATCCTCGAACAACGTAATCCCCAAGGAAACCCTATGGCACCCCATACGACAATCCCCGGTTACCCCACTGGTAATTGAACTAGGAAGGAAGATATGGGCCAGGTCCTGTTACATCAAGCGAGTGAAACACCCGTACTCTCCGGATAATCCTATCCTGGCAGACACTTGTAGAACGGAGGCAGACCTATCCACAGCAAGGAGGTGGGAAGAAGCCGGCATATACACATGGGGTGGCATGTTTGAGGAGGGGGAATTCAGGGACTTCAAGTCAATAAAGGACATTGAAAGAATACCTCCAGGCCAGTTTCTCTGGTAGCACCGCCTCAAACAGACCGCCAAGAAACAATGGAACAGCTGGCCAGAGGAGCCCACCCCAGACCCTCTACTACAAGAGATGCATGATCTTACCGATGGATGGAGACCAGTCTCCAGGCTCTACAACAGACTATGTGACAAACCCAACCCTAAAGGCGAAGCTCTGAGGGCGAGATGGGAAGCAGACCTCAAGATCCCAATCACGGACAAAGAATGGGAAAGAGTGTTAATATTCCCCAAAAAAGTGTCAAGGAACGCTAGATTCGGCCAGATTCAGTTGAACGTCCTGTACAGGACATACATGACCCCACACAAGGTTGCTTCCTTCAACAAGACATCCTCCCCAGCATGCCCATGGTGTGGGAACGATAATGCGGATATGATCCACATGTTCTGAACTTGTACTAGGGCGATGTCACTATGGTCCAAAGCTAAACAGACTTGCATGGACGCCGGAATGCGGAGGTACGAATGGACTCCCGGCGAGTGCCTACTGGGAAATGACCCCAGGCCCAGCAAATTCAAACATGTCGTTAGGTTAATGGACATCCCATGCATCCTGGCCAAGAGAACCATCGTGATGGCTTGGAAGACGCCATCGGGCCCTAGGCATGAACGCTGGTTAAAAGAGATGGAGAGATGGACGGCAGCTGAAACGAGAGCCTGGCAAGATGGTACCACATCATGCGGCGACACAGAGAGCGTCACCTTGGACTCTTGGAAGGCCGTCCTGAGAGACATACGCTTCAGTGCTGACTACAAACCTCCCTGATAGCCCATAACATCGCACTGAAACAAACTCACTGCACCTGGCCTGAACCGACGGACTCTGTATGCGACCCCCCCCTGCTTCCTGAAGCACTAAAACATTGGCCTCGACCCATCCATCCACCGAAACGTTTGCCACCAAATGAAGACTGTTGTTGTTTTTGTTGTTCTTTCCCTCTTTTTCTGTTTTCCCCTCCCCATTATTTTCTCCTTTGCTCACCTCACTGTTTAATTTTCATGTTTATACCGCACAAATTTTCTCACCAAATACCAATAAAATACGTTTGAAAAAAAAGGTAGCTTTATGATTTTCGGAAAGGCTCCAAATGAAAGATGAAAAGAAAAATTCACTAAATGTTTTGGTTGTTTAATATTTTTAAAATGTTTTCTTGTAAAGGCTATACAACACGATTTTTTGTTCTTCTTAAAAACTCATCCTGAAACCTATAACTGCACGTGAGAACAACCTAAAGTTGATTATTACCAAAGTACATGATCATTGTAAGGCTTGTTTATAAACAACAGTTATTGTTTTTACAGTTTGAGCAAAGATATACAACTGATTCAGGGAACCCACTCTAGAACATGTGATATATAACTGTCTGTGGGAGAAACATGGAGTTTCCAGGTTGATACGAGTGCACTTGATTGACTGGCTGTGTCCCTTCTTGATCATCATACCGAATGCCAGCCTGACCAGGAACTGTATGTGCTTGAAACTGTCAGAATGAGTGGAATGCGGTGGATGAATACATCTTCTCCTTTTCCCTTGCCGGTCAACAATGTTGCTTCAGTTACGTTGGACATCAATTTTTTAATGCACAGCCTAGTGCCATTACAAAGCCTAGGTGGGTCAAGATTGCGAAGCAGCTTGATGGGTTACCAAACTTTCAGTTGAAGGTGATGCGATGGCATTCCTTTAGCACTATTTGTAAGAGAGTTACAGAAATGAATTTCACACCTCTTTATATAGCAACAATTTGGAAACTTCTGAAATGCTACTTGCTTTCACCTTCACCTCTCAGGTCCATTCACCTCCCATATGCCTATCCTTTGCCTCCCACACTCTTGTGTCTCTAGCCTCTCACATGCCTTTGCCTATCAAGTGGCACAGAGAGTAGGGCGCTCGCTTTGACACCTGTGCAGAGCTTGCTAATGCAAGTTCGAATCCCGGCAGGGCCAAACTCAGCCTCTCATCCTTCTGAGATCGATAAATCAGCACCACACAGCCTCTCATCCTTCTGAGATCGATAAATCAGCACCACACACCGTGGGTAATAATAAGCAGAGCTCAGATACCTGAGGGTTTGTAGCACTATATAAATGCCAAATTATTATTATCATACACCAGCTCTTCGCCAAGCCACAATAGATGCTAAGCTCTAATCTTATTGTCATTTTCTGTAATGGTGGTTCTTTCCTCCTTACTAGAGTTTCCTTGTATGTGCCTCAGATTTGTCTGCATTGATGCTCTTCATATGTTTTCTTTGTACTAACTCAAATGCGTAGTAATTCTTGTATTGTTAACTGTTACTTCCAAGTTTAACATTAGTCAAGTTTCTAAAAGTCTTGGATTTATGATTCTACTGGCCAATATGAGCGGATTAAAAATATTGTACTTCAATGGTCCATGCAGCAGCCATTGCCTAGTGTATGTATTATTACATTCCTGTATTAACAACAACACTCCAATATGCCATTTTCGTTAAAATAAATGAATATTTCTATATATGTAGTAGTCCATGAGAGGTTTCCCGATCACCTTTGAAATGTTGCTAGCAACATTCTAAACAGAACTCCTTGTAAGCACTTTTCATGAGAATTGTTATCATATGTGATGTCATCAATGATGCCATTTGTGATGTCATCTTTGATTTCCTGGGTGTAAGTCTTAGCAGTGAATGGTGTTGGCATGAGTTAGAGTTCCATAACTTACCAATCGGGTGCACTGTCCGCAGAGTAATTAAAAGTGCGTCATGTGAGACCGGACATGTCTGGACACAGTGAGATGTCCGTGGATGCCCCATTCATGAACAGACACCCTGAACAGTCATATAATCTGTAGACTATTATTGGGATTTAAAAAAAAAAAAAGAATGTATCACAGAATAATATACAATAGATTTATAGTATAACAAATACATGTATTTATGAACGGGGTATCAAAATGGGAAAACATAAATGGGAGAATTTTGAATTTCTAGAAAATCATCATTGATGGAGGGAGAGAAGTTTCATCAAACTGTCTTTCATTTGTATTTTGTGAATTTGAAAGGGATGATTGCTGGGGGTAATTGAGCAGGTGCAACCAGAACAGTGATAATTAACATCTCTAATATGAGTTTTAACAAAATCTCCAAGGTCTTTAAACTTTATTGCTAAGTTCATCCATTTTTGCAGACTAGATCATGATTTCATTGTGTACAGGTGGGGATTGGATTTTCTTTCTTTTGGGGTAGGTCTGGGAGAGGATGTTGGCTCCTCCTCTACACTTCCCCCTCTGGTTGATTCATCGACCACTCTTTCATCATTTTCCATATTTAGTTTATTGAAGAACTGCTTCTTTGGAGTCCATATCTTTATCACTCCCTTCAAGGATCCTGCTTTTTTTACATGGTCAACAACACTCCAACCATGTGACTGCACCGCCAGTCTGGGCTTCACTAGATCCATCTTCCCACATAGTTCTTATGGTCTCTTGGATACAGAAACTTTGTCCCCTCAGGTGCATGAATGCTGGCATTTATGTAGTCTCTGATTTCTTCACACGTCAGCTCTTTTGGGTCCACTCCAGATTCAAGATCAATCATGATCTTCATCCCTATTGATTGCTTCATTGTCTTTTTGCAGTGTCTGATATTTAATCTGATCACACAAAATCCAAACATTATCATTACTAGATGTGCTCCAAGGAACTTGAAAATGTTCGCCAAACATGGAGGTACCCATGAGAAGCTTAAAGCAAACCAGCTGTCATCTGCAACATCTTCTACTTCATCTTCCATCTTGATGTGTAAGATTGTCAGCATCGTTATGGCCTCTGTCAGGGTCCCATTCTCTTCATCATGAGAAGATATGTGCAACATGAGTCTCTGATTTTGGCATAAACACCTCCATCCATAGCTGTGATCAAGTCTAGGACATATCTGTTCTGGAGTGTCATTAGTCTTATGTTTCCCAACTATTCTTTGACTGTGTTGAATCCCTTTATGGTAGTGTTGATCTTCTGCAGGAGCTCCCATCTGGCTATTTGTTACCAGTTAGTATTCGCCATCGTTTGGATGCCTGACATGAAGATATTCACAAACATTGAGGCAGTCTTGCAGAACAACCTGTGATAATACGGTATTGAGTCAAATGCTGCTGTTGACTTTGCTGAGAAATAATTCTCCCTCTTCATTTATGTGATTGTTTCAAGTGATCTCTTCCTTCTTAGATCAGCATCAGCTTCAGGAAACTCCCCAATATTCAGGTCACTTTTCAGAATCACTAATGCTGGAACATGAATGATCACCATAGAACATACTCCACCCCAATCTCTGGGTAACTTCATGTATGCTCTGGATCCAAAGGCAAATTAGTGGTCCATTATCGCTTCTGTCCCATTCTGCATTGCTGGTACATCAAGGATTCAATCACACTGTTGATTCTCACCAACTTTCCTTGTGCCATTGTTTCTGAAACACAGTTTTGCACTTGCCAAAGGCACTATCTGTACTGGGCCTCCTCTGTCTTCAACCCAAGTTAGTAGCTTGGCAAGCTTCGGCCCTAGTGGTTTGCATATCCTTTCCACATTCTCCACATTGGATTTGCGGTATCCCGTTACTTCCAGTACTTTGCATATAACCACGCCTTCTTCCCAGCCATCTGGTGAAAGTACTGTTCCCCAGTCTTGCATCTGGCCTCTTTCTTTGCAGCTTCATATTTCTTCTTCTGTTTTTCATTTGGCAATTGAGCTTCCTTTTTACTTCCCATCTGATTCCTGATCCCTTCATTCCAGTCTTTTCGTATCTTATCACATGATTTCTTGTATGTGCTCTTGCTCTTGTCTTTATATCTTTAACATAATCATCTTCATCCAGTGATGACCATTCAGTCTCCCATATCAAGGATGCTGTTTGACCATGTAATTCAACTCTTGCATGACAGTGTGCAAGGTGAGTCAAGCAATGAGCTGTCTGGACATCTATTTCAATAGCTATACATATTTTAGAGTTGCCCAATGCATACCGTAGGAGAGCACAAACATAGCAACTCTCCTCAGAAGTGTTTTTTCCCACTTCTTTCATGTGCTAATACCACATGTTATTTCCCAAATGTGCTGTACTTTCAAGATAATTATTTAACTCATAATCATCTTCTCTTATTCCTCTCCTGGGTCTCTTTTTTGCAAGAAGCGTGCATGCTAACAGCTCAAGAAACACATCATAAAACATCCTTCCTTCAGAGGGAATCATATGGTCACTTGTCAATGGGATAGGTAACTCTACAAGTGTCACTGGTGTAGAAATAATCATATAGGCACTTGGTTTTCGTGAAACAGTTATGTCTGCAACAGCCTCTTGTGTGGGGAGGAACAAGGGAACTGCTTTCCTCTTTGGACCAACATAATAAACACTGTGTACCGTGAAAAACACAATAACAAATGTGATGCATGCATATATTATGCACCAGTACATAAAATTCCACCAGCAGTGATTCCTCGCACGTCGCTGTGATCTCTCGTTGTCTGCTATATTATCACTATCAATATTTCACATCATTCCAGTGAACTACTTTTTAAGGAAGGAAAATTACTTTATCAGATGCTCAGGAAGTTGTAGAATTTGCTCAACGATAGCTGAAAGCAACCTCTTTACGATTGGACCATTTTTAGGATCTTGTAGATAAACACATATATAAGCAGTTCTCCCCACAAGTGCAGGATATGCTTGTACAATAAAGAGAAAAACAGCAAAAACAAGCTGATGTGTGTTGACATAAGAGAACACTGTTAGGGTAACCAAACAAGAACTCAGTGAGAAATGAGTCAGGGAACTGTTCCCTTTTTCAGTCGTCAAAGAGAAATTCAAGATCTGGGATACTTTTTCAGGACTTCAATGCTTTTCTAAAGTCCAATAGTTCAAAATAGTTCAAAATAAATCTGTAGCTCACACAATCAGGTTTTCATGGCTGCTATAATATCTATAAGGAGTGTTCGAAGGAAGCCACAGTCCAAATGCAAACGTGCATTTATTTATTCAGCACTTTCTACGTCTTTCTTCCTCGTCATTGATCGAGTTTGCACATGCTGAACTACTTCGTGTTGGCTTGCTTCTGATTCAACCGGGGGGGTGGATCGGTCTCACCGGCATATGGCTTGACATCTCCCAGGTGAATCCTGGCATGCCTTTCTTGGACTTTTACTCCTGAAGGGGTAATATTTTCAACCACAAACGGACAAACAAAATGCCACTTGCTTGTAAAGTTGCGGATTAGGACTGAACCTCCAATAACAGTCTAGGAATAGGTAAAAATTCTGGTAACCCGATAGAAATTAAAAGAAATATTTTATTTATATCACGCTCGTACACAAGTGTTTCAGAGCGCGACCAGGCAAAGGGAGGTGGACAGGGGAGAACAAAAACAATGATCTTACTAGGCCGAGTGATATAGAGAACGTGCAAGTGCAGTGCATGGCAATAGGAAAAAGGGGGAAGTGCATGGAAGGGGGTAGAAGTGGAAAGTGCAGAACAGAAGAGAGACAGAATAAATAATAATAAGTAAAATAAATAAAGGAGATAAACCGTGGTAGAGCAGCCAGCAAGTGGCAAATGCTATGTTAAGCAGGTTGGGTATAACTAGTGCAGAACAAAAGGTGTGGGTGTCTGTATGGGTACAGATACAGGCCCCAGTGCAAGGAGTGGCCCAGAGGCAGTGCAGAAGGTTGGCAGGGTGAGCAGGTACCTGGGCCCGAAGGACAAAGGCTGGCCAGGTGCATGGTGCAGATAGTGAAAACAGATCAGCAGGGGAGAAGAGGGGCAAAGACAGATGTGAAGAGGAAGGTGCTTCCGGAACCAGAGATGGTTATCCTCAAGTTTGAAGGTGGCAGGGAGGCTGTTCGGAAGGGAGGCCCCAGCTGAAAACAGAGATCTACCCCCAGCATGTTTCTTTGAAAAATGACTGAACCTGAGGGAGTTAGAAGTAGAGGAGCGAAGGGCTCGAGACGGGAGGTATTTACTGAGGGATAGTTGAAGGTATTTTGGACTCAGGCCCCAGAAAGCCTTGTGGACAATGCAGAGGGTTTTAAATGTTATCCTTGCATTCACTGAGAGCCAATGAAAGGATGTCAGAGCTGGATAGATACTTTCCCAGCGCTTGAGGCCAAGGACAAGTCTTACAGCCCTGTTCTGGATTAGTTGTAAAGGGGCAGAGAGTGTAGGCAGGTAGATTTAGAAAGAGGTTGTCACAATAGTCCAACCTAGAGAGAACCAGAGCTTGGGAGACAGTAAGCTTCTGAGGGAAGGAGAGGAAAAGCAGAGTACCTCTAAGGAGGTGCAGTGAGAAGTTTAACTTTTTAGGGACATCAGAGATGTGTTCGGAGAAGGAAAGTGAGGAGTCAAAAATGACCCTGAGGTTCTTAGCCTCGCAAGTAGGAGGAGGGCCGAGGGAGGCCAGCCAGAGTGTGAGGGGAAAGGATGGTGAGGGTGTACTGATGAGGAGGATCTCATTCTTGTGGCCATTTAGACAAAGATCACTGGTGGTGCACCAATTTTGAATGGCGATTAGGCACATCACATATGAGGGAAGGAGTTGAAGTAGCTGAGGGAAGCCTGAAAATGAGTTGAGTGTCATCAGCATAGACTGGAAATTTGAGCAGAAAGTGGAAATGCAGTAGGCGAGAGTTGCCAGGTATAGGTTGAAAAGCCAGGGCGAGAGGTTAGACCACTGGGGAACACCACAGGTACAGAGGGAGATAGATGATAGGAAGAACCCAAGTTGTACCTGGGAGGGTGGATCAGAAAGGAAAGAGGTCAGCCAGGCCAGAGCTTATCAGTGATACCCAGGTTGTTACTGAGACAATTAAGCAGGGTGGTATCGTTGACCGTGTCGAAACCAGAGGGGAGATCGAGTAGGATGAGGACAGAGGGTATGTTAGAGTCAAGGTTGGAGAGCAGATCATCATGGATGTTCAGGAGCTCATTTTCCGTGCTTCTGGCAGCCCTGAAGCCAGATTGGTGGTCATGGAGAGAGCCAACATAATCGGAATGAAGTTTAAGCTGAGAGATCACCAGCTTTTCCAGGAGTTTATCCAAAAAGGAAGTAATGGAAATTGGGCGATAGGTAGCTGGGCAAGAAGAATCAGCTGTGATTTCTTGAGGAGAGGATGTACAGGGGAGTTCTTCAGAGGGGAGGGGAAAGATCCAGAGCAGCGGCAAAGGAGAAGTTGCATTAATTGGCAAGGGCCGGAGTAAGGTTATCAAGTGGTCCTTAACGGTTTTGAAGAACAGGGATGGACCTGTTTTGATGAGGCTTTCATAGATCAGACTTGTCCAGTGACCTCATCAGGGGAGAAAAGAGGTAAGGAGGAGAAAGAGGGTGGGGTGGTAGCTGAAGGAGGGTCAGCAAGTGGAGACGGAGAGGGGAGAGGAGGGGTAGTGGAGGAAAGGCTGGACAAGATGTCCTGGGTTTTAGAGATAAAGTGAGAGGCAAGGGCATTAAAAAGAGCCTGGGAGGCGAGAGGAGGGGTGGAGACTGCAGCAGGGTTGGCCAGTTCCTTGCAGATTTAAAGAGTTTGGCTGAATTGTTAGATGCTGCAGAGATACGGGCTTGAATGTGGACTCTCTACTTGGCATGGACAGAGAGTCATTATTGCCTTTGGAGAAGGCGGCAGGCCAGTTTGCCAGAGGACGAACAAGAGGCCATCCATTTCCTCTCAGCCACCCTACACTTACGTTTAAGTGTAGCTAGGTCAGAGTCATACAAAGAATTGCACTTGGCTTTGGACTTCAAGCGGATCCTCATGACAGGGGCAAGAGCATCAAGAGTAGCAGAAATATAGGAGTAGAGCAGGGAAAGGGCTGTGTCAGGGTGTCAGTCAGCCCGGGGTGGAGGGGCGGGATGAGAAGGTGGCAGCAAAAGCCTTTACTGACACATGGGTCATGGGCCTGATGTCAGAGAAGGTGGGTGGCAATCTTGGGTTAGGCTTGGCTTGGGGGAAGGAGGTGAAGAGATGAGAGGAGAGGAGACAGTGATCACTCCAGGAGAGAAGAGTGGTGAGGGAAATAGAGAGGGGGAGGTCAGAGGAGATCAAGACATCAAGTGTGTGACCAGCAGAATGCATCAGGCTAGAGCGGAGGATAGAGAGGCAGAGTGATTTGCAGGGCTCTCGAAAGAGCACAGTTGAGCTACAAGTAGAATCCAGATGGATGTTGAGGTCACCAAGGAGAAGGAGTTAAGTGGATGCGGCCAGGAGGGAGGAGGAGAGGTCTTCCCACTCAGAGAGAAAAAAGGTGATTTCACCAGAGGGCCGGTAGAGAGTAACAACAGAAAGAGAGTGGCTAGAAGAGAGAGAGAACTTGCAGACAAGGCATTTGTAACAGGAGTACGTCTGACTGGGGATGATAGAGACAGGAATCCACTCAGGGAAGATAAGGGTTATACCCCCACTGGGCCGGGAGGTTCTGGGGGAAGAGAGGATTTTGAAGCCATCAGGGAGGAGAGTGTCAAAGCCCATGACAGAGCTGGCCGTGAAACATGTCTCGGTAAATCTGTGGAAATCAAGGTCAAGTTCTTCTAGAATGTGGCAGATGTCAGAGGAGTGTTTGACAGCAGAGCGAGAGTCGAGCGTGGCAAGATGAAGAAGGTTGCCAGCCTTAAATATTTTTTAGGGAGGGGTACAATCAAAGCTATGCCCTGCAGAGGTGTGG
The DNA here is from genome assembly GCF_040938575.1 of Ambystoma mexicanum. Classification (NCBI taxonomy): domain Eukaryota; kingdom Metazoa; phylum Chordata; class Amphibia; order Caudata; family Ambystomatidae; genus Ambystoma; species Ambystoma mexicanum. Next base: position 816,544,405 of record NC_090941.1, on the reverse strand, counting down.
AGGGAGCTTGAGTTGTGGCAGAGGATGAAGTAAAAGGGGGCAAGGTAGCCAAGGGAGGAGAGTAGGGGACAGCTGGAGATGAAAGGAAGTTGATGAGGCATAGGAACGCCTATCAAAGAGGAGGAGATTGACCTGAGGGCCTTGCACCATGACAATGCCATTTAGGTAGACATTAATGATGACTCTGGAGGAGTCGAAGGAATCCATGAGGACTACCCAGTGAGTGCCACTATTAATGGGTGAGGAGGAGACAGGAGAGGGCTCAGAGATCATATGCGAAGGGACGGCAAAGAGGATGTCAATAAGGGTTTGTCTGGCAGAGGCGTGGAATCGGTATCAGCAATGGCAAGACCTGGGTTGGAGGCCAAGATATCCATTTTAAATGTCATTTTACCAGACTTAGTGAGAAGGGAAGGATAATTGATAGAGAAGCAGCTTGAGTAGATAGGAGAAACAGATAACGCCATTGGCTGGTAGAGAGAGGAGGCAGTGAGAGAAATATGCATGTACCGCGGTATAGAACAGTCCCTGGGCTAGCAGGTTACAATTGAGGGTCAAAGTTAAATGAAAAACACGCCCACATGTGACTCTTAAAACACACCTATATTTGACTCTTAGAAACACACCCACATTTGACTCTTAGAAGCACACCCAAAATTTGACTTTTAGAAACACACCCAAAACGTCACTCTTAGAAACACAAACAAATTTGACTAGAAACAAACCCAAATTTGACTCTTAAAAACACAAACAAATTTGACTTTTAGAAAAACACCCAAATTTGACTTTTAGAAACACACCCAAAATGTGACTTTCAAAGGCAAATTCTAAGGCACCATCGAAAAATAAATGAGGTATGAGTTAGAGGTGAGTGTTGAAACGAGAGCATTAGAGAGCATAACAGGGAGACCAGTTGTAACAGGCAGAAGGGGGGAGTGACAGGTCCATGAATGAAAACGAAAGGACAAACAGACGGATGGAACTAACACATGGTAAGGGAAGTAAGAGAGTCTTGGTTGTCCAGTTTTATAGCTGAGTGAGTTGGAAGCCCCAGCCAGGGTCGGGAAGCAGACAGGGGCCTTAGGAGTGGGCCTTTGATGAGGGGGGCTGGCTAAAAGCCTGCCAGTCCCCAATTGGCCAAAAAGTCACCCAGCCAGCCAATCACAGGGCAGGATGGCTTTGGATTTCAAATGCAGGCTTGCACATTCATTCAGAAATCAGGCAGCAGCCATCTTCCTATTTCCTCAAGGGTCCATTGATAAAAGTGAACCAAAAGCACAACAAACACTATAAAGGCTGCAAAGGCAGCTTGTGGGCAAGATGAAGTGACCCAGAGGTAGCGCATTGGTAATCCGCAAATTAAAATGTTGTTGCAGCACTTTTAACAATAATGCTTTTATTTACAAAAAGGTTTGTTGCTTCTTGACTCGTTTTTGTTGGGGAGGCGCACTTGATCTAAATAAGCAGCCTACCTGAAAAAATGCCATCATGGGAGGCCCAGAACCGACCTCTGCATCTGGAAAAGCAGCTGGCAGGGGAGGGAGGGATGGTGCAACTCCACACCTGTAGTCTGATGAATGTGAAATCACTGAGAGTCGTGTGCCTTTGGTGAGGGGGCCGGCTAAAAGCCTGCCGGTCTCCTAGGTGACCCCAAAGTCAACCAGCCAGCCAATCACAGGGCAAGATGGTTTCAGATTTCAAAAGCACATTCATTCAGAATTCAGATTGGCGGCCATCTTCCTATTTCCTCGAGATTCCTTTGATAAAAGTGAGCCAAAAGCACAACAAACACTGTAAAGACTGCAAAAGGCAGCTTGTGCGCAATATGAAGTGATCCAGAGGTAGCACGCTGGTAATGCGCACATTAAAATGTTATTGCAGCACTGTTAATGATAATGTTATTTTACACAAAAGTTAGTTGCTTCTTCACTCGTTTTTGTTGGGGAGGTGCACTTGATCTAAATGATGCGCCTACCTGAAAAAAGCAACAAGGAAGGCCCCGAAACGACCTCTGCACCTGGAAAAGCAGCTGGCAGGGGAGGGATGGTGGAACTCCACTCCTGTAGTCTGTTGAACGATCTTTGTTTGCACCCTGAGAACGACACCACTTGCTGCTGTGTTGAGCTGAAATGACAGAGATTCTAGTGGTCATACATCTCAAATAGTCATTTATCTTATGTCCTAACATTTCTGTTGTCTTCTGGTCATCACTTCTATTCCTCGATGAAGGAGTCAAAGGTGTTCTCATTTGCCTTCCTGTTACTAGTTCATGGGGTGTGAGGTGGTGGTCCAACCCAGGCTGAATCCTTAATGCATATAATGCCAAGGGTAGGCAATACAGTCATCCCTTCGTCAGTGTTAATTTCAATTCAGCGATTCTCTCCTTGAGCAGACCGTTAAGTGTCTCACATATTCCATGTACTTGCAGGTGATAAGCAGAAGAAAACATATGTTTAATATTTAATAAACTTATCTGCTTGAACAATTCATTTAGAAAATGTGGACCATTGTCGCAGCTCAGTACTTCACATATTCCCCATCTAGGAAATATTTCCTGGACTAAAAACTTTGCTGCACAAGTGGCATCAGGATGGGTGCATGAATCAGCCTCAATCCATCTCGAAAAGGGGCACACTACCACTATCAAATACCTATATCCACTACATATTTGCAGCATATCAACATAGTCAAAATGTAAATGCTGAAAAGCACTGTTTGGTCTTGGTACACTACCCGGATTGTTTGCAGTGTATGCCCAGCAGTAAAGTTTTGACATATGATGCAATTTACTATATAAAATGCAAATGTCTTCTTGCAGGTTTGGTACAAACCGGACTTCTACAATAGTTGCTTCCAGACTCTCCCCAGTTACATGTGCAGGGTAGTGCAGCTGTTAAGCGCTACCTTCAACAATGTTGTTGGCATCACTGGCTTTCCAGTGCTATCTTGCTGCCATAAGGCTTCAGTGGGGGACAAAGACACTGCCTTGTTTCCCATAACTCCTACTCATCCTGGGGAGCATTTCCCTGAATTTCCATCAACTGTGTTTTCAGTAAATGTTTAAATCTTTCTTGCATTTTCATAGCCATGGTCACTCCCCTCTTTACACTTTACACCTTACACCTTTTGGCCTCTAGGTATGCAGCTTCATTTCCATTTGAAATAAGATCTGTTCTTTTAGTATGTGCTGTGCATTTAACTATCGCAAAGGCTGCTGGGAGCTGTAGTGCTTTAATCAGCCTGTCCATTAATACTCATGTTGCACTGGAGTGCCGTACACTCGGAGGTAGCCCCTCCTTTTCTTACGTGGTAGCTGAGCATCTACGGTTGATGTCACATCAACCTTTGTATTTCTGAAGCGCGATAATAAGCGCCGCCAATTCTGCTGCCTGTTCTGAAAAAAATGCAATGGCAGCCTTATGCTTACCACTGCTTCAAACTCCCCATTTTCCCTGTATCTCACTATAGCTGACCCAGTCGTCTGTCTCCAGTATTTTGATTGATTCTCGATGAGCTATCAATGAAGAGAATCTCCCCTTCCAACAACGCGTTTTCACATACATGCAGCATGTCGTCATACGATTCGTCATAGTTAGCACAATCATGCACTTTCTCTCCTTCTGCCACAGGCTCAGCTACAAATGTGGCAGGACTCACTATCCTGCATCTGACTATCTTAATTGCAGGATTCGATATGACTACTTCATAAGCAGAAGCTCTCTGATATGTCAATCTACTTAACGAATAACATAGAGCCACATGCCCAACATACAAGAGGCGCTCTTCTAATTTGTCCTCCTTGCATATTCTGATTCTCACTCTGCATGTTCTGAAACCCACTCTAATTATTCTGAAAACCGCCCTCCCTCTGAAGCCTACTCTTGCCTGGCCCCTCCTTTCTCTAATAGGGGGAACTGCTCCACCATCAGCTCCCATCGTCTGCCTACCCATAGTAGGGACAATGGTTCTGCATCACCTTCTACCGGGCAATGACCTTAGCCTGCTCACATATGGTGGCGATTCTCCTCTCTCACTATGCACTCATCCTTTAGGGCACTCAGGACATACCATAGGTTCTGGCATTTTATCTCTACATTGTTCTTGATCTGACCATCTATCTTCCTTATCTGACAACATAAATTCTTCCGGGCCACATTAATTTTCTCCCTCTTCCCCTCGGAAGGTTTCCCATTCTTTGTCTGACATATTGAGTCCCCAACTGCTATGGCTTTCATCCCTGTCATTCTTATCCAAGGTTAACCTGTCCAAAGACAAGGTTCTGTGCTCCAATCTGAATGGGCTGCCTGCTTGTCTCGTGATTGGGCAATTATAGATCGATCTTCTTTTCCCCTGCTTCCCAATTCGCCCTTTGTCCTCATGTCTTGATAAACCTTATCGATTCTATCTACAAAACCTCCTATCTCAACGTTCTCCTCTAGTTCTATCCCAGATGACCCAGGCATTGCTTCCTTTAATGGAAGAAACTCCTCTAAGTTTATTCTAAGTGGTTCTGTCGCTGCTCCCTGTAACAGGAGAAACTTCTCTATATGGCTCCACAAAATTACTGGACTCAGTTCCATGAGCTCTTTCTGAATGTGATTGATGTTGCGTGCCCTCTGTCTCCTTTTTAGCTCCATTTGTTCATCTAGTTCTCTTCATTTCTTCGCTTCCCATCTAACTCTTTCCTCTTCTTTTCTTGTCTCTTTCCTTCTCTCGTTTGCTCTACACACTTCCTCATCTCTCTGCCGTTGCATTCTTTTATCTCGTAATTTCTGATCTTCTTCCTCTTCTCTCTTCCTTTCCAATCTATCTTGTGCTTCGAGTGTTCTCTTCCTATTGTCATGTTTCCTTTGTTCCTGTGCCCTCTCTTCCCTTCTCTGCTGTTCTTCCTGATACATCTGTTCTCGCCTTTGTCTATTATTTCACTTGTTCTCATCTTCCCTCATCCATCTTTCTCGTTCCTTATCTTGTTTATCTTGTTCCGCTTGATCTTCCCATTGCCTTACTTCCTCAATGCTTTTCTCATCAAGTCTCGGCAATATCTGTCCACCCATCCATTCATTCTGCACGGGAGTTATCTCATCAGCTTTATCCCTTTCTCCTTTCCATTGCTTGATCTCTCCTTCTATTTCTGTGGTCAAGTTTGATCATTCACTCTTCTCCTCCTTGTTCTGCAAGCCAGAACAAGGAGGAGAAGAGTGAATGATCAAACTTGAAGAGCATCAACAATATTGAGTTGCTTCCCCTATCTGCTGCCTCCAATAGGTCATCCTGGACTGCTAACAAAGCCAAATCTGTCCCATGATTAGGGCGAAATCCTGATTGGTGTTCATCCAGTATGTCTTTACTGTCCACAAACTGTTTTTAGTGGGCCAACATAAGTTGGCTACCGGGCGATAGTTTTTGGTGATTGGTGGATGGATGTGAGACTATTAGAAAGCAGCCAATAAGGGAGTGTTACAAACATAAAAGTAAAAAGGGTAGAGGGGCTGCCTTGTGTTACGGATGTCCGCGGACATCAGGGAATAAGCCAATCAGGTTTTCTGGGTTTAGTGTACAGGAAGACAGGGTAGCAAGAGTTATCTTTGTTGTGTGCAGTGAAGATGGTTAGTGCACATGGAGGTGCTCCCAAAAGAATACTGCCCAGGTTTTCCAGGACTGAAACTGAGTATGACCCCACACTCAGTGCATTCAAGCTGGGCATCCCAAGCTTTTGGTACACCCTAAACAGTGGTAAAATCTGCAACACCCTTGACTCCCTCTGGGTGCTGGAGGAAGGAACTTCATATACCTCATATTCCTGGTCCTCTTGATCCTCCTCCACATCATCTCACCTGTTTGCCTGTCCCAGTCCTCCAGGTGGTGATGGTGGTGTTGGTGGCCACTGGTGAGGCAGGATGGTCATAACTGATGCCATTTTTGAAGTTAAATAGCAGGTGTGCGAATACTCTTCCAAGCTGGGGGTCTTTCCTGGACTGCAGAAGGAGAATGACTAAGAATGGGTCTAGGAGCTGTGGAAGTGTTAACTTTCAATTTGAAACTTCCTAGATCGGCCAAAAATGCACTTTCAAAATGTCTGAGATGCACAGTATAGTTCACGGACACCTCATCACACTGCTCAGGAGCGGTCATGTGATGCTGTCCCAGGATGTTTGCGATGTTAACAGACGTTCGCAAATGTCGGTGAGCAAAAAATGCCATAAAAAATTGTAGAAAGTTGCTAGAAGTGTTATGAATGTTGCTAGAAGGTGGGAATGGCACAGTTTTCACTTGGAATGTCCTATATTGGCCAAAAATGCAGTTTCTAAATGTCCACAAAGCACGGACTACAATTGCAGAAACATCATCAAGCCACACAGTTGATGACTTTTGCAATGGCATGATGATGTCTGCGGACCTCATCAGAGGGTGACACTGGGTGCATGCACAGAGATGTCTGTGATCAGAGTTACTGTCTGCAGATTTACAGGTGCGTCACCCATTTGTCCACGAATGTCATCCATTGCGGGACCGGGCGCCAAACATTCCCATAGTCTGCAGACTAATCATTGTTTTTTTGTTGCAAAAAACAATTATGGCAGAATAAAATACAAGATAAATAGATGTATTTATGAAAGGGATGGGGTATCAGAATGGGAAACATAAATGTGAGCGTGTGTAATTTCTATTAAGTCATTAATAGGGAAGGGGGCAAGAAGATTCATCAAACTGTCTTATTTATATTTTGTGAATTTGATTGGGATGATTACTGGGGGTAAGGAGGAAGATACAAGTAGGAGAGTGATAATCTTTTAACATGATATAGAAGTTCTTTAAAGTTTACGGGTAAAAAACTATGAATTTCAGTGAAAAAAACTTTGTTAAAGGGACATTATGGTAAAGTTACACTAATGAAAACCTATGAAATTCAGTGAAACAACTTTATTAAAGCAACATTATAGTTTAGTTGCACTAATAATAACCTATGAAATTCAGTGTAAAAAATGTGTTAAGGGATGTTATGGTTAAAAAGTAAAATTGAAAATCCTCACACATTTGCCAGTTATGGTAAGATAAGGAAACATAACTCACGCCACCACTGTGCACCGCTAACACTAACACCAAGAACACCAAGGACATCAAAGACAAACTCACAAATGCCATTGATATCACTGATGACATCACATCTGAAAATAATTCTGATGAAAAGTCTCTACAAGGGGTGATAGAATATATATTAGGCAACATGGCCTTAGTGGGCGGTCCCCTTCTTCATTTTGAAGCTAAGCAGGGTACATCCCAGTAACTACATGGATGGGAAACTGACTGTTTCTGGAGAAAAATAAAGGGTTATTTTTTATTATTGACTGTGAGACTACAAATACCAGAATACAGTTCAGCAAAAGGCAAAACATTGTCTCTGAGTGCAAAACCTTCAAAACTGACAGTAGCACAGTTTAAAAAAAAGGAAATGATTCAAAGGCCCATTCGGTTGCCCATCCATGCAGTAACCGGGACTGACCCTGCTTAGCTTCAGAGCAGGTCTGACCCTGCTTAGCTTGAAAAGCAAAAAAAAGGCCGGACCATTCCTCTAAGTGGTCTTGTAAATTTAAGGCCGGACCATTCCTCTAAGTGGTCTTGTAAATTTGGCTCATTTATCAAGCAACATGGCCTGAGGAGGCTGGTCCTGTCTTCACTTTGAAGCTAAGCAGAGTCTGTCCTGGTTACTGCATGAATGGGAGACCTGGATGGCAATTGAGTCACTGGCCATGACAGTGATTTTTCACTCTCTACCTTTCACCCCAAGGATACAGAAAGCTTTGTGTTGCAAACTCGGTCCCTGGACCCCCTCCAACTCCCAAATTTCACTCAGTGCTTTTTAGCCATTTCCCCCTGATATATTTGTATGTTTTTTTACCTGCAAATAGCTTTTTAATGTGTTTCATTTTCCCATAACCTCGACTATAGCCTTGAACATCTCTCGCATCGAGAGAAAAACAAGATGGCAGTCATTAATTTCAGAAAACCATGATCCTGCAATGCTCCATGGGAGATATAACTATAATTTTTGGGGAAGTGGCACCATCTACTCCGTCAAATTTCAAAATAACCACGGCACTGAATAAGCCCAAGCCACTCATTGCGTATGAATCACCAATTTGTGCCCAAGTTGTTTTGAACCTGGTCCAAATTTGTCCAGCGGTTTGGGCTGTGCGCATGCCAAACATTGACCTTTTTTGTCTATTGGAAAATGAAATGGAAGTAAGCCGCACGTTTGGAAAATGTTTTATTTTTTTATGCTTAACTTTTTGATTTTCTAACGAATATTTACAAAACTTTGCTGTCTGGGGGGGCCCCGCAGACTTTTAATCACTTTCGAAATTTCTGCTAAATCTGTTACTCAAATTGATAGTTATTTTCAATGGAATAATATCATATGTGATGTCATCGATTATCTAATTTGCGATGCCATCTTTGATGTCCTGGCTGGAAGTCTTAGCGGGGCATGGCTGTGGTACTAGTTATGGTTGCATAGCAAACCATAACTAGTCTATTTCTTGGGTTTTTTGATTTTATTTTGTAACCATTACATCCCTTTAACAAATGTTTTTTGACTGAATTCCATGGGTTTTTATTAGTAGAACTTAACCATAATGTCCCTTCAACTAAAGTCTTTTAGCTGAATTTGATAGCTTTTTACCACTGCAACTTAATCATAACGCCCCGTTAACAAAGTTTTTTCAGTGAATTTCATAGGTTTTATTAGGGAAACTTAACCATAATGCCCATTTAACAAACAAAAAATCACGATAGTTGAAATGTTTCATGATGTTTGACCACTGTACATGAGTTAATATTAAATTCCTCTTTTAACATTTATAAACCTCCTTTAACAAAAATATTTTTTGCAACACATACTGGTGTTTGCCGTTGTCAGCAGTGCAGCTGGGGCTGGAAGTCATTATTGAATTGCCTAGGGGATGAGGCTCAACCATGACCCCAGCACCACCATACTGCCCCCGTTATCCACTGCACCTAGCCTGAATCGTGGTCCATGCATCCATGGCCAGTCTCCACAGTCCATGGGGCATAGGCTTCTGCCATGCCACAGGCCCCAATAAGCAAAGTTGTGCAGACAACCCCAGTGACATTTCTTGTATTTAAATGTTCCCATTTAAGTCTATCCTGATTTTGAAATCGTTACTACCGTATGCTACCACATATCACATTCTCGCCATGTCCACTTTAACCCCATTACCGTTCCCACAATATGTTTTTCCCATTCAAGCCTATTCCAATTTTAAATGTTTTACTACACAGCAGGTCCCTGATGGCCCATTGCTGTTCCCAGGTGGCCATGCCAGTAGCTCCCACCCAATCTTCATCACCATGTGTTTGACAAGTGTAATGTTGTGTTTTTTAATATGTTTAAACTGTGATGTCCGCGTACTGCGGGTGCAGTATGCGAATCCAACATGGCATTTGTTTCGAATGTTTTGACGCCCCTCACATTTTTGATTGTCCAATCAGTGATTAGTCCAAAGGTGCCCATGGAAAACGAATCAGGAAATGAGTCCACGGAATGGATGCAGATATCACACATTTTTTTAAATACATTTTGGGCATTTAAAAAAACATCTACTGGACGGATTAACACTAAATTTGCCAATGCCTACTTTCGGGGCCAGGCCACTGCTTCTTGTGCAAGTTTGGTGCAAATCCGTCCTTGGGGTTTGCGCTGTAGGCATAAGCAAACATTTTTCCCATTCATGGCTATCAGGATTTCAAAGGTTTTGAGACTACCCTATAACTATGCCCCCCTTGATGAAACCGCGAAAACTTTTCAAAATAATTTGGTGGCCACATACTTTTTTTGCAATGTTTTGTACAGATTCATTAAACTGTGCCAAAGTTATAAGCCCCCTAAAAACTGTTCTTCGTGTAGTTTGAGCAACTAATCCATATCTACAGTGCTGCCTCCACAGGCCACATCCAAAAGAAGGAACACATGCTATTCTGTAGATAGATGATATAAGTACCGGGGAATATAGCAGGAGTGCGAGGCAACAAATTGCAAACAAAGTCCCCAAAAAGGATATTTATTGTAGAAAAAGCTATACATGATGGCTTAGCAGTCACCAGGTTTACAAAAGTAGACCAAGGGTTCTGGGGCCTCTCAATAGTACTGTTCTCATTTTTTGTCCAGTTCACTAGGTCGGCCCAGATTTTAAAATTCTGTCTTTGTGGGTCGAGCCAGGTTCTGAAGTGGTGAATCATGCTGGACCAAGCGTAAAGCTGGAAGCAAATTGGTTTGAAGTGGTGCTCCATGGGGTTCAATGGTGGATTTCTAGAAATGCAATTCAATGAACCATTCCTGGTCGGTTTGACAGTTGGACTAGGGGGAATGGAAAGTTGCTCATGGGTCAATGATTGTTGCAGATGTAGTGGTTTGAAGACGTCAGCAGCTGCGGGCTGCTGGTGCGCCTGGTACAATGCTGTGTAAAGCTTTTTCTGTGACTGCAACAGCAGTTCAAAGAATTTTTAAGAAGTGCCAAAAGAAGTACTACTGGTCTTGGTGGTTCAAAGGTGTTACAATGTGAACTACCCTTGCATGGGGACAGTTCATAGCTGCAACAGCTGTGTTGCTTCTTCAGGTGCTGTGTGCCCCAATCTAGTGCCCCAGGGGTACGAGTAGTCCTTTTCCACTTTGCTCTATCCCAGTGCAGTGTAGCTAGCACTTGCAGGAGTCATTCACTTCTAGTGAGGAGTTTGGTTACCAGTTTAGTGTTCAGAGATTGCAGTCACCACCATTGTTCCCTGGGGATGTTTAGGGGACAGAGCTTGCCTCTATCTTAGAAAATCTGCCTTCACCTCACAACAGGAGGACTTTGGAAAGGACTGGTCTACCAACAAGATCAAAATTATTTCTTCTCTTCTACTTGTCAAGGTCCAAATGCTTCAAGCAAAGAGTGGATGGTCCCTTCCTTCCTTATGAAGATAAAAGACCACAGAGGATTAAATAAAAGTGGGTGCACAGAGGATTGGCTAAAAGCAAGCCTGCTTCAAAGGGTCCAATCGCTGCTAATGTAACAAGTGATTGTTGCCTTTTTGCATACTACCCAAATTGCTTTGTTGTGCAGGAAGGGGAGGAGACAGCAAGGAAAGCAAAGCCCACATAAAATCCATATGCAGTATCTGTTCATTGATTCCTTTCTTCTCTGTCTGGCTGTGTAATCCAGCACTCTTCCCAAGCCTGCAACTTTAAAAGCCCTTTTGTATGCACACCCTGGTGTGATACTGGGCCTTCTCTTTAGGGTGTGCCTCTTTGAAGCTTTGATTCCCAGGACTTGCCTGCTGAATGCTTCTTGGGCTGGAGACAGGTGTTACCCAACCACAAAAAGGATGAAGGAAAGGTAGCTCCCGTGGACAAAGACAGGCAGTCTGGAGAGAATACACACAGCCTGTCCATAGCAGCCTGAACTCAAAGTATTGACATGAGTACTATACAAATCAGATGTGGATTCAATAATGTTGAGAATGTTTAGCCAGGTATGGTGTATTAATAGAGATCACCTTGCCACCAGGTGATCTTTTATCATAATGATTATAGTTTTGGATCAGAGGTCCGCATTTAAATGCAGCCTCTTTCTGCAGTGACTTTGCTGTCATAGAAGTGGTCAAAAAGGGCACACATGACCTCTTTACCTGCTTTGTGCCACTAGAGAACAGGAGCAGCATCATGGGACTGATGCAGCAGGGCACATGTGTTCAACATGCTTTTGGTACAGAGTTTACTGAATGGGAAAAACCTCAGGACTTTTACACCCTTCACATGTGTCATATCTAAAATATTGAGACTCACCCTTTAAAGTGTCTTACTAATCCTCCAGGTGAAACTACCTAGGGAGGTTGCCTGCATTGGAATTCTGCAAACCAAGTTTGTGTTGGATATCAATGTCCAATCCTTGCAGTGGTATAGCCCAAAGGCCCAACACAACAACTTGGGATTCTCTCCCTGTGGGGCCATCAGGCACATAAGAGTTCTATGGTGGGTTTTAAAATAAAGTGAGACCCACAAATGCAGCATTTCTGCTTACATATCACCAATACCACAACAAAGGCCTTTTTTTCAATGGTGGTCCAGGTGAGCAAGTGATTGGAAAAGCACTTCTAAGGCACGTGCAAGTTTGTTGCGCAACACTGTACCATTTCCAAATTAACAAAGAACTGTCTGAATACAAACATGCCTGCCCACAATCCAGGATCTTTAGGACAGGGACTTTGCACAAACCATCCTTCCAGCTCTGGGAGCACTTTTGACATGCAGTAGTACAGGTGACCCTTTTTGGCATTTTCCTAGATGTCATATCATTCAGGGGAAAGGCAGTGGTCTCATGACCTTTGATGAAAGGTTTGTAATAACCAGTGAGACAAAAGAAGGCTCTCGCCTGTGTCTGGGAAGTGAGGATTTTCCAGTCCATCACCTCCTGCACTTCGGCATGGAGAGGCAGTTTATTACTGCCCCCTCTTGGTGTCCTAGGTAAGTAACCGTACCGTGCACTATCTTGTACTTGGATGCCTTGAAATTCAAGCATCTTCCGCATGGCTTCAAGCACCATTTCAAGTTGTTGATTATTGTGGATTTAAATAGTCATTGAACTCAAGTACACCCTCTTTTGTACAATGCATCCACAAAATTCTGGGACAGGAAACAGAACATATTTGATTTTATACTCAAATATATTTCTGGAAAAGATGGCAGTCAAAAGTGGTCCTCTAATTGGGTGCAGGGGAAGTTAGCACAGTATAATTTACAAGTATAGACAGTTTAGAAATGGAAGAAATCAACCTGTTGGTTCTTAGCATGTGCATATAAGTTAAATACAAGCTATGGTGGGTTGCATCACAATGTACAGGCTTGGGCTTAAGAAAGCTGTGCTATCAATTTAGATCACGCAGAGTATTGTTTATCTACACAACCTAGGATCACAGTTTTTGGGCTATCTGATAGCATCAAAAGTAACCCTCCCGTCTTACACCACTGATAGAACTTATCTTATACATGGTCCTCCCTTTTCTGCAATAAGTTATGAGCAACGTTTTTAGGTGTTCATTTGAATGTGCATCATTGTCAATGGAATGAGAATAGCCCAGCTAAGCTCCCTCCGATCCCAATATCTCTTTATAAAAATGACTAGGCCTTCTCAGGTTTTAGTTTACTCATTCTCCCTCAGGTAATGGAGCGTTGTCACCTGGTTCACAGCCTCAAGTAAACAAGTCCACTGTTCTGAGGGTGAAAGGCTGTGGAGAAGTTGTATGTGACACCACATTCATCCCACTTGGCCTTCATATTCACAGATTTTAATTTGTATGCCCTGTCAGAAAATAACTCTTTAGGGAGCCCCACACAAGAGTATATCCCTACCAAAGCATTCACCACCACTGTGGTTTAGATACTTTTCAAAAGTACTGCATCTGGGTACCGGGTGGCATGAGCTACCACAACCAAAATATACAGGTTTCCAGAAGTGGTCGGAGGATCCAAAGGACCCACAATGCCCATACATTTTTTTCTTTGAAAGATGCCCAACCCCTATTAGTGGAATGAATCACACTGCCAGACTTTATGGATGCTTGCCAAATATGGCAGGACCTAACAAACTCCTTCATTTTTCCACCCATCTCTGGCCAGTAAAAATGGAAGGACTGTCTGTCAGCGGTCTTGGTCATTCAACAGCCAAAGGAAAGTAGGAACCTAATGTAGGAATTGAGCGCAACCAACATCCAGTTGGCCTTTGCCACAACATTCTTGGTCTTACTGCAGAGGGGACTGTTTTCCCAGTAAAACCATAAAACCACAAGGACTTTCCCCTTGGTCTGTTCTCTGCCAGCTCATGCAAATCAGACAGAGTGGGGCCGTCTCTCTGCGCCCTGCAAATGTCAGCCTGACTTCGGATCTCCAACTGATGACAACTCACTCAGTTCTGCCAGGTGCTCGATGACTGATACCACTGTTTTCTCCATCTTCGGTTGAGGTTATGTGCTAGCAGGCAACACTGACATCACTGAATTGGGTGCCATCGCGATAAGCGCATCAGTGACCACTAGGCCCTCTCTTGCAGAAGCAGGTTTGGAATCTAAACTGGGCACAGTCATGGTGTCTGATCTTTTGTGATCTCCATCTGAAAGAGTCTCTGGTCCCATTGTCTAAAGTGCTACTTGCTGCGCTGATTCTTTGGCACTATATCTAATTACAGTGACAATGATTTCAGCAGCAGACACGTCATTTCTGAACAGACAGTCCACTGGGATTGCATCCTTGAAAGTGACACAGCACTGAGCGGTTTCCCTTCTCCAACTAAACTCCACAATTTCCAGTAAGCATTGGGTAAATCCATCAAACCCCCATGACTAACTTGTCTTGAGTAGGAATTATCTCATCCTATTGCACCCACCATTTCTGGACAGCGCAGATAATTGCAGAAGCACCACACAATGCTGAGGCTTAGTTCCCATTTATAAAGACATGCTCCTAAAAATTCTGAGTATTTGTGGAAACTTGTGCACCAGATGGAGACTTAAAACCTTTCCCACTCAAAGTCTCTGGGTACATTCGGCTAGCCCCTGTCCGAGTTTGAATGTCACATTTATGATGCCCACACAGACAATGGCCTCCTCCTCCTCCATGAGGCCAGCACTATGACCAGCTGGATTTGCCCTTGCAAGCTGTATCTCCTATCATATATGTCTTCTCTCTACACAGAAATGAGACTCTGGTGGCTGTAGAGGTGAATACACCAGTGTTATGGGGACTCTCACTCCTTATTTCTGCAGAAGATTCAGAGGCATGAGGAAGGGATTTTCCATCATACTTTTGGGGACTTTACTTGCAAGAAGGGGGAGGAACTGCACACTAACCATCCTTTGATTTACTTTATTAGTCACCTTCTAATCTCACTTAGGTGTATCCACTTGAGTCTTTTTCCTGGACTTGAGTGCTCACATACCGGTTGGAAGCCCTGACAAGCTTCCTAGGGTCTCTGATGCCCCTGTCCACTGGATGATTGCATAACTCCATCTTACACATGTTACAGATATGTTCACATGCAACCCTATTATACATTTGCTCAAAGGTGTCCACATCGTTACCTATGACCCATCGACTCAGATATTTCCAGAATGCTGTGCGCACATCTCACAGGTTTGATTCCCCTTCTTTGTGAGCCCTAAATATCCTGGGCTACTAATATTTTCCAGAACTTCCTCAGGATGGCGGCTTTAATTTTCCCATAAATGGGCCTCTCCACAGGAACCAACTGAAAAATCACATCAGTTGCCAGAGTTGGTAGGTGGTTGATAAGGGCTGCTCCACATAACTCTTCTTCCATCTCATGGAGGAAAAAAGTGAGCTCCTCTGCCTCAAATCAAACATATCTGTTCCCATTGGGTACGGTTGAACTACGTCCCTGGGGATGAGAGGACTAAGCTTTCCTTGAGAGTCCCTTCTGGAGATGCTTCTCTTTTCACTAAAATCTCAGAGGTCTCTCTGATTAAGTCTGGCCAGTTCAGCCAACCAACCAATGTCCCAAAGGATCAAAGAGAGGCAGATGCCCTGAATATTGTTTGTTTGGATGCAGCAGAGATGGGCAGTCTGGAAAGAGCACTGACAGTGGACCCACATCTGGCCTGAACTCAAAGTGTTGACCTAAGTATGAAACAAATTGTACAAACAACAGCGAAGGATAACTCTCGTTTCTCATGTCTGTGACCTCATTGGTCCACAATATTTTATTTTACCCAATCAATGTTGAAATTTCATATCACACCATTTATAGAAAATGCATTCAGTGTAAACCATAATACAGGACATATTCCATAATTTAAAATTGCAGCTATCTTGGTAAAATAGACTACCATATTAAATACAGGACAACATTCAGTAAGACCTTAATCTCAACAAAGGACATAAACATTACACATCTACATCGCTAATATTGTTCATGGTACACAAATAGATAACAAACATTATACAAAACCACATTAGGCTGCTTTTTCACACAATAAGAAATGTATAGCCAAGTACATATATCAAATTGGGTTTTCCTTTCACATAAGTGATACCCTCTGCTCCCTACAGGTACATGTTTCAGTACACTTGAGTCTCACAATGCTGGAGCTTCTTCAGGGAAGTTTAGAAAATCATCCTATTCCTCAGTATAGCTACTCATTAGTGTCACCTTTAGGAATCCCAATGGAAGCTGTAGAATTTGATAAACAACATCTACCTCTTAGTGATTAGTGAACTATAAGCTTCAGTATTTAAATTGCCTTTAGGTTAAATGTTACCTCTTATTTTCACAGGTAATCTTATACCTTTTACCGGAAGCTTCTTAGATAGTCTTCTAGAAATCAATTGACTTTTCATAACCCAGAAAACCTTCAGCCTTTTTGGATAATCTGAAAAGAGGAGACATGCAACCCAGTACCATTCACATAAACTTAAAGACCAATACAATCAATACATACAATGGCTGTATTTCAAATCCCCACAACTTCTGCTTTTACAGCAATACATACCTGTATCAGACCTTGTCCAGGTTTTGAACTATGATTTTCATGGAACACATGTTGTCATTAGGCATTCTGTGCCAACTTTTCATGTTTATGAAACACACATGGGATTTCATTGTGATGCATTTGGTCGAAGCATTTTTTTTAAAAACAGAACTGTAGACCCAGCAGAATCTAATAATTACCTTAACTGAGTTTTCACCCAGTGTCTCTGTGCCCTAGTGTTTTTCCATCACTGAGATCTGCACATTAGAACCTGATCATGTGATATGGACAACTTAAAAGATCGTCTGATGAGTTTGACATTAATGTGTAATGTGTAAACAACATAAAAGCCAATGCAACATTCTGTAGGCGCGAGCATCACATAAAGATGTGTATCAATAGTACAACAACATAACTTATGTACCAATTTATTTTTAAACAAAAACATACGCTCCCAATTTCAAAAACAACACAACATCATGCATTATATATAGATTTAGATATCACATTGAATCAAAATGTCCATAGACAAGATGCTCAAGTTAAAGGACAAAAACGTCAAACAGGTTAAAGATGACCCAAGAGGAGTGTCTCTGTTAATAGGTTGTTCACATTCTTTTGAAGTAATCAAGCAAATCAGTACACTATCTAAGAGATCTTGTGCCATTCAATGTTTTTGTTGGGACCTCTCATATGTCTTTGTCTGAGAAATATAAGTCTTTGTTCTGGTGCAGCCTGTTTCTTTTGAATTATGCAATCAAATCATCTTTTAAAGTCATCATATTTGTGCTCATTCTCCCCAAAAATGTTCACAAGAGGGGCCTTCTCCGGCTTTTATGTGCCTTCATTCTTGTTTTACATTTTCTTAAAGTATTCCCTTTATATTGCTTGGTTCATGGACAAGTGATCATATATATCACATATATACCACACTGGTACTTTCATAATGTGTGTGGATCTTCAATTTCAACATATTATGCATTATGTGTCCAATCACTGGTTGGAGACCCCATGTATCTAATACAGTCCTTGGTGGGATGTAACTGAATGTCATTCTGCATGACCAGATTCTTAATGGTATTACTTTTTTGTAGGGAACGGAATAAACTCCAATTTAACATTTGGCTTTGTAATAATTATCCAGTACTTATTTATGATCCTGTTCATTTTGGATGATAAATTAGTGAATGCATTAACAAGAAACAAATGTATTGCCTTTCCCGTGAGTTGTTGTTGGCATCACTGGCTTTCCAGTGCTATCTTGCCGCCATAAGGCTTCAGTGGGGGACAAAGAACACTGCCTTGTTTCCCATAACTCCTACTCATCCTGGGGAGCATTTCCCTGAATTTCCATCAACTGTGTTTTCAGTAAATGGTTAAATCCTTCTTGCATTTTCATAGCCATGGTCACTCCCCTCTTTACACTTTACACCTTACACCTTTTGCAGCTTCATTTCCATTTGAAATAAGATCTGTTCTTTTAGTATGTGCTGTGCATTTAACTATTGCAATGGCTGCTGGGAGCTGTAGTGCTTTAATCAGCCTGTCCATTAATACTGCATGTTGCACTGGAGTGCCGTCCGCTCGGAGGTAGCCCATCCTTTTCTAATGTGCTAGCCGAGCATCTACGGTTGATGTCACATCAGCCTTTGTATTTCTGAAGCGCGATAATAAGCGCCACCAATTCTGCTTCCTGTTCTGAAAAAAATGCAATGGCAGCCTTATGCTTACCACTGCTTCAAACTCCCCATTTTCCCTGTATCTCACTACAGCTGACCCAGTCGTCTGTCTCCATTATTTTGATTGATTCTCGATGAGCCGTCAATGAAGGGAATCTCCCCTTCCAACAACGCGTTTTCACGTACATGCAGTATGTCGTCATACGATTCGTCCTAGTTAGCACAATCATGCACTTTCTCTCCTTCTGCCACAGCTCAGCTACAAAGTGGCAGGCCTCACTATCCTGCATCTCACTATCTTAATTGCAGGATTCGATATGACTACTTCATAAGCAGAAGCTCTCTGATATGTCAATCTACTTAACGAATAACATAGAGCCACATGCCCAACATGCAAGAGGTGCGCTTCTAATTTGTCCTCCGTGCATGTTCTGATTCTCACTCTGCATGTTCTGAAACCCACTCTGATTATTCTGAAAACCGCCCTCCCTCTGAAGCCTACTCTTGCCTGGCCCCTCCTTTCTCTAATAGGGGGAACTGTGTATACCCTGCTCCACCATCGGCTCCCATCGTCTGCCTACCCCTAGTAGGGACAATGGTTCTGCATCACCTTCTACCGGGCAATGACCTTAGCCTGCTCACATATGGTGGCGATTCTCCTCTCTCACTATGCGCTCATCCTTTAGGGCACTCAGGACATACCATAGGTTCTGGCATTTTATCTCTACATTGGTCTTGATCTGACCATCTATCTTCCTTATCTGACAACATAAATACTTCCGGGCCACATGCATTATCTCCCTCTTCCCCTCGGAAGGTTTCCCATTCTTTGTCTGACATATTGAGTCCCCATCTGGTATGGCTTTCATCCCTGTCATTCTTATCCAAAGTTAACCTGTCCAAAGACAAGGTTCTGTGCTCCAATCTGAATGGGATGCCTTGCTTGTCTCGTGATTGGGCAATTATAGATCGATCTTCTTTTCCCCTGCTTCCCAATTCGCCCTTTGTCCTCATGTCTTGATAAACCTTATCGATTCTATCTACAATACCTCCTATCTCAACATTCTCCTCTAGTTCTATCCCAGATGACCCAGGTATTGCTTCCTTTAATGGAAGAAACTCCTCTAAGTTTATTCTAAGTAGTGCTGTCGCTGCTCCCTGTAACAGGAGAAACTTCTCTATATGGCTCCACAATATTACTGGACTCAGTTCCATGAGCTCTTTCTGAATGCGATTAATGTTGCGTGCCCTCTGTCTCCTTTTTAGCTCCATTTGTTCATCTAGTTCTCTTCATTTCCTCGCTTCCCATCTAACTCTTTCCTCCTCTTTTCTTGTCTCTTCCCTTCTCTCGTTTGCTCTACACACTTCCTCATCTCTCTGCCGTTGCATTCTTTTATCTCGTAATTTCTGATCTTCTTCCTCTTCTCTCTTCCTTTCCAATCTATCTTGTGCTTCGAGTGTTCTCTGCCTATTGTCATGTTTCCTTTGTTCCTGTGCCCTCTCTTCCCTACTCTGCTGTTCTTCCTGATACATCTGTTCTCGCCTTTGTCTATTATTTCACTTGTTCTCATCTTCCCTCATCCTTCTTTCTCGTTCCTTATCTTTTTTTTTATCTTGTTCCGTTTGATCTTCCCATTGCCTTACTTCCTCAATGCTTTTCCCATCAAGTTTCGGCAATATCTGTCCACCCATCCATTCATTCTGCACGGGTGTTATCTCATCAGCGTTATCCCTTTCTCCTTTCCATCGCTTGATCTCTCGTTCTATTTCTGTGGTCAAGTTTGATCATTCACTCTTCTCCTCCGTGTTCTGCAAGGCCTTAAAGATTTCTTCCTTTTTCTTACTGTCTTCTGAACTATCACCACTGCTAAATGCAGGTAGCTCATATATTGAATTAGTATACCCCGTCACCGCTTTCAATTCCTTTAACGGATACAGTCCTATATCTTCTGAACTATTATTTATTTCCAATGGAGTAGGGGGAGCAGAAGGCTCAACACCCTTCTCCTTGCTCTGGTTAAGAATTTGTTATTCATGGGGCAGATCCTCTTGCTCCTCCTGGTACATTTTACAGAGCTCATCTCTTCTCTAATTTCTTCCCTGTGAATGCTGCGTGCAGGTGTGTGGTCATATGTTGCAAAAATGCTTTTGACAATGGGCACAACATGAAAATCTTACCTACTGTTCCTTTCACCCATTCTGAACTATACTGTTTGATCTTGAGCATGTGTTTGGGCAATGTCTTTCACATCTGCATCAGTGGTGTGCCTTATCCCATTTTGACAAGTCTCAATCGACTGTCTCTACGTACCAGAGTTTACACATATTAGAAAAACAATCAATATGAGCATGCTCCACAGTTGCCACTAAAAGCCTTTATGTTTCAATAATTCAGTAATTGCAATCTACACTATGATTAACATACTCTTTAGTCAGTGCCGACAATGACCTAAAATGAGTAATGACCTTCTGTCTCTATAGAACACAGCCTATTTCTGACATTTCTTCTAACACTTCTTTAAACATAAAATTCACAAACAAACAGTCGACTTCACATATAGGTCATGACCTCTTTTCACCTAGTCCCTAAAATACTCTGATGGGAGTTTAAATCAAGGAATTTCACAGATCTATCTGTGTGTAGCCTATTTACCCACTTGAATTTTGAAATGATTTCCTCTATGATTTTTTAAACGCAGACTCTCGGGTTTACAAGCGCTATAAGCCTTACCATACCATTTTATCATATATCTTTGACATTTTTTCATCACACACTAAGACAACCCTGTTATTTTCCTCTATTACAATCCCCTTTTTTCCCCACACTATTGCCAGTTTCTTAGTCTACTCAACATTCGCTTTTCTGCTGTAGGTCCTCTGAATCCTCTCCCCTTCTGGAATACAGCCGCAGTCGCCTTCAGTCCTCTTGGTGACTGTGGATACCGGAAGGGATTTAGTCAAAGAGGGACCCATCCCACCTGTATCTTCTTTATTTGCCAGCTTCACTATGTTGGCCGTTCTCCACAGGAAACTTTACATTCTTCCAGCTAAGGGGTAGAGGGTGTCGGATAATCCTGCTACCATTTGAACCCAGATGAAGAGGCTCTTTAAGACGAGGTGGCGCTCTTATGGAAAGGATGGGGATGCAGAAATTACTCAAACATCAATAATAAGGTCGATTTAAGAACTTGGCAAGGTGTATGCTGTTTTAATAACAATTATCTAAAACAGGGAGTACAACGAACATCGGCAGATGTCACACAGCATAATCTCAGCGAATTTCATAAATAAACATACTTATATACTAAACAATTATCATCCTTGACGTCATACTACGTGGCAACTTGTAAAACCTATGTGGCACTGTGATAGGGTAACACAGAACATCTACATATATTTTCTATGGGGGTTGGCGCTGTGATTGGGTCTTTACTGTCAGGTGGGCATCTAACCCCTCCCCTAGTGCAAGTCATCTGTATCGTCACAAAATATATGACAATTAATTGGTTCCCAAACTATAGGGATCTTTGCTACGTGGCCCTCAGCAATTGGTTGGCACACTTGTACCATTCTGGAATATTCCACTTACTAGCAGCCCACAAGCTGGCACCCCAGGTGCTGGTGGGCTGGTCTTGACCATAGCCTCCCACCCAATTAGTCCTGACATCCATCATAACTCTTACTTTCTGTCAGTCATTTAGCCTTTGAACATGACCTTATAGGCTTTGCAACTCCTGAGAATATTAGGGAGTATGTGTATACTCGCATCTGCTTGCCTTGACGTCATCTGTTAGAGTCTATTTTCATCTTGGTCACGTGCCTGAAGACCATGCTTTGAGCTTCAATTCTGTATTTGATGGTATTAAAACAAGCGCGCATCCGGAAGTGCCTGCGAAGTGCGGCTGTTGGGCTGGATTCGCTGCTTCGTTGTCCTTGGATTCTCTGCCCACAGTGCCGTCGGCAAGAGGAAGGACCCGAATTGAATTTTGCGCGTAACGCGCACCTGATTGGACCAAAGAGGACCTTTACATTGGCCACGCCCCCCTGAACCCGCCCGCTTGCCCGCCCACTAACTTGCCGATCACTTCCTTATCTGCACACGGACCCGCGCATCCGGCGCGCGCATCCGGAAGTGCCTGCGAAGTGCGGCTGTTGGGCTGGATTCGCTGCTTCGTTGTCCTTGGATTCTCTGCCCACAGTGCCGTCGGCAAGAGGAAGGACCCGAATTGAATTTTGCGTGTAACGCGCACCTGATTGGACCAAAGAGGACCTTTACATTGGGTACTTGCTGAGGACTCTGCACCCATTACTTTAGTGTCCGCGGGTTTCCCGCGGGTTTTTGGAAATTGGGCAACCCGTTGATGTTTCTCTTTTCTCTTTCCCCCTTTAGCCACGCCCCCCTGAACCCGCCCGCTTGCCCGCCCACTAACTTGCCGATCACTTCCTTATCTGCACACGGACCCGCGCATCCGGCGCGCGCATCCGGAAGTGCCTGCGAAGTGCGGCTGTTGGGCTGGATTCGCTGCTTCGTTGTCCTTGGATTCTCTGCCCACAGTGCCGTCGGCAAGAGGAAGGACCCGAATTGAATTTTGCGCGTAACGCGCACCTGATTGGACCAAAGAGGACCTTTACATTGGGTACTTGCTGAGGACTCTGCACCCATTACTTTAGTGTCCGCGGGTTTCCCGCGGGTTTTTGGAAATTGGGCAACCCGTTGATGTTTCTCTTTTCTCTTTCCCCCTTTAGCCACGCCCCCCTGAACCCGCCCGCTTGCCCGCCCACTAACTTGCCGATCACTTCCTTATCTGCACACGGACCCGCGCATCCGGCGCGCGCATCCGGAAGTGCCTGCGAAGTGCGGCTGTTGGGCTGGATTCGCTGCTTCGTTGTCCTTGGATTCTCTGCCCACAGTGCCGTCGGCAAGAGGAAGGACCCGAATTGAATTTTGCGCGTAACGCGCACCTGATTGGACCAAAGAGGACCTTTACATTGGGTACTTGCTGAGGACTCTGCACCCATTACTTTAGTGTCCGCGGGTTTCCCGCGGGTTTTTGGAAATTGGGCAACCCGTTGATGTTTCTCTTTTCTCTTTCCCCCTTTAGCCACGCCCCCCTGAACCCGCCCGCTTGCCCGCCCACTAACTTGCCGATCACTTCCTTATCTGCACACGGACCCCACGCATCCGGCGCGCGCATCCGGAAGTGCCTGCGAAGTGCGGCTGTTGGGCTGGATTCGCTGCTTCGTTGTCCTTGGATTCTCTGCCCACAGTGCCGTCGGCAAGAGGAAGGACCCGAATTGAATTTTGCGCGTAACGCGCACCTGATTGGACCAAAGAGGACCTTTACATTGGGTACTTGCTGAGGACTCTGCACCCATTACTTTAGTGTCCGCGGGTTTCCCGCGGGTTTTTGGAAATTGGGCAACCCGTTGATGTTTCTCTTTTCTCTTTCCCCCTTTAGCCACGCCCCCCTGAACCCGCCCGCTTGCCCGCCCACTAACTTGCCGATCACTTCCTTATCTGCACACGGACCCGCGCATCCGGCGCGCGCATCCGGAAGTGCCTGCGAAGTGCGGCTGTTGGGCTGTTAGGCGGTAAGGTGGCTTGATGGTAGGGTTACTCCCTTTGTGGCCCTCACATAGTTTATCAAATAATTGCTGGGAGGGGGTTATAGCGAGCAAAAGTGGGTGTCTCGCATTATCCTTTATCCCTTAGCCTATAATTGAAATCAGAACTGTTTTGGTCATGGCAGAGGGGCTTCGCAGTATAAAAAAAAAAGAGTCCCAAACTAATCCTAAAAAAACTGAGGCGGACCTTAATGTAGTAAAATTGTCTGCTGCAATGCCTTTAAATCAGCCCGAAAAAGAGATAAATGAAGAATATAAACCCCTTCTTGACTCCAATTATTGCAGTACATTGCCAATTGAAAATCCTATAATGGCTCTGAAATCAGAAAGCAATGTTGATAACAAAGCTATTCTCACTCCTGCCTCGTTTGAATATAACACAAATCAGGAATGGAAAAATAGATCGGATGCTAAGAAATCCGTTTCTGGGCCTACGAAATACATGATAGAGAATTTCCAATGTGATGATTTACAGAAATCTAATAAGGATGCCCCTGTCGTTGTAACCCCTGAAGACCATGAGGAACAATTTCCCTTGGAAAAACGGTCGGAGTACATCGACAGCGCGACTACTAAAACTACTTTGCCCGGAAACAACATGGATTCCAAAATTAAACCAGTATACATGTCCGTCAAAGAAGCGAATGAAAGCTCCTCAAAGGATTGGGAAATTGTTGACTGTAACTCTAATCAAAGTCTTGATAGAGATGAAATAAAAAAAATAATGGGAACCGAGCAATTTGATACGTGTACTGCAGATGTTTCTATATTAGCCCCGGCAATTGAAATAGAATTAGGCAAACGGATTCGTCTATCCTACGAACCCTCAACTCCTGTCAATAGAAGTAAGTACGGGATTGAGAATGTATTCCTATTTAATAATCCCCCAGCATACACCTACTCGGTGCCTTCACACTCTAGTGCACAGAAGGAAGCACGTATCCTTGGGGGAACTAATACTCCAAGTAATAACAACATAGGAGGGCCCCCCTTGATGGTAAATAGCTCCCCGATCATGGAACAACCGACGATCCCTACTTGCCAATATCCTTCTAGACACGAAGGAAACAGAGCACCCAGTTTTGATTCCAACGAGTCTACCCATTGTAAGACCCATCCACAGCCTAACTGTCCTACCGCTGAACAAGAAAATTGGAATGCCGAACTGCAACACTCCATCGAATCTTTTCCGGTCATGACCAGAATTCTCAATTTACTTGATAAAGGCCATGAGCAAACTCATGAGGCAATAAAATTCCTACAGATTCAAATGTCTGACCTCACGAGTTCTCTTGCAAAAATGGAGGGCATGTTATTCGCCTGTCATATGTTTTCTTCCATCATAAACAAAAAAGATTCGATGGTCCATGTTCAAACTATAGGCACTCAAACAAAATTGTTCTCTGAAGTAGTGACAGAAGAACCATCCATTAAATTAGAAAACCGGAAGGTTGTGAACCCAAAGCTAGTGAACGTGGAAAATACCAGTGAACCTAACCTTGCTGTCTTGACTATCCTTGTAAAGGAAATGGCAACTAATCTTGCCATACTTTCCAAGACAATCAACAAGGATTCGCTGATGACTCCATGTGAAGATAAAGGAGTTTCTCCAGATAGTCCTTCAGCTTTAACAGATTTCATTGATCTCTCTGGAACAGATCATATCCCTCAGGAAGCAACAGAAATACACGATATTGAGGAGGTGCATGATCAAACTCCTCCCATTGCCCCTACTAGAAAACAAAGAAGGGCTTTGGCACGAGCTCAAAAGAGAAATCTTCTCGCCAAATTACAAAAGGGAAAACAGGAAAAAAAAACAAAGAATCAATCACGTGATAAAAACGATACTCATAATACACATATTAAAGATATCTGTAATCTTTCAGTGGGAGATAACATCATCGACTTAAATCAGTTGAGCGAGGAATCTAAGGCCCTGTTGAATCTTCCAGAGCCAGACTCGAACACTGTAACTACCAAAGTCCCCTGCAAATCTCTACTAAAAAACAAAAAAATTAAAGAAAACGAGGACTTGACTAATGAACCAGCTTGGCAAGAACCTAACAAATCACGATTTAATGTAAACAAGGGAAAGGATAATGAGGAGAAAGGACATATTGACCTCGGGGTGGTGGCTAACCCAATAGTTGGGCCCCCACACTGCGTTCAAACTGACCTCTCCAAATATTATCCATTGTTGAAAATTAAAAAAACTGCGAAAGTGATTTTGGGTAATGCCAATGGACAAAGAGAAAATAAAATACTTACTTGTCCTAATCATCCAACTGAATCCCAAAAAAAAAATGTGGAGGGTGTAAGTTCAAGCGAGCCGGAAGAATTAACCTCAGTTAACAAAGTTGACCCTCGAAAACAACTAATTACTCACGAAACTGAGAGCTTAGTTCATCAAAATACTAGCCCAAAGTTACCAATCCTGAGTTTGCAGCGTCCACAAGCCAACGAGCGCTCCAAATTGACCAATCTGAAATCCACTACGGATAATCGGGAATCCCTGACTAACCATAATTGTGGCGACCTAAAATCTGCTATTATTATGGGTTGGGAAAGCGATGAAGCCCGCTATGGAAAGGCTCGCTTGAACCGCACCTTTATGATGACTGTTTTTCAGGATATCCCTGCCCTACGAAATATTAGATCTGACGACATAGATTGGGTGAAATTGGCTGATATTAATAACAACCGAATGATTTGTAAATTTATGTCTCCTTTTATTATGAAGATGTTATGGGATCACTCTGATGACTTGGCATTTATTGGTTTAACTTCATCATTTTTTTCATCTTTTGACGATGCACAAAGTTATCTAGAACCTACTCCCTTGAGCGTCGAAAGTGTCACTGATAATTTAACCCAGGGTACTCCTGTAAATATCGATGTTAATACTATGAAACAATTCATGTCATTCATGTCTGCTTTAAAGGAGATGTCTTGGAGGGACCCCATTAACACCACGCAAGCAAATCAACAAAAGGCAATGAAACACTCGTAGCCCTCTGCGTCTCCACATTATTTCGTGGAATTCTTGTGGTATAAATAACTTCAAAAAATGGTATCACTTAAATCAGCTAAATCGACCTGATCTTATTTTTATTCAAGAGACCATGAATCAATCTTCCTTCTTTATAGATGGATACTCAGCACATATTCAGACTGCAAAGCGAGGCAGTGAAGGTCGTCCTTCTGGCGGCCTGGCCATACTGGTGAATACTGCCCTTCAATGCTCTTTGGAAAAGATTAGCAGTTCAGATTCCATTTTAGCAATCATTATGAAAGATGATTTGGATCCCTCTACTATTCTTTTATTGGTATGTATTTATTGGAATAAATTGTCCATACCAATTGAGACCATTATTGAGGAAATGCATGATGTATTAGAAAAGGGACTGATTTCATATCCCACGGCGAAAATTATCGTAGGTGGTGACTTCAACTGCTACTGCTATGAAATAGGTGTTCATAAAAACGCAATTAGGGATAAGCACTCAATTACGTCCCATAAGTTCGGCACTGTATGGAATTCCTTTTTCCTTGAATGGGATATTCAAACTCCTTACTTTGCTCTCGACGATTATTCCTATACATGGACTAGAGCAAATCTCAATTCTCTCATTGATTATTTTTTTATTTCTTCGAGTTTATATTCGAATATAGATGCTCTTAAAATTATTGATCCATTCCTAGGAGACCATATGATCATTTCCATGCAGATGAATATTCCTTTGGCTCGTTTCAAAGATAATTATTTTCTTTCTTTAGTAGAAATTGATCGGCCCCACCACACAGCGAGATGGAATCCTAAAGTGTGTGCAATATTTATTCGGAATCTAGAATGTGATCCCGGTATCTTCTTACATCAATCACCATTGAGCCCTTCACTTATTCATTTAGATCATCTAAATTCTATCAGAATTCAAATCCACCTAGAAGCTATGCTTCACTCAAGGGATAATCACGAAAAAACTATCCAGGTCCATGCGCACAAATTTAATAGTCAAGTTGCTCATTTAAAATCGCAAAAAAATCACGCAATTCGTCAGATTAATAGAACTTTTCCTTCTGACCTTGCTCGTGATAAATTGATTAAAGCAGTCAGACAAAGATTTCGTAATAAATTAAAATGGCTAAAAAGACATCTTCTCTATGCAGATAATCAAAAATTATTTTACCATTTACTAAAGCATGACTCTAGGAAAACCTGGAATACTCTTCGTTCTATCACCTCGGAAAACACAACTAACTTTGATTCTGTTATTCCCGCCGATAATTGGGTATCGTATATAAAACGCAAATATACTATGCCCGAGCGTTTTCAATTCCTCAAGGGTAGTGAACCATGCTTGGAATTTGACTTTTCTTCACTATGGTCCATAGAAGACATCATAGATGCCATTGGTCGATTGAAGCCTTCTAAAGCACCTGGTCCCGATGGTATTCCATCTTGTGTGTATAAATCGAACCCAGTATTCTGGGCCCATATCCTTAAAATCAAATTCGATCTGATCTTACAAACAGGACATATCCCCACTACATGGTCCTCTGCGTATGTCATTCCAATTTACAAAAAGGGCTCTCCGGATTGTCCCTCCAATTATCGGCCGATTGCCTTAACTGACGCCTCTTCCAAAATATTTTCTATTTTACTCATCCAACAATTACAAACTTACATGGATGAAAAAAATATGTTGTCTATTTATCAGGGAGGATTTAGAAAACTCATTGGTTGTCAGCTAAATGCCACAATTCTAGCCCATCTTCAGGCTCACTCCTTGGCTAGTCACTCAGGCCCAATTTACATGGCTAGTTTGGATTTGACCGCAGCATTTGATTGTGTTATTCGAGAAGTCTTGTGGAAAAAAATGATCCATTTTGGTATTCCGACTAAATTAGTTGCTTTGATTGCAATTCTCCACAAAAATACAAATTATCGCATGCGTCTCACCAAGGAAGGAGCCCTGACTGACCCCATTCCTACTGAGATCGGGGTGAAACAAGGCTGCAATATGGCAGCGATATTGTTCAATTTGTATTTGTTAGGATTGGACGAGAAATGGACTGCGGGGGAATGCTATTCTGTAAAGCTCGGTTCCCTGAACTTAGATTGGTTAGGCTTTGCTGATGATTTATTATTTTTCGATCGAACGCCCTTTGGTCTCCAACGAAAGTTGGACTTATTCTTGGAATTTGCATTTAATCATAATCTTACGCCTAATCCAACGAAAACTTTTATAATGATTTTTTCCCAAAAAAAATTAGGATGTCATCGCTATTCTTGGCATATAAACAATATCAAAATTGAATGTTCTTCGATGCTTCACTATTTGGGATATCCGTTAGCTGATCAATATTCAATTACAATGTGGAAAAACTATCTTAACCAAAAAGTTAGGGGGCTGACATCTCAGATGAAAATTATTCATCAGAAATATTGTATGTTTTCCCTAATACCTTTAATTCAATTTTATCTGCAGAAGGTTGAACCTATTATTCTATATTCCCTGGACATCTGCACATATGATTTAGATGCCTATCTAAATACTTTACAGGGGAAATTATGGAAAACAGTGCTGGGACTATCAATGTCGATTCCTAATGTGATGATCTGCCACGAACTAAACTTATTACAATTGTCAGTAAAACATACATGGCGTAAAATTATCAATCTAACTAAGATCTATAATCCACCGAAAAATACTCTTTATGTTAAACTGAATCAATTAATGTCTGAATCTTACATCAAATCACTCAATACTTACTCGCTTAAACTTACTAAAATATTACATCTTATTAATGAAACGCCGTTATCCATGAGTATGCGGTTACCAAGCCAAAAACTGAAATTTCAAAGATTTTTTTGGTGTATAATGCTGGATGAAATGGGTAAATATCCCTCCTTCAAAGAATACAATGAAGTTCGCGGTAGATGGGGAACCCGTATAAAATATCTCTTACAGTTCCCTTCAGCTCGCTCAAGAAATATTTATATGCGCTTTCGATTCAACCAATTTCATACCCGCGAACGACTCAAACACTGGACTGGTTATCTAAATAGTAACTCTGATACTAGTTGCCGTTTCTGTAGAAACTGCATAGTACGTGAAACCCTTAAACACTTAGTGATTAGCTGTCCATTCTTTGAAGACCTTCGTATTCAATTTGTTGAGTACTTTTACTCTAATTGTGCAATCACAAAGGAACTCTTATGGAAACGCTGTATGGAAGGTTTCAGTCAGAATCTTACTCTCCGCCTAACTAACTTGCTGGCAGTAATAGAATCGAAGTTGGCAGAAGATTTGTAGGCCAAACAAAAAAAAAAACAAGCAAATTCTATTAGTAGATCGGGTAGATGGGTGAGAACGAACATTTAATATAACTATATCAAATGGCATTATTATGACCTCTTGGTAATCACATAAAGTCCTGAACAGTAATCTTATTCCTTGAATGCTAATTGGATATTTATTGGATGTTGTCTCAGAACTCTTTTGATAGGGCTTATGTCTCTATTCCCTTTCAAATTGTATTTCTCAATTTTCTAGTTTTATTAATCAAATGGAAATTCGGTATTATCCTTTTCTTGCTTATTCAAAATGACGTCAAAGTTTGTTTGTTTGGATTAGCCTTCTCTTCTTTTAACTGTTAAGGTGCTATGATATGTCTTAAATTATTGGTGTTTAGAATTTTTATTCTTATGTTAAATCGATTTGTAAAGGTTTTTACTTCAATAAACCAAATACAAAAAAAAAAAAAAAAAAAAAAAAAAACAAGTACAACTTGGCACTCATTGCCTCTAAGGTGCACCTTGGCAGGAACTTGGCTTTCTCTTGTATTAATTGTATCCTTTGAATAGACAACCAGTTCTCGGCTGTCCTGGCCTTTCTTGACACTGGGCCAGACAAGCCCTTCTTGATTCTTTCTTGCTCGTTAGCCACTTATTATCAACTGCGACACACTTTCAGACTTTTCGTTCATGGGATCCCAGTTTGCTCAAAACACAATGTGGAATATCCAGATTTCTTATGCTTTATATATACCTTGAAGTTTCTTATGCTTCATATATGCCTTGGCAGCACCGTCTGAGAGAGGCTGATATAACTTGACATTGTCTGACATTTGTTTTGAAGAGTATGAAACAAATCAGATGTGGATTTAGTAAGTATGTGAAGTAACAGCGCCCGTACCAATACCCAGGTATGCAATATTATTAAAGATTGCCCTCACATTTAGTAATAGTTTGTTATTGTTTTTATGGTTTTGGATCAGAAGCACAAATTTAAATGTGCCAATCAAACCTGATATGTGTGACTAGAGAGCTAGAAATGCAGATCAGGAGACTATTGCAGCTGTATACATTTGTTCATTATGGTTTCTGCAAGGACTTCACTGAAAGGAGGGACTGTTCAGCAGACCACCCTTTCAGATATGGATTGGCTGCATACTTTTACTAATAGCGTTTAAAATAAAAGGGCAGGGCTTCTGCACTATTGCCAGATAGCAATCCATCACAGTACCTATCACATGGTACCTATCACAGGTGTGTTCAGTCCAAATGTATGTGCTAAATAATGCTGCATGGGCGGAGTTTGCTGGGTATGTAAGTTCTGACAAATAGAAAGAAGGGAGTGTTTGACGGAAAACAGAAAAGCAAGAGAGCCCATCTGTCAGAGGAGAAGCAGATTTGAATTCCAACTGAATGTAACTAATGGGATATTTTCTTTAGAATGGCCTTTTCCAGACAGGGCTGAATGTAGAGGCCTTCCCAAAGTGACACCAGATACCTGAGAGGGATTTTGTAGCAGGTGTACTGACTGAAGGGAAAACCTGCCTGGTTGTAGCCTGAGGTGAGTAATGTGCCTACCTGTCGTGGACCTTTAAAAGATAGACAAGTGAGCAACTAAACCCCAGCTAATTTAGATCTTTTTCCTAAGAATGAATTACAGATAGCATTGAAAAATAATTTGGAGCCTTGTTTAAAAGCTATATCACTGAAAGTGGGAATACATTGCAAGGTGCATATATTGTTTTGCTTATGTTTAAAATACGTAGCTCTTAGTTGCTGGTTGTTTGGACATGACAGCAGCAGGTGAAGAATTGTTTCTGTTTCAGAATCACATAAACAACACTTGCTTGTTTCTGAAAGGCCTCTAATGCTGTGGATTTCATTTGTCTACAATATGTTTTATCTTGTCCTTAACAGGAAGTTGCGTGCCGACCTGCTGGGGAATTTTTTTAGGTAGTTCATTGGATCGTTTAATTTGCAGAACGATTGAGGAGGTTGGTGCAGCAGTTTGTTTTTTGTAGCTAGATCTTGTGTAAGAATCCAGTCTAACTCTTTCAGTTTCTTTGTCAATTTTTCTGGATTAGAGATGAGGTCTATTTCAGAGCATGCAACCGTAGATAATAACGCCTTATTATCCGATTTCCAAGCTGATAACATTTTTACCTTGTCTGCTTGTTTTTCGTTGTTTAAAAGGCCATAGATTTCTGCGCTTTCACCCATGATGCATTTTCGGTAGAGGCATAGTGTATTGATGTTAACTGTTGGCGTAAGGGATAAAAGACTACGTTCCCGGCGTATTGCTGCGATCGCCGTCGATTTTGGAAGGGAAAGGACCGCCTTCCAAAACTGCCCTACCAGCTTCGGCCAAATTTTTTTCAGGATCAAGGGTAATGCCTCTGCGCCGTAAGTGATTGAAGGGATGACTTTTTTCTTATAAAATTCGATGACTGGAATAGTTGAAATTCTTCCAAACTTCGTGTCTATCGCCTTTCCTTGCGCTGCCAGCTTTTTTATTTTCTGTTGGAGGTGGAGTTGAGTAGCAGATTCTTGTTTTGAGCTGTCAATTACCACTCCAAGGTATTTGTACTCCGTGACCTTTTCAATCTCAGTGTCCTCTAGGTGCCATTTATATTTTTCAGTTCTTTTTTTTGGTCCTCCTTCGAGGATCAGGATTTTTGTTTTTTCTTTGTTGACTTTCAGATTGTTTTCTGTAGAGTAACGAGTAAATTGTTTAGCTGCCTTTGTAGAACAATCTGAGTCTGGTCGAATAGGATAAGATCATCCACATACAAAATGCGGCTACTTTTGGTGGTATCCAAAGACGGTGGAAATGATCGCGTGAGGTCTTCAGTTTCTTTATAGTCCCCAATGTATGCTAAGAACAGAGCTGGGGCTAGGGGGCAGCCTTGTTTGACCCCTCTTCCAGTGGGTATTTCTGCCAAAAGATTTCCTTGCTGTGACATTCGCAACCTGAGGATGGTATCCGTGTGTAGGCCTTTTATCGGCTGAAAGATTTCTTGTGGGCAACTCCAACCCTCCAGTTTTTCCCAAAGTCGAGACCTGTCCACTAGGTCAAAAGCCTGGGAAAGGTCGATAAACGCCACAAAGATTCGTGGTTAGCCCTCAAGTACCTTACTTTTTAGGGCGCTGAGTGTTAATATATTTGCAGATGTGCCCACACATCTTTTGAAGCCTGTTTGGAAGATGTCGTTACATGGTGCCATTTTTGTCCAAGATTGAAATCTTTTTAAGAGCAAGCTCCCAAAGACTTGTCCTATGCAATGCAGGAGGGCTATAGGGCGATACTTTGATGGATCCATGATGTCGCCCTTTTTGTAGATCGGGACGATAATTGCTTTTGTCCATGATGGCGGAATAGATTTCTGAAGGGCACATCTCTTGAAGATTTCCTTAAAGAGGACCGTCCATTCTGCAGGATTTTTTTTCAGCTCGATGTTTGATATCCCGTCCGGCCCAGCCGCTCAAGAGTTTTTCCGTTTTTTACTTTGGTCAAAGATTTTGCTTTGGTCATCCAAAGCAAACCAGTTGGAGTCGTCATAATTTCTTAGGGGTAGTTCCAGAGTTGTTGGCGGTTGGAAAAGGGAGGTGAAGGGAAGGCTCCATTTTTGTTCTCCAATGCAATTTAGAATCGAGTTGTTATTTGAAGGTGTGGCTGTTTTTAGCAGTGACCAGAACTCCTTCACTTTTTTCCCACATATTGCCTTTAACATGTTTTCAGCATCCCACTGGTAAAGTTGATGCCGATGATTTTCTTGCGATTGTTAGTTCTTCTTTATTTTGTGGGAATTTCCCGAGCCTTCTTTTCGTCCTTCGGAACTCTCTACGTTTTTCATCTAGAGGGGCATCATATGAGTGTTTAGGGGCGTTGACTGCAGAAGACTGGACTTTATTTTTCACTTTGAGCTGAACTAGGACTAGGAGAGGTACATAATCCAAGTTTTCTTCATTTTCTTGTATATTTCAATGTATATTGAGTAGTCAATTTCCTGACTGCCTCCGCCGTTAGTTTCAAGCGAATGTTGTATCGAGATTTAATAATTTCCTTGAAGCCATTAAAGATGACCACTGTCGTCCTTTTTCCGCCACTGGACTGGAAGATGTTTTTAGTCCCCTCTTGGTGGAAAGTTCATAACAATGGGCGTTTAGGTCGCCGCAAACTATGATGAATGTGGCCTGATGTGTAGATTGGATCTCATCTATTTTTTCTTCCATCATAGTTAAGAAGGTGTTTTCGTTTATGGCCGCCGGATTCCAGTATGTGTTCACAAGTGCAATTTGCACCGGCCTGGAATTCTTATGCTCATCCCAATCTATGAGCGTTGCCTGGATTGAGAGATTTGATTGTATAGTGGTCTTGATCTTCAGGCCGATTCCCTGTCGGCATGCTGTGAGGAGACCTGAAGTTGGATGACCCAAGGGACCTTTGTTGGCGGGCGCTAGGATGGTCTCATACCCGTCCAGAACTGGAGTTTTACATAGCCATGTCTCTTGAAGACAAATGATATCGAAGGAGGCCAATTTGGCTTCCCCGGAGGTCGTCAGATGGAGGTGGCCTCGGGTGTTCCATGAGCAAAAACGTAGAGGAATTTGTTTGCAGTCGGCTGACGAGTCCTCGTTTGGTCTTTGGGGCCGACCTGTGCATTGCTGCTTTCTGGCTTGTGTCAAGGTTTTCGGGAGCCAAGCCCAAAGGACCTGAAGTTTGTCTATTGTTTGGGACTTTGACAAGGACCTTACTTTTTCTATGGTTGTTCTTGGGAGCAGCACCCCGGGCTGTTGATTTTTTGAATCGTTTTTCGATTTGACGATATCAGCATAAGAAATTCTACTTTTATCTCTTCCATCTGTTGTGTGAGTTCTTGCCCTCAAGCCTTGGGACGACATTGATTCCTGAGTGCCGTCCATATTTTTTGCTGGGTTCTCGTGATTTTCCCTGTCTTTTGCACTGTGGTCATGAGTGCCTCTTTTGCATGAACATGCCGTTTCTTTGCCTTGGTTGTTGTCCTGGGGCACAAATTTTACCTTGACACTTTCTTGGAGTTCATTTTCCAGTTGACAGCTTTGTTCTTCCAGAATATAGCCGAAACTTAACAGGTCATCTTTTGCGCAATATATTTCCTTTTTCACTCTCGTAGAAGATATGTATAATAGAGCTTTGGCTCTTTGTTTTGAGTGGTATGGGTCAACAATTTCCAGATCTTTGGACTTAATCCAGTGAAGGGCTGGGATGAATCCAAATAGGGTCAGTATGCCCCTTCTGTTAAGAATTATGTCATCCTTATTTTTCGCATGTTGTGCCAGTTTTGTCGGTGTCGTCTTCAATTTGCATGACTTCTTATGGTACTTCTCGGTTTTGGAGATGTAATATTTTCCACGGTCGAGCTGATTTTCTTTGTTTTAGTTTTTTTCGTTGTTATCTCGCCTCGGACTACGTCGGACTCTTGTCGTTATGTTACGATCTGGCCACCGGCCTCCGCTCTTCCGGTGTGGAGACTGATGACCTTTTGGCCTTTTGCTGGTTGGTGTTGCGGAAAGCCTCCTGTTTGAGAAAGTGACTGATCTGAAGCTAGGGTGGATATGTGATGTCTCTTTTTTTTTAGTCATTTGTGACTTTATCCTTCGGTCTTCCAGGGTGAAGAAGGGCGGAGAAGCTTCATCTTCATTAGTTCGATGTTGGGCCTGGCAGGATGGTGTCGTGGACGACCCTTTGGATTTTATCGGTTGTACTTTTTGTCCCTCGTCAAGTGACGAGGGTGAGTGAGCGGAGTCGATATGTTGAGAGATTTTCATCAGGTGTTCGTCCGCGAGGAAGTCTTCCATTGTTTTAGGTGAAGTTTTACTCTTCTTTTGAGTTGCCAGTTCGACAACAAGGGTTTGCTCCGAATTGCTAGTTGAAGTATCGTTTTTCTTATAGCTTAGAGCAGTTTTCTGATTTCTTTTTCCCGTAGTTTTTTGGGCTTGAAGCTGCGTTTCAATTTTGGTGTTTTTGGCTGTGAAAAATATTGGGTAAGCATGGTCCTTTTCTTCTAGCATCGTTTTTTGATGAGAAAGACTGAGAGGTAAATCGTCTATGATATGGATGACATCTAGGTTTTTTTGTCTGCCGTTTTCCTCTGGTAGAGCGCTCCTAGAGGCTGAAGTAGGTGTTGAAGGAAGTGGTTTTGAGACTTGTTTTATTCCAGGCAAAGCATCTACGCAAGGGTTTTCTTTAGCTTGCGAATGCACCTCTAATCCATCCTTTTCACCGATGCTAAGTTGCTTTAGGCGTTCATCGAGGGCGGTGATGAAACCTTATAAGAAGATTAGTTTAGTATGCATCATCGCTTGCATGGTGGTTTGATCTTTTAGATTTTCATTTATACCTTCATACAATTTGGTGAACGGCGCCAAAGCGATTGTTTCAGCTGACATAATGGACAGGATGTCCAACTTTTTTTTCGATGGAGATTCTTTGGGTGTGCCCATTTGTTGAGAGGGTCTTTTTTCCGGTGGAGTGGTTAGGTGACTCTCAGTTGGTTTCCTTCTGGGACTATGGGCGTTTGGTAGTCTAAAGACCCTCCCCTGGCCCTATCTAAGGACTGCTTTTTATTTGTAAGGTCCGGAAGCACGCCCACCAAGAGGTTTCTATGTGGTGACTTATTTTCAATATTAGATAGGCGCGGATCTTGAGTTTGACTTCTAGGTGGTTGTGTCATTGAAACCTCGTTGATCATAGGTGCATGGTGGGGGTCTAGGAACAAGGTGTGTAATGGAGATTTTGGTTGTAATGAACATGACCCATAGTTTGCGCGCTGCTTCAGCGCGGATTTAGAGCTTTCATTTCCCCCTGGTTTGATGTTTTGGACCGGCGTTGTTTGTTGCTGGTGTTCTTTACTTTCGTCCAGGCTTCTGTGACTATTTTGCATTGGTCTTTCTGTTGTCCTGTTCAATGAAATGGGTGAAGCGGGCCCAAGTATATGCAAAGGAGAGTTGTTTGAGGAAATGGGTGCCAGGGGGGGCGAGGACAGTCTCTGTAGCGCCTTAGATGTCCCAAGGGGTTCGCTGGTCTTTACAATCGGGTTTGTGGCCAGTGCCCTTCTTCTGGCTTTTTGTGGTGGTTGACAGATCATAACTGCCTCTAGGATTTCTTCGTCTGTAAACTCTTCTTGCCAACAATGTGAATCAGGCGCAAATGCATTGAAGAAGTCAGTAACTAAGTTTGCCACTGACGACTTTGTTGAATCTGGCTTCCAAGGTTTTTTATTGAGTTTTTGGCCTGAGGTTTTAGCTGTGACAGTCGACTGAGCTATAGATTGTTTTTTCTGTAATTTAGGTTTCACGTTTTCTCTCATTTTGAAGTGGCGTTTTTTTCGTTTGTCTGGGGACACCAACTCATTCCACCAACGTTTTTTTGATTTCGAAGGTCTTAGAGGTGCTAGAGAGTCAGGTGTCTCTGTATGGTGAGTGTCCTCTGGGGCTGACTGTTCTTTTGCTAAAGAGTCATCTTGCGATGGAGGTAACTGGCCACGACGAGAAAGTAAGACTTTCTCTGGCAGTCCCAAATGGACTTCTGCAATTATTTGTATTCGACTGTTTCGGTCGTTTATGTTTAGACCAGGGGGAATTGCCGAACACAGGGCACTATTTTCCCCCTCAAGTGTGGTTTCCTTATGTGGACTTTTGCTCCACTCTGCCGAAGAGTTTCCAGGCACGATGGAATTGGGCGTAGCCTCTTTCCTTCGTTCTAAGTCCGTCCCGCCTATGGCTGCAGAGGCGGAGAACGCTGCGGTGGTCTTATCGGGGGTAACCCCCGACTCGGCTCGCTTCTGTGAGTCAGCCGACCAGCCTCAGTTTTTCAGAGGATGTACATGAAGCAGGCCATTTCCTCTCTGCCACCCTGCATTTGCGTTTTAGGGTGACAAGGTCTGAGTCGTACCAGGAGTTGCCAGGAGTTGCACTTGGCTTTGGGCTCCAGGTGGATTCTCATGACAGGGGCAAAGATATCAAGAGCATCAGATATAGCAGAGTAGAGCGTGGAGAGGACAGTGTCAGGGTGAGAGTCAGCCAAAAGGGGGTGGGGGGATTTGAGAAGGTGGCGGCGAAAGCATTACAAAAGCAACAGAAATCCTGAGAAACCCAATCATTTTCAATCAGTCCAACATCAGACAATGTGCAATAAATCTATGCCCAAACAAAGAACCCATAGTTTGTCATATAGTATCCAACATTTTAGATTTAAATCAGTTAAAACATTGTAGGACAAATGTTAGAAGAAACATATTTCTCTGATGCCAGCACGTGTTAATGGTTCCAGAGAAAAGTACATTGTTCTGTTTCAAATGGCATTCTGAGAACTGATTCACCTTTTGCTCTTGAGGGATAGGGTTGGGTTGAAGACATTCATAATTCCAGAATGTAAATAGTTTGATTACTTTTTGTGAAACATTCAATATCATGTGCCTGAAAAGCAAAGTATCTGAGTCAATCGTCTATGATAGTCATTCATGTTTGTTCTTCTATGCATTGTGTGTTTGTGTGAAGATACCAAGTCGGGATGTTTTTTGTTACCTGAATATTGAGGCGAAAAGTAGGCAGGCTTCATGGTATTCAGATTGAAGTCTGAAGTTATTTGTAGCGTTTTAAATGTAACTTTTACAGCATTGGAAGTAAGGGAACCACCTGAATGTCCTTGATTTATTTTTTAAATAAAACCAAATATTAATGATTCAAACAGCATGTTTATTATTACAGAATGTGGATGCGGCATTGTAGCAGTGCGGCTGTAAGGTCGGGGATAGTTTTCTGTAATAAAGAAGCATCACATGTAACATTTCATTAAGAAGGACTGTATGATTCACCATATCAAAATCTGCACAGATGTTGAGGAAGATGCTGATGGCTGCAGTGTTTGTGCTGCAAGCCTTGAAACGTTTCCTCCATGAATAAAAGTACTGTATCCGTACCTCCCTGGAGGCAGAATCTGGATGGCACATCATACAGACGTTCATGGGTTCAGGGTATTTCACTAGTTGGATTGAGGCCACTTTTTCTACAATCATGCCCACGAAGAGAATGTTCGTGGTAGGGAAGTAGTTGGTGGGGCTGCTAGAGTCATCAGTGTTTTTTTATTCAGCAGAGCAATAAAAGCTTTCTTAAGAAGGGGGTTGGAATCTCACTCATGAGGGGAGATTGACCAATGAAGAGTGGCCAGGGACAAGAGTTGCGTCGTTTTCTTTATTTTTTTGGACAAGACAGGAAAATACTTGTTCAGTAGATGCTTATTTGCAGGGTGTTGCTCTGCAACACAGATTTAATGGTGAAGAAGGATGTCTTAGCCCCACGCTCTGGAGTGCGAAGTCAGGCGGATATATTTAGGGGTGCAATGGACATGTGACTGCCATTGGTCATTTTCCAAAAAAGAGTGATAGGCAGTTGATGAGAGGAGATGGTATCAGGGTGGATGTGCACTGTAAACACGTTCTTAGTTCACTGTAAACAAAAACAAAAAAAATAATTGTTGCATGTTGGCATGGGTGATGGGATTATGCAGGAGAATCCTTGTTTTTTTTTTCTTCTTTAGAACGCCATTGCATGATAGCCTTTAGTTGATGAAGTCATAATTTCTAGTTCACCAGAGCCTTTCTGGGATTTTTTGTAAAGTCAGATCTGTGTCAACTCATAAGATGATCTTGGCCAGAGGCTTCAATTTTTCCAATAGCAGGGGCAAGGAAATCCAATGCTCTTGCCAATGTGTCAAACTGAGACCAATTTGACTGAAACAAAGGTCCATGCTAAACAGACTAATGGTGGCCAGCAGATGTTTTTATGGATTAGTTAGGAGTTGGTGGTGGTCAGTCCACAATTGTTGAGTTACTCAGTAGTTTAAAGTTAAGTGTGAGAAGAAGAGATGATCGCATCCAAGGTGTGTACTCCAGTTTGAGTAGCACCAGTAACCCCAAAAATCAGTGCAGAGCGAAAGGAAAATCTTTGAGCCTCTTGCTAGTGGGGCAGTTTATCCAAAGGTTAAAGACTTACAGGCTAAGAATGGAGTCTGTGGAATATTGGATAGTGGAAATGTAATTAGCCCAATCAAGTAAGAATTAGGCAACATCAACCGGGAGGTATGTAGATATGGCGATGATGATCATATGGTGTAGTGTATGATTCCAGCAGACCACAGGACAGAATCCATGCCACTGCTACAAAACCAAGAAACCAGCCAAGACACACAAGTATGTAACACACTCCATGTCACTCCATGCGACCACACATGCATTGTGGTAAAACAGCTTTCTGCGGTCCGTGGTTAAGGCACTTATAGGAGTGTCAATCTATTCCATCATATGGTATTCAGCAAACTCTGCACTCTGAACTCCCTTGCCTCAGAAGGAGGCTGAGGGTGAAGCCTGTGTTGTGGTAACATACGTGTTGTTCATCAATCTGCCTGCTACATCCAGATGCATGATAAGCTACAGATGCAATGGCTGGTTCAGTCAGAATGAATCCCGGCTGCCTGTTGGGGCAGTACTGGCTCTATTTTACTTAGCTCTGTTACTTTAAATGACATTATTCTTGTAATTTCCAGAGGTGTCAAAGCACTGGAATACGTTGCACATTGATTACTGGTGGTCAAAGGCTGACGTTCATGACTCCACTAGTCTCAATAACAGCATCTAGGAAGCAGTATGAGTCTTAAAAATGATACAGCTTCATATTATGCCATTGTTTGCATTTTCCCTTCACTGACACTTCTCTGCTCTGGTTTATTCTGCTGCTGTCCATTCTATAAAAGGACCTAAAACCTTAGGTTTGGTTTTACTTTATTTTAAAGTTTCTATTAGATGTCAGTTTTGCACGAGCATATACCAGAAGTGAAGGGAGCCCTGTTTTGATATGTACAAAGATTGCTGGATAAACCCTTTAAGATGAACTATTTATTTGTATGTATGTATAGTAGTGGTAGTGGTGGTCTGCCTTGCACTCAACCCCCGTTTCCTGTTCTGGCTGACAGTGGGAGGAATGCCATGAAGAGCATCGAGGCACAGTACATGCACAAGAGCAGAGCCAGGAGGCAAGTGACATGCGACAGGGTGGAGGAGGAGGAGGAGCATAGCAATGCCCAGAGCCATTATGCCAGAGTATCTGGATGCTGTGCGTGCTGGTCCTGTCATTAAGTTAAATGGGATTGCTATTCCAATTGGCCTGCATCTTACTGAATGGCTATGACCCACATCTCTCCTGTCCTACATTCCTGTTCATTGTCTGGTTGAGTTGTCCATATCTTTTAGAGGAAAGGGTGAGGAGAATGATGTGATGGGAAAGGGCAGATGTCTCCATCTGCCCACCTGCCCACTGTCAGTCCACTGTGTTACTATTACTTGTTGTTTGGGGGCGTTGTTTGTTGGAGACCAGGCATGCA
Organism: Ambystoma mexicanum; assembly: GCF_040938575.1. NCBI lineage: Eukaryota > Metazoa > Chordata > Amphibia > Caudata > Ambystomatidae > Ambystoma > Ambystoma mexicanum. Next base: position 816,502,851 of record NC_090941.1, on the reverse strand, counting down.
TGTTTAGTGCCTTCACCATACCCTCTGCTGTCATGTAGATGTGTACCCAGCTGCTGATATCTCCAAGCTCTCCCTGACTCCAGCCAGGCTGTGGTCACAAGGTTAAATAGAGGTTGGAGGTCTTTGCATTTGGTATTCAAGCAGTGACATCTTGGGAAGGGACTTTAGATACATAATGTCCATTCAACTGAAGCATTTTACTGTACAGTTGTATCTAGAAACAGACATGTATAGGTGCCAAAGCCCACACAAGGAAGTCAAATTATTCTGGAGGCCAACATATTGAGGCCCCATACTTATAGATCACCTGGATTAAAGTATCTGATGATGCTCCAGTTATAAGAAAGTTACAGGAGCCAATATCAGAGCAAGGCACCACCTCAAACTCTGTTGGTAGTATGGGAGGTTTGGAGAAGACAGCTGAGCATGGTAAAGTTCCTGAGAAGTTAAGGCTGCTAGCATAAATGTGGGAAGGGTCGGTGTCATGAACTGGGGGCTCCCTTAAGAACATTGCCTTTTCACAATTGCTAACTGTCCAAAAAACAAGCTCAACTTTAATTAAGATAATTTATTTATTGTCTTACAAGTCAAGGAGTGCAGCATCCCACTCATCCCAAATTCCTTCAAACCAAGGTAACCCTGCCATCCGGCCCATTATCTTCCTAGCCCCATGGTCACTTGACTTCCAGTGGTTGGAGACATCCTCTGTTTACGGCTTCCAGCACCTTTATTCTTCTCCCCACCAAACAATTCATCATTTCAGAAAAGTAGAACATTCTAGTACAATGTTCATGAACAAAAGTTATGTTTGCCACTTACATCATGACTCAACAGAGGATGGGGATTCTGTGAAAGCTTGTCATCTGACAAGGGTTTAGAAGCCCTGGGTTTGTTTTTAATTAAAAAAAATATAATGATGTGGGGAATTCTCTCTCAGTGAATGTGATCTGCTGGTCAGATCCCCTCTCCACAGACTACATGCAAAATTATAGCGCTCACATGTGCCTGTCCGAATCAGTATCCTGCCGGACATAGGTGCCCTCTTGACAGCTGCATTGACAGCCAAAGTCACATTTAAAATATGCATCCCTGTGTTAAAACTTCATCATCATGAGTTTACTGTCCTTGTACCACATTAAACTTTAAATAAAAGCCATATCTGACTAAGGACAAGTGTAAACGGTATGGTGGATGGTATTGTTCTTAATTATAACATCAACATCCAATAGATATCACACCCTCCAAGAGGTACAAACTCTCCGCAGTGAGCTGTCTTGGCAACAGGAATCCAAGGGAACACCAATTCACAAAAGAAGTAGCCACACAATGCATACCAAAAGGACCTTTGATTCTATTCAGAAGTGCAAGGGACAGGGTTAGTGAAGACAGAAGGAGCTCATTACAAATGTAGGAAGGTTCCACCATCTTGTTTGTCCCTAACTCTATCTTTTCTCCCAGTCCCGACCCTCCGCTGCTTGCTGCAGCTAAAATAACTTTAGGTGTGGTGTCAGGTTGGACCCTTAAGGCAGGCTTGCATTTGATCAATGAACTGTAGACCTTTTAAATGTTAATATTTAAACAAAGGGGTCCACCAATCCTTCTTTGCATTCACTTGAGAACAAAAACCTAAGAAATAATGTTGTTGGTCTTTTGTTGACTATACAAAGCCCTCCATCAGTGAGGTGAAGCCTGAGTGTCCAAAGCAGAGGTGAGCTCTGTTCCCTACCCACCCCCAGGGCACAGTGGTGAATCTGCTGCTGGAACAACACCTGCATCTCTGCCAGTCACACTGCTGCCCAGGTTATGTTCATGGTGAATAATCTCTGGAAGAGTGTGCCAATGCCCCATGCTTTGGGAGCCGTAGAACAAGGATTACACTTGTCCCTGAGACCCCTAAGAGAGACTCACAGCACGTGCACCAGGACAACCAGGATTCCTTAATTTCCCACCATCAGACTACTGCATATCTCAATTTGAGCCTGGTCGATGCCATTGAAGCATCAGGACCTGCCAGGTAGCCTTTGGCACTCACCAACTTCTTCAAATTCAAACTATGCTTTCTAACCTGTTTGCTGCCACACCAGGCTAGCTTAGCACTTCATTGCCTTGACTCAAACTACTTGCTCTTTATTGCATCTTCCAACTTCAAAACCGCTGTTCATCCCAATAGCATCTTCACTGCTGATCTTTATCTCCAGTGACACTGACACAGGTGGATCTTGAGACCCGATCATTGGACGCCACATTGAACCACTGGACCAGACCTGTGCATCGAGTCTCCAGAATTTCACTATCAGCACGACCATCAAACCGACCGTGGTGGCCCTCACAATCTGCAGCCCTTTAAGTGTTTCAATGAACTAACCCCGTAGAACAATGCAACGGGTCACCAGCATCTTCACAGTCAAACCAACCATGGTGGCCCTCACGATCCATCCTTCTTCAAGCAACACCTTCACACTGCAATGAGCTTCTGTTCGACCCCCTACTCAACAAAGCTGTCTGTCTAGAACACTGTGACCACCACACTTGAGCTGCTTCAAAATGCAAGAAAAGCACCTCCATTGGCATACTGCCGAGACAAACTAATGGGTACCATTCACTTGTACCTGCCCTCCTGGTCCATTTTTCAGGCCAAAGAGGCTGGCTAGGTCACCATTCATCTATTTTCATACAGGAACATAGCCGTTTTACTATAACTGTGATTATTAATTGCCTTTTACTTCTCTGCTTCATCAAGCAGAGGGCTGCATCATCTATCATCTAACCCACAGGGGTGGGTTTTGTACAGTGTTGTTCGATGTAGTCTTCTTGAAGATGGCGTGTTTAATTAAAAACACCTTAATTGGACATTCCCTTTCCTTTGGACTGTTATATTTGACTGATTGAGTTGTTACTCAGGGACGTCATTTAGGGGTCGCCAGGGGTCACACTTGCTACCCCTGTGGTCTCCCTTGCTACACCTAAAAAATATGCACAAAAAAAGAACAAAAATAAACACGTTTGTTTCCTTTGTTTCTTTATTCAAATGGAAGCTCATGGGCTGTGGCCAATGCCATGTGTCTCTTTGTTTCTGGAGTGGCTGGCTTTCTTGTTCAGGCTTCTTAAAAAAACAAGGGGTTCCACAAGTGTAACACTTTGAGCAGAGACCCTAAATAACAAAGAATAGGAATGACAAATAATGTGTCGCTTTGGAATTCCATACAATAATTTCTGGACTCATTACAGGTTTATTTCAGGCACAGTTCTGGGCGTGAGTCACTGATTTAGTCTGTTCTTAAACACCTCAAATTCACTATGCAGACAAAATACTCCAAAAAGCATTTAGAGTAGATTAAGCATCAATTTCGGACTATGTATTTTGCTTTTCGCAAGTTGCAGTTATAGCATGTTTTTTTTTTCTTCCAATACATATGGTGATCCATTCTTGTATGAAATGTTTATCACGTGAAAGTGGTATTGTAACCATATTTTTCATAGTGTATTTAGGAACAATTCTACATGTTGCCACTTCCTGTTTTGTCAAGGGTAAAGGTTGTGTTCCATTGCTTCCCCTGATGTCACTTACCTCACTTCCTGTGATGTCATCATCGGTCAAGGGTCATGTTCTTTCACTTCCGCTAACCCTGATATTTTGCTTACATGACGTCCGTGTTGTTACTGAATCACAGTCACACACCCCTCTTGAGAGTAAAGCCTTACCTCAGCCAATGTTACCACAAAAAGTGAATGAAGTATAACTCTTAACTTTATTTGTTTTACCTTATGATTGTGATCACTGTTGGTTTGTAGAAGTGTGAGGGTATGTTTTTTTACTACTAATCACCCCTTACTCCAGAAGTCATTTCTTCACAGATTCTTCCCACCAGTATACTTCCAGTTCTGCTTCATCTACATAGTGGTGTAGGTCCTCCACCTCCATGACAGTGTTCACTCTTTAACACCTAGCCATTGTTTATTACAGTTCTGGCTGGATGGATATGTTGGACTCAGGCCTGGGGATTACTGCTTCTGCTAACAGGGGAAAAGGGGAAACCTAGTAATGTCTGCTGTAAATAAAAAACTAAGGGTACAATGGGCATAATGGGACAGTCCTTAAACACTCATGCAACAGAAATCCTCTCTCCCTCATCATGTTCCTCCTTCCCGTGTATGCATATGATTTTTTGCAAAAATTGTACACCCAAATAACTGTGCCAGGCTATCCCCTGTCATGCCTCACAACCTAACCTACAACTTGAATCTCACTTATAAATATGTTGTTTTCTGGAGGAAATCCAAACTTGCCACAGCAGCATTGACATGAAACTGTGTTTTTTGGGACATATACCACAGAGTTCCTGGTTTCTGTTACCTCTTTTGTCCCCTATAACTATCCCTATGAGCAACTGAGCTGAGCCCTTGTTGGGTTCATGAGCCCCAATATCCAAACTGATCCCCTTCTGAGCCTGTGATCTTCCATGGTATTCTCTGTTTCTGGGCCCATGAGCGTTCACTCTCTTAGCCTGTGAGCTAGCTCTGTTCTGGGAGTGAGCCACCCCTTCTGATCCTGTGATTTGTTTATTCTGAACCTGTAGGCTACCCTTGTGAGTCTGTAAGCTATTATTTCTGAACCTGTGAGCTTTCACCTTCCAGCCTTGGAGCTTTCCCTTTTGTGAACATTTGAGCTTTGCCTGCAGAGCCTACAAGCTGCCATCTTACAATTTCTGTGAACTGTTCCCTTCTGAACTGGCCCCTTTGGTGTCAATGAGATGCACCCTGTTGAGCACATAAGCTGTCTCTTCACTACCCACTACCCTCGGTCCCACGTTCCCCCTTATTACACTGCTTTCCTGCACATGCCTGGTCACCTGGGCTGCCAGCATGGCCACAAACAGCAATACGCCCTCCAATGCCACACCCTTGCCTGCCAGCATACAACTATCAATGTCCAAGAAACTCCCCTCGTCCGATTGGATACCACCATCCAAATTCCTGCCTTCAGGTCATCCAATCTCATTTACTCACCCCCGAAAGCAACATTCTTGCCTAGCAACCATTACCATCTCTCCCCCGACCAATGGATAAACCTATTTGCAACCAAACCCAGCACTAACCAACCATGCTCAATCTAAAATAGGAATGCTAGACTAGGCTCCAGATTCAGGCCCACCTTGTCTCATCCACCTGACAGAACCATCGCCATAGCGCCTATCCCCAGCAAAGTCCCAACACATGCCACTACTCCAAACAAAAATAGCTCTACTTACAGAACATTCACCCCATTCAATCCTGCATCATCTATCAAGGGCAGTCTCATCAATGTAAGATCCCTAACAGCCCATGCTCTAGATATTGCGGGCATCATAACATCCAATGACCTTGACTTTCTTGCAATCACCGAGACCTGGCACCATGCGACTTCAGGGCCCTCCCTATCCTTAGCCATACCTGATAACTACTCCATCATCCACCAGGACAGAGACTACAACTGCTCCAAAATCGGAGGCATTGCATTCATTACCAAGACTGCCCTAGGCATCAGACCCATGCCCAGCAACCCCATCAAATCAGCTGAACTATTATTTATTAAACTACCCATCTCAGTAACCCCCACTATCACCATACACCTAGTTTACAGACTGGCAGGCACCCCCTCAACATTCAAGGAAGACATATGCCTCATCCTTACCACCAACACTAAGCCAGGCTCCCAAATCATCCTGATGAGCAACCTCAATCTGGGCTTCCAAGACCCCAAAGATCGCAATGCACTAAACATTGCCAGCTCAATCTCTGAACTACGCTTCAATCACTGCATCACGGAACCTGCGCACAACAAGGGAAGGACGTTAGACTGGTTGTTTGAGATTAATTATGACACTAATATACTTACCAACACACCTTGCGCCTGGTCGGACCATCACCTCATCACATTCACATTGAAGGAAACCAACCAACCCAACCATCAAAATGTAACCCCCCCCAGTATGTACAAGAAACAATCGCAATATAACAGCAGAGAAACTACTCCCACTGCTAGAGCCCATCCTCACTGCTCCCCTCGCAAACACCGACCCCACGGTCATGGTAGACATCTACAATCACACACTACTCAAGGCCATCAACACATTAGCACCACTTAAACCATGCAAATCCAAGCCCCAAGCACATCTCAACTCAGGTTCACTCTGCACCGTAGGTCCCTGTGCAAAACTAAGGGAAATGCCGAAACAGTATGGAAGAGCCATCCTACAGTCAGTAACAAAAATAATGTTACTTTGGCTTCCCTCAACTACAAAGAGTCTATACTCCAGGCAAAAAAAAAAGACACTTACAACAAGCGCATCATAAATGCCAAATTCAGCATAAAGAACTCTTCAACATTCTTAAAGAACTCAAAACCCCCAACGCACCACCTGACACCTGCACTAAAGATACTACCTGGTGTATGGACATCCAGCAAGCCTTGCTAGGCAAAATCACATTGCTTCAAGCGAAAATTGAAGCCAAGAAACTAACCCTGCCACCTGACACCACCCAACCATCTACACCAAAGTCCCCCATGGCCAACCACAAAATGTTCAACTTCTCCCCTCTCTCAATCAAAGGACTTGATTTCCAAATTAAAAGCCTCAAAATGCCAGGGCGAAATCTGCCCTGCCCCAATCATCAAAAAAGCAGCCAAGGACTTGGTGCCATTCATCACATCCTTCATCAATGCCTCCTTTGAAACCAGCAAAGTCCTGAACAACCTAAAAGATGCGTGGGTCCTCCCACTTCTAAGAAAAACTACTCTCAACCCCAATATCCCCACAAACTATAGGCCCATCACCACTGTGCCTGTTTCTTCTGAATATCTTGGACAGAGCAGCTTACCTTCAGATCCAAGAACATCTAGAAGTAAATAACCTCCTAAGACTTAGGCAATCTGGCTTCAGACACAAGCATGGGACTGAAACGGCACCGATCGACCTTAAGACCCAAATTGAAAACCTCAAGGACAAAGGCAAAATAGCCCTGATTCTCCTATTAGACTTGTCAGCTGCGTTTGACCTAGTCAACTACAAAGTTCTCTGTAATCACCTCACATCAGTAGCATATTTCTCAGACAAAGCCAATAGCTGGATACAATCCTTTCTCAACAACAGAACAATGAGGGTCTTGGCGCCATCGACCTCCGCACAACCAGCTCCGGTCACATGCATAGGCCCCACAATGATCATGCATCTCCCGCACGCTCTACAATGTGTTCACGAAACCACTGTTTGATGATCTTGATTATTTGGGTGACACCTACACTAATTATGCCGATGACACCCAAATACTCATCCCTCTTAGGGGTGACTATGCTACTGACTCTAAAGCCCTGAACAACATTTATAGCATCATCCAAGCATGGACGGCCAAGCATGGTCTCTGCCTAAATGATCACAAGATGGAGCTTCTCATCCTGCGATCGCCATCCAAGCTTAAAAACCTTGATGATCAGTTCAACTCATTCAACATTGATGGCAACAATGTCTCAAAGGTTGTTAAAACATTAGGTATCTACATTGACTCTACTCTGAGACTTTCTAGACAAACCAATGTGATAGCCTCCTCAACAGCTTACACCTGCAAGCTAATTACAGCATGCAAACCTTACCTCACCACTGCCAACTGCATTACCCTAGCCAGAGCACTAGTCTTATCAAAGCTTGACTATTGTAATGTGCTCTACCTGGGAACTAATCAACAAAACCTAAACAAGATGCAGGTAATCCCGAACAACGCCATCAGATTGGCACTAAACATCACCAGATCAGAGCATATCTCCTCATCAAGATGAAACCTAAACTAGCTTTCGGTCAAACAAGGATTGCCCTCAAAACCATATCCTTGACACACAAGTGTCTCACTAATAAAGCCTCCAGCTACCCTCAGGATATCTCAGAGCACCCTACTAGAGTGGCACAATCGCATTGCCTTAAGATTCCACGATTCAGTCTATAGAAGGCAGGGGGTAACAGCTTCCCGGTACTAGCTGCCAAGCTTTGGAACTCACTACCTCTAACGCTGAGATCTGAACCTTCCTTTCCCACACTTAGAAAAAAACACCAAAACCTGGCTCTCCCCACAAGAGAGTTAACAACCTGACACCCTGATGACCATCTTCCCTACATCGAACCAAATCTGCTTCCTGCACTTACCATCTCATGTAGCCCCAGGCAACCACATCCTTATCCCCTGTGTATCTTATTGTATGTATGATTGTAACTACATTTCACCATTCCATCTCATGTAACTGCATTGTAACCCCACCTACCTCATCTCCTGTAACTAATTGTATCTACTGCTGTAAACTTCACTGCATATAACTTCTTGTTATTTATTGTACCTATAAACGTCTCTCATGTAAGTAATGTGCTTGTAATGTACGTGTAACGATTTTCATTATAAGAAATGCGCCCAGATGCCTCAGGGCTTGGTGCGCTCTATAAATAACTGTTGTAAGTAGAGTCCTGCGCTGAGGAAAGTGCAGAGTCACATGATTGAGGCCCAAGTGATCACAGCACGTCACCCTCTGGGATGGCTGTGATCACGTGAAAATGCTCATAAAATAAAAGGGCTGAGGTGTCTCCTGCTCTGCAGTTATCCAGCCACTGAAATGGCTTGCAGTGGTGTGTGGGCTGCGTGATTAGCTCTGGGCACGGTGTTACTGGGCCCATAACACCGACTATGTCAGGCAGAAAGGCTCCTGTGCACAGCGACATGTACCACATCACAAAGCTGCTGTGCACATGTGAGGAATGTGTACATATAGCACATGGCTTCTTCTTAAACTGGAGCTGTTGATGTGTTGTGGTGGCCGCGGGTGGGATTTGCATATTCCCCGTCACTAAAAGCAGCACATTATAAAACTGACATATTTTCCAAAATCCATATTTTGAAGCGTGCAGTGCAAGAAAGGGGATTTGCATACATCAGGGCGGCATCCAGAAAGACAGTGCTGCGCACTGCTGATGTAGTCAGGAGACAGGAACATGTTGATGGAGTTAAGGACTGTCGCCGCCTCTGGGCTGATCAGAACGCGGATAAGGCTGCGCTGCCAGGAAAACCCCTTGGAGCAGTGGGTTGGCCGTCCGAACGTTTTGGGTTTGTTTATGTGCCTGTCAGGCCCAGTCTCCCCAAGCGGTCATTTTCTCCTGGAATATTTCAAATGGCATGATGGGCCAGGCCGTTTTTACATTCCTCCCCTTGGCAATCAATATTTCCATTTCCTCGTTTCCTCTTCCAGCTACCGGGAGGCCTATTCAGTGGCAATCCTGGCTTTCTGAGCGGTATGGATTGCCTTGCATTAGCTGTCAGTTCGTGTGGCTACCTGGCGCCTGTCACGCGCATGCTGATGTCTGTGGCCAGACGCTCCAGTAATATGCGCGCGTCTGCGTAATGGGCGCGCTGCAGCCCGCGCTCTGTCTGTGTGGGAACCCCTTATTTATTTAGTTTGTTCTTTCGTTTAAAGAATTTGTGCACTGCTAAATCGCTGAGGCGCCAGATCGATGCTCATTTTAAACAGAAGACAGAGAAAACACGGGGCAGCGCAGAAACTGTATAAATTAAAGAGGCTAAGTCAGCATTAGATGACAAACGCTTTGAATATATTTTCGTTCGAGGCTTCCGCATTATGCAGTGCCCTGACCTTAATCCCATGTTGCGGTCTTTTCTCATTTTGAAAGACAGTGTTGGGACATAATGTTTTGTGGCTGGATCCAAACCACTAAAATCCAGCAGGTTGAAGATCTATTAGAAATGATAGATATTTCCTATGCACTGTTTCATGCTGCAGTAGGCAACCAACCACCTTCACTATATTTTACCATATTTCTCCAAATATTGAGGGTTTCCCAGTTTTTATGTTCTTAAAAAATCAGAGATTCGAATATTAACCACTCAATTATTTTAAGAGCCTGTGTAGACCCAATACCTTTATTTGGAGAGAATATGACTTTCTACACCATCAGGACATATAACGCCTCAATACAAGTTTGGTGGTAATTCCTGGGAAATTACCACCACATTCACATATCAGTACCACCACTCGGTCTGGTCGATTTACCACACAGATTACAAGTGGGGTAACGGCAATGTTAGTTCCCATTCATGGAGTCGACAGGACTCCACGGGGGGAGTTGGAGCATTTCTTACAGGTGGTAATTTCATTTGTGGTAATTGCTTCAGTTTGTTTGTGGATGAAATCGAGATATCGTTTCCAATTTACCACTAAAGTCATTGTTGAGGGTGCAGAAAAGTGGCAGTACACCGAATGTAATGGAATTAAAGCCACCTTCCTGCCACTTTTTTACCAGACTGTCAATTGGCCCATGGGCGCCAGCACCTCTGAGATGTGTGTGCCTCTTGATTTTACCCCTGTTTCATGAGGGCAACAGCAGTTGCTTCGCTGGCGCATCTTCCACTAGTTTGTTTGTCATGCAGTCCCTGCACTCTGAGTTCATTTGGTTGTGTCTGAATATCGCCCATTGAAGACCGCACACTAAAAGGCACATTTATACGGTTGATTTGGTCTGGCATTCAACCCGTGGGAAAGTCGCCATGTTTAGATCAAAAATAGACCATGACAAGTTAATTTTTAGCTAGGAGAGTCTCCTTCTCTGATTGATACTAACAACATTGTTTTTTACACTCCCAATCTTAATTTGACCCCACCATTTGAATCCCCCAAAATGTAGTGTGGCATTCAGTGGCAAGCACACTGCCCTTCATGTCCCTGTCATGCACACTTGCTGGATCCACACATCTACATCAATGTCCATGGTCTGAAATGAAGTAGCCAATGTGATGCAACACTCCTAAGTGGATGGCCCTTACTTGCTGACAGCCTTCCCATTTGCATTTTGCTTGATTTGCAAAAGAACAAGGAAAGTGGTCGGATTCCTACAAAAGAAAATGTGTATTTGCAAACATGATAGTAATCTAATCCTGAACAAAACGCAGCCCACTAAAAGGGGAGGGGGGTTCATTGATAGCCACACTGTTCTATCCACTAGACTGGAGAATGCCCTAAATATTTGCATTTCAAGCAAATAACACATAGGCAATTAAGGTGGGTTACAGGAAAGTATACAGGGTTTAACATTAGACTGAGGTGCTGTAAACAGGCCTCATAGAGTGCTTTTTAAAAGAAACAAATTCACATTTTACTAACTTGCTTAGTAGCAGCAGAGGCTGGCAGCACATTGCAAACTACATGTATCCAGGATTGTATGGTAATAAAAGAACAACCTTTGATACTTTCGAGGATAGGAAACAAAGCCCATGGGTGCCAGGGAAAGGCAGTAAATGCACAATCATTTTATAATTTAGAATATTAGTTTATAGAACTGGTCTACGTATGGTGTCAAAATGTCCCATGGCGGTATCAAATTGCCCCTTTGCAGATCTTAGCCTGGGAAGAAGTTTGAAGAGTTCCTAAGATGCAACATTAAAACAGGAACTTGTCAATGGTTCAAGGCTCTTGCAGTGTCATGATCAGTTATATTCCCATGAGAAACAGATGGAGATGACCGGCGGCAGATGAATAAAGATCCGCTGCCCATCTCAAATGTCTCTATGTGTTGGCACTATGATGTGGCAATTGTGGGTTGGACTGTGACGTCAGAGAGTGGGCCGAGGGTGTTGTGGCAAGGTTTACAGGACCCAATCATTTCAGGAAAATGTATTTCCCACTATAGGGGAATGACCTAGCTCCACCTATCAGCTTTACTCCGAGGACTATCCTGATGGTGCAATGTGTTTTGATGCTAATTAGTTTGTATGATTATAAAAACGTTTGTTTTAGAGGTGTATCTTTAACAGCGCCTTTCACACAGTTCTGTTCCACATTCTGTATGAAACTTGCTTCCCCAGTAGTGACTGGACTCAGACCAAAATTGCATTACTTCTTGATTGGTGTACACTCCATGTTGCATTATTTTTGAATGTGTTATTGGTGAGTTCTGAGGCAACCCGCAGTACACAATTCCAGAGCAATTTGCGTATCAGACTAAGAAAGACTTTGAGCAGTACAGTCTGAGAACCCACCAACAGTCAAGAAAGCTTACATCCTTTAGCAGCAAATAAGAATGGTGCTCAGACTAGCGTGACTGGTGGCACAAAATGTCAATGCAACAAGGACACACTCTTCATCCTCAAGAACCAAACGTATGAGAGGTAAAGACCAAATATTTCATGAGGGTATTTACATCACAAATCCCCATCTGCAGGACAAAGAACCTAGAGCACTAATAGGACATTTGTGTATGTGTGTACAAAAATTACAGGGAAAACTATACATTTCTGGCATAAACATGTTTAACATTGATTTACGGAGTGGAGGACCTGTCTCCTTACCAATGAGTGAGAGGGTGTGGATATAAGACCAGATGATGCAGGGGAGGTAGAAACATGAACCAGGGACAAGGACAGTAGAGCATGATATAGGAACAGGATAGGGGAGGAAGTGCAAAGTTTAAGGATGAAGGGGTGTGGGATATGTGCACTTGGGTTACAGAGGCCACTGAGACCACGGTGGGAAAGGAGGGTCAGGGATATGTTGACTTGGCAGGCCTTGGTATTCTGGATAACCGGAAAGAGGGGCAGGAGAGGGGAGTTGGATTGTCAAGGGAAAGTAGGGAAAAGACAAAAATCTACTATTCACAATAACACATACTCAATCAGATAAACCATGTACATCATGCACATTGTACCAAATGACTCAAATGGAAGTCAAAGAGAGACTTATCTCTGGGGTGAGTGCTGGACTCCTGCCTGCGCACTCTCAGGTCCGGTAACAGGAGCAGTCCAATGCTTCAAAGATAGTAAGAGTTACTAATCTGTGTGTGTCCATAACACACACACACACCACCATACATGTCCCAAAGCAAGTAAATCCTCCACAAACAAACACTCTTGTCTGCTGTTTCGTACCCATACGTAAGACTCCCCCCGTGATGGTTCATACAATGTCAATGCTGTAAGTCAGGCGCACGTGGGCGCGTGGCAAATGGAAGACCAATGTGTCAAGATTCACACATCATGCAATGGTCCCTGGGCAAGCAGCTACACGCATATAGCGAGGTACAACTTCAGTATAAGTAGTGTTCTGGCATCCCCCAAATAAAAGAGGTAGTGCATGTGTAAATTTGAACATGCAAATGATATGCACTGCACACCAGTCTGACCCTCGCTGGGTGTCCCTGTGCGCAGCTCTATTTTTCCAGGCTTTGAACGCTAATGGGCTTATACATCTGCTTCAATGGAGCATGGTGGACTGGACGATATGTGCAACAGCCCCTGCATGTGCCCCTGACAACTTGGAAAGCAACTTGCCATGTGTCCACCAACTCATCTTAGCTGTACTGAGTGCTTCAACAGTAATACCTGAACTGTCCAAGTTCAAAGTCAGTGGTGCTACTTAGCATGCATGTGCAACAAGCCTAGTGGAAGGTTGGCTGTGGTGTGTGCCCCTTGTGCTGCTCACCTTGCATGGAGTTCCTGGAAACATGTATGCTTCTGTTGGATGTATGAGCACAACCCCTGTGGCACTGCTAGCGCACACATGCACATGTCTGAACCACCGAATGTGGCCAACTGCCAGACGTACACTGGCCCATGTCTGCCGGCAACGGTGGTCTGGAGGCTCATTCTCCTCCAAAAAGGGAACAAAACACAAAATTAATGCAGGAAAGTCACCTGTGTGTGTCTCTTCATGCTGGTTGTGACTGGACCATGTCAGAGACGTACATCAGATTCCATCCCACCATCAGTGTGACTTTGACAGGCAAAGGGTGGCGGATACTCTCTACAGCATGAAGTGCATCAAGCACATGTATATTAAAGAAAATAAACATACAACACAATGTATAGCAATTAATGGACACCTGATTCCTGAAACCACCCATTTCTATTGCTGAAATGCCGTCGATAAACCCCTACAATCCCCACTAGGGGTGTTAACAAAAGTAGTACAGCAGCAGACAGGCCACAGATATGACAGTCCAAAGCCCTTGTGAAATAGATTGTAACACCGAACCATCCTTGCGAGCCCATGGATAAGGGAAGCAGGAGTGGCCTATGTGAGTCAGGACCCCAAGCTGCAAACACATACACGAGACAAGCTTGAAGGGCCCAGCTGGAACAGACAGTGGATGCTTTCAAAAGCCACAAATCACTACACCGTCACATGAAAGCACAATAGACAAGCAATTTTGAACTATATTAACTAATTACACTAACTATAAATACCTACATTACCTAATTAAACTAACTATCAAATCGAATGTTAACTAACTAAACTAAAAAGAAACATCAAAAATGGTGACATACGACCCGGGGGGGCGCCCAGGAGGGGGGAGGTATAGGGTGCAGTTCAACACCCACATGCGATGATGTTGAGGAAAAAAAAACTCCATGGGCTCAACGCCTGCACAGCCCGACCTGTGTGGGAGATACCTCGTCGTCCGAGTCTGGCTCATCCTGAAAAGGAGGATGTGGCACAGGAGCCTGACCACGCCTAGCCGCAGCTTGCCCCTCAACGGCAGCAAGTCTGCCGGATGGGTGAGCCTGGTTCTGTGCGGCGATGACACGTAGGTCTGCATGCAGAACCTCCCATGATACGCGTGCTTCCTCTTGCAAGGTAACATGTGTAACACAGAGTTCTTCCGGCAAGGCCTGGCTGGACAACTGATGCACCTCCTGGCAAACACGTAGCTCAGCCGAGATGGTACGCACAAGCTGCTCAAACCTCTCCTCTGACCGCGCCCTCTGGGACATCAAGAGGAAACCCAGAGTAGATCTGAGGGACTCATACTCATCCCTCAGTGCCTCCATGTGACAACATTTCAGCCTGGCGTGCCCTGTCTGAGGCCGCCATGCCCACCTTGAGCGAGCGGGCCATGGACTGTGCCGCCCGCTGCTGGTGAAGCACCTGCCTAGCAGGGGGAGCACGGAATGGGCCACACGCTCCATGCTCACAGCAATATTTTCCATTGCTGCCCCCTGGCGTTCTGAAATGGCAGTCATGTCTTGCTCCCACTCAGTATACCTCGGTGGCACACAGCGATCGTGTTGCTGGGCTTGACACCTGTGGAACCCAAGGACTGGCCATCCTCGTTGGGTTGGCACTGCCCGTGGCTGCAAGACTACATACCCCGTCGACGTGATGGCCCAGGCCCATCAGCGACTGGTGTGGAGGGTGACCCTGCGTCCTGATACACCACAGGCGAAGGTCCCACCACTGTCTGACCCCTCAGTGCAGGTGTCACGGACAGAGGAGTGTCCACATCAGAATCACTCATCCCTGAAGTGTGGACCTGATGCACATCCAACTCGACATGGACGTCAGAGTGGTCATCTGGGCTGGACTCATTGCCAGCCAAGACAAGATGTTCTGTAGCACATGTGGGTTCTCGTGGTCTACCACCCCACGACCCCCACTTGTGCCGGGTTGCTGTAGCGTTAACAACCCTGTGCCTGGCATGACAACACCATACTCTTGCTCCATTGCATCATCATCTGAAAAGTAGAGTGAAAAAAATATCACTACACATGTTAGAAGCACACAACACACACACACATAGACATCACACAGATAGCCAACACTTGAAGCAGACATGTCACAAACAAAAGTGAACCTGCCATGCATGCCGGGTCAACTTGACATTGCTTCTGTGATTAGGAATGTAGAAGGGTGTTATACCGCTCAGAAGTGGCTCAATGCAGTGCAGAAAATGTGTACGTTACTCACTATCTACATGTATAAGTACTTCATGATGTGTATCAGAAAATGTGAAGCCAGTGCAAGGTCAAGTTCAGGCATCGCGTGCAATGTGCATGCAATGGGTTGCATGGCTACAAGCAAACCACCCCTCCCCCTAAGTGGAAATGCAGGGATGCCTTGCATGGTATCAAAAGGATAACCAGAGACCTGTGTATTGGCAGACAGTGTTGACTAGCATCAATTGCATCATCTGAGTCAACTGACAACACAGCAGATGATGATGGGACAGTAAGCAGGACACATGATGAACCCTCAGTAGTACACTCACGTGTGCAGAAGACACTACACCAGTTGGACAGTGTCAGTGGGCCTGAAAAAGGCTGAGGCCTGTGATCCACACAGACTGTCACACCCTAAACATGTGTGGGACACAGGACTGAGCCACAGTGGGCATGGGAAGGCTGATGAAATGCCATGAAATGTAGGTCACCCTGGACACGTACTACAATGGTCATCCAGTCAAGGACACATAGGGGCATGCATGGAATGCACATGGAGCATGAATGGGTACTCATGTCCCTGCGGAGCATCTCACCTCTGCACACTCCAAGTGTGAGACACCCTGCATCAAGTACAAAGGATTTACCCCACTGCATGTGTCTGGCAAGGTGGCCGGTGGAAGTTAGCATGTACACAGGGCGCATGAACAGGCCATTGCATTACGGCAAAATGATGCAGACCAGTGCAAAGGTGATATTGGAGTGCAGGGGGGGTGGAGGGGCAAGGGAGCATGCCTACGTGGAGTACCCACATGCAGGCAGAGGACACATGCACGTCAGTCGTGTTATGACATAGTCCCAGTGCTGAGAGGAAGGACACCCCAGGCTACATGCAGAAGGGCCAGTGAGCTGGAACATGGACCGGAGGGGCATCCAGGTGACCAGCATGTGAGTAGGTTGCAAGTGTGGTGATGAGGACAGTCCCCGTCTGCTCCACATGTCCACCATCCTGCAGAGCAGCCATGCATCAGTGAAGCATTGCATTACTTGCACATCTGAACCATGTACACATGAAAATGTCAGTCATGGACAACACATCACACAAGTAAAACACACATGGCCTCGACAAACACGCAGCAACACTCACTGGACTGGGCATCAAAGTCCGGCATCTCTCCCACTCCTTCGACCGATTCAGGTGGTATGAACTCTGCAACGAGTAAGGTCTTCTCCTCAGGTGCCAGCACACTGCCAGTCACCAGAGTCACATTGTAATTTGAGGCACGCTTTGCCTTAGCACTGCATTTGAGGTCCTTCCAACGCTTTTTGCACTCTTGCGCCGTGCGCACCTCATGGCCGAATGCACTCCCATGTTCCACAACTTGCTTCCAGTGGGTATCGCGATGGGCAGCCGTAGCTTGACAATTAGGCTCCACTAGCATGTCACGGTTGTGGTCCCGCACGTAGTCCATGAGGAAGTCCAGTTCCTGTGCACAGAAAGGCTTCTTCATCGATGTGCAGGAGGTTGTGGCTGTGTGTGGGGTCCCAGCCTGTGCTGCAGGTGCAACCTTCCTCTTTTGGATAGTGGCGCAGACCCTGGCTGGCAAATGCCGCCCTGATCAGTATGGCCAGTGGCACCGGTAGATTGAGCCAAGGAAGTGGCAGGTGGAAGGATGACCAAAGGCCTGACTTGCATCAGTGGCTGCTGGGTGCCCTCAAATGGACGCTCCGCAGCAACATCCGCTGTGGCAGGGTCATTGACCGCGACTGTCCTGGTTGGTAGACTCACAACCGGGGTGTTGTTGGCTTCATCTGCCCCAGCACTTGCCAACATTCGGCTGGTCGGGGCAGCAGATTACATTACTGCCCCAGGGACACGTGTCTCGGTCAGGGCAGCCCTGCATGCACCTACGGTGTTCCTCCTGCCCTGTTGGAAATCTTCCGTGGACTCTTCAAGTGCCAACACAGCCTGCACTGGCAGACCCTGAGCCTGGGTGGCGGTGTCCACAGCTGCACCTGCAGCTACCACTACCCTTGGGCCCGTGGCAGTTGATGAAACGGACTGCCGGGTCACATGGGTGCCAGTGCCAGATGCAGAAGCTGCATCTCCCGGAACCACAGGGGGTGGTGGCATGACTGCACCAACAAATGGCACAACATCATGCCTAAGTGACGCACCCCTGCCTCTTCCCCCTCTGCGGCCACCCTGGACACCCTGGAGTCCCCCTACTCCCTGGTCATCCCGGCCACGTCCCTGACCACGCCCACCATGAGGAGTATGCCCAGCTGAGGCACCCCTCACCTTTGGTGGCCTCCCAACCATGGCACAGATGGAGTAGTGCCGGCACAGATGGAGAAGTGCCAATGGGAGGTCTACACGACAATTGTCATGGGGAATTGGGGTGAAGGGGGTGGGATGCAAGATGTTAACAGCACCCATGCACCTGCAAGGCTGTGTGTGACCCTGGTGATTAAGTGACGGGTCACGCAATGCTCAGGCCCACCAAAACTGCAGTAAAACCATGCACGCAACCCTGCAGCCTGCGTGGAATTAACCTCCTGCAGTACGCGGTGGCACCCAGGAACACGAAAAACGCATAAGCATGGGACATGCAGGCTACTATGACCTCGAAAACGGGTACGCGATACACAGGGGCACCTGCAGTGGGAAAAATAGCGTGCGCGACACACCGTCAGACTAGCGTGATGATGAAAAACACGTGTAGCCAATACCCCCGCCGAAAGAAGAGATACATCCTTGATCCACTGTGAAGTTGTTATGGCGCGCAAAACAACATGAAGTAGCAACACACACGTCGGTCTCCACGAAAGGCACGTACAGCAAACTGCTGGCCACGCTCACCTTTTACCAGTGCTGAGGGTGATGCCTGCACGCATCACGTCACTTACGCGCTTAGGCCCTTTCCTCGGATTGCCTGCATTCACACACGGACGTGTGGTTTTTTCACGTGCTGATCCACTATGCACCCGTGTTGAGGGAAACGCCATTGCACGTTACGTCACAGACGTGCTTACGTGCTAAGGGCGTTTCCTCGAATTACACGCTGACGTGCACTTGATACATGCCAAATCAGTCAGTATCAAGCTGGCCACGCGACAACACACGGAAGACCACGCTCCTGCCCTGACGGCCATTTTCCTGCCCCCCAGAGCCCCGAGCATGCTCCCACCTGCCATCTGCTGCTGCCTGCCTGCCTGCTGCCCACGTGCCCTGCTATTTGGTGCCTGCACGTCAGCCATCTGCAGGGGTCCAGTTGCTGTGTCCACCCCTGCTGGAACAGAAGACTCCTGACTGGGATACCATCGCTCCATAGCCCAGCCCTAGGACCCAGTTGCCCACCCACACCTGCCTCGGGGGTCACCATGTTGAGGCAAACACCATTAGAGACCACTGGCGACCCCCAGCCAGAAAGGCAGAGGGCTACAAGCTTCAGTGACAAGGAAGTTGGTATCCTGGTGGAGCAAGTTCTGGGGCATTATGATGCCCTCTTCACACCATCGTGCGCCCACAAGGAAGGACGGGAGAGGATCTTGGAGGATGTAGTGGTTGCCATCAATGCGGTGGGGGTGGCAACCCGCGACTCCAAGCACGTCCAGAAGTGCTGGGAGGACTTCAGGTCCAGGACCCTCAACAAGGCCCGGCGCCTCTTGAAGGCAGAGGATGCAGAGGGGTGCCGGGTCAGCCTTCCAACATCCAGATGAGGATCCTGGAATGCATAAGCCCAGCGCTACACGTCCGGATCCTTCGAAGGAAGACCTGCCTGGAGTCGAGCGGTCATGCATTTCTGTGTGAAACAAGGCATGTTGTAGTGTGCTGGTAGTCAACTGCTTGCCTGTATGTGTTACATAGGCCATGTATGGATGTGCGTGTGCAGGGACATCATGGTAATGCATGTGAGACCAGTAATGCATGAACCACATGGATGGTGCATGTGTTCCAATGCAACATGGGGAGCTGCATGCGGAATGCACACATGAATGCATGCCTGTCTCTGTTCTTGGACATGGATGGGGTGGGATATGGGTGCTGCTCTCATGTACATGTATGGTGTACATGTCTGTGTGTCTGAGAAGCGTGTGTGTGACTTTGAAACGCCATGGATGCATGACACATGTCCGTGACGATGTGTTGATTCACTTATGCAGTCTAGTCACCCTTGTATCCACTGTGTCTGTGGTGTACGAACCCTGATGCATGACCCTCCGGTGATGTGTGTGCATGGGATCAATATGAGCCATGATGCATGTGAGTTTGAAGCCAAACTTTTATGTCAATAGAGGCCCTTGTACATGGATGCTGATGTTGATTGCATGCGCCATGCCTGTTTCTGCATGTGTGTTGCCTGCATTGACCCATATGTTGTGGAGGGACAGGATGGAAGTGACGTTTGACAGTGCCACTCATGTGTTATTGCTTCCTGTCTAGGGGACTATTGTACAGTAGCCTGATGCTTGTGTTCTATTTCTCCCTCTACGCAGCGTCGAGTGAAGAAGAGGACGGAGACAGCGCTGTGGAGCAAAGCGGCGGGGATGCCTCCACCGGGCGGCGATGCCATCATCCGGGAGCAAGGGGACTGGTGCCGCATCTGCCACTACGGCTGTAGTGGGAGGACCGGGTGAGCCCCCACAGGGAATTCCAATAGCGGAAGACAGTGCAGAGACATCCAGGTTGGTGGTCTCCACAGAGGAGGAGGAGCCCGCTACTGAGCAGCACATGGGGACTGTTGGGGGTAGTACCACTGGTGCAATGATGCAGTCCAGGGCCAGGGGCAGGAGGCAGCACAGGTCGCCGCAGAGGGGCCTGTGCATGTCACTGTCCCTGACCCTGTAACTGCACCACCATGCACCAGCAGGGATGCCCCGTCCCAGGCCCGTCCGCAGGTAGGGGGGAGACCCACGTCATCTGGCACTCCACTACCTGTGGACGAGGAGTCCCATGACCGTATGGGCTCCGTCCTGATTGGTGTCGCGTTGCGCAAGCGTTTCATTCACGATGACGTGCGTGCTTCCTGGGGGGACCACGCACGCCATCACTATGAGCTGCGTGGCAACGTGGCACAGTTGGCAGGGGCCATGGTCGGAGGTTCCAGAGACTATGCGCCAGTCATTCTCCCTGCTGTCTTCTGGCCCAGATTCCACCAGGGCCCACTGTGGACCTGGCCGAACCAACACTGCCAGCTTGGTGGAGATCCCATCCCTGCCACAGTCGGGGGTCGGAGGTCCAGCAGGGGTGGACACCCTACCAACTGGAGACCAGCAGATGGAGGATGTGCAGGCATCATCGGACAGGGCACATGGACAGCAGCAGCAGCAGGCTCAAGGTGGGAGCGATGATGGCTCGGGCCATCAACATCAGAGGGGCAGGCATCGGCTAGAGGGCAGGAGGACCCTGGAATGGGTGTGTCTTCCATGTGGCTGCGGTTGGGCCAGCGGATAGATGCGGAGTGGCGGCAGCGGAAGAGCCGCAGCTCACCATGGTCAGGGAGGAGTTCCCATGCACCAGGCTTTGAGGCGGGTTGAGTGCCTCGAGGCAACTCGCAGGGAGTTGGAACAGGCCATTACTGCATCCCTGCGAGACCTCGGGGCCAGGGCAGAGGCCCGCCTCCGGGACATTCACATGGAGTTCGATGATGCCCTGCCTCACGACATCACAGAGTGAGCCGTAGGACTTGCCTGCCGCCATTGTACATCGTTAGTTAGTGTTAGGGTTCCTTTCTGTTTTTCTTTCTTTTGGGACGCTTGGACAATGCCCCACGTTTTTGTATATAGTTCTTCATTAGGTAGGTTTTTCTTTTATAGGTTTCATTTCATTTGCTGGGCTCATGGACCCTGGATTGAATCGTTGTACATAGTTGAACTGTGGAGTCATGAAAAATATTATTTTTTTTAAATCACCATGGATCAATGGATTTTACCATTTACGTTTCCTTTAAATTTGCTTTGGTGGACGTAGAGTTTGGACTAACTTTCTTTTGGATTACTTTGGATTGAGACTTCATTTCTTTTTTCATTTTTGGACATGCATTTCTTTTCTTGTTTAAAATTCTTTTCATGTTTTCATTCCATTACCTTCATTTTGTGCAAAATACGTTTTGATGTATTACTTCCATGTGTGGTATTCGCTCATTGGTTTACTGCATGTCACAATGTGGGTTTACACAATCACTGGCACCCAGTGTGTGTGTGTGACGGACATGTGTTGATGTACATAGTTGACTTTGGGTTTCCATCATGAAATAAGCCTTTCAGTGTGGGGTGGATGGGAAACTTGATTGGGTCTCAAGACTGGGGTGGCGTGCAGTGGGATTTTGGTGGACATGAGGCCCATGAATGTGCATCTTTATGACATGTTGGGGGGGGACATGAGTACGGGCCTGCTGGCAGCTGCCCGTCAATGCTGGATGGGTGGGGGTGCAGGGGGACATGAATTGGGGCCTGCTGGCAGGTGCCCGTCAATGCTGGATGGGTGAGGGTGCATGGGGACATGAGTCGGGGCCTGCTTGCAGGTGCCCGTCAATGCTGGATGGGTGGGGGTGCAGGGGGACATGAGTCGGGGCCTGCTCGCAGGTGCCTGTCAATGCTGGATGGGTGGGGCTGCAGGGGAACATGAGTTGGTGCTCACTAGTGCATGGTGACAAGTGGGCTGGCTGGGGGGCATGCCTAGGGTGGATGGGCTGCCTACGGGACATGACCAGGGGTGCAGGTTAGTCCCCTGTGGTGTGGGCTGCCTACAGGGGCAGGGGAGGGGGTAAAGGGCACACCTGGAAGGACCCACACTGCCTATTCATGTGTGAAACTCCCCGCGCACCCCTCAGAATACACGTACCCTGCTCTGCAAGCGGAATCGCGTGTGAAACTCCCGCGCACCCCACAGAATACATGTACCCTGCTCACACAGCTAAATTGTGTGTGATTCTCCACGCGCACCCCCCAAATACATGTACCCCCTCTCACAATGACTTTTGCGTGTGATTCTCCATGCGCCCCCCCAAATACACATACCTGGCTCGCACATGGCCTATCGCGTGTGATTCTCCATGCGCACCCCCGAAATACACGTACCCCGTTCGCACAAGGCCTTTCGCATGTGATTCTCCCCGCGCACCCCTCAGAATACACGTACCCCGCTGCCCAAGGCCTTTCACGTGTGATTCTCCATGCACACCACCCAAATACATGTACCCCACTCGCACAGGGCCTATCGCATGTGATTTTCCACGCGCACCCTCCATATACAGGTACCCCGGTCGCACAAGGCCTATCACGTGTGATTCTCCATGCAAACCCCCCAAATACACATACCCCGCTCGCACAGGGTCTATCGCATGTGAAACTTCCCGCGCACCCCCCAAATGCACGCAGGCACCCCATCCACCCTGGGCATGCCCCACAGGCAGCCTATGCCACAGGGGGGTGCTTTTTGGATGCAATTTAACTGGCACGGGCGGGGTACGTGTATTCGGAGGGGTGTGCGGGGAGTTTTACACGTGATTTTGCTACCATGAGAGGGGTACGTGTATTCTGAGGGGTGCGCGGGCAGTTTTACAGACGTTTTCATGGTTGGGGGGCTGTATGCTAGTCCACTGGCCTGTGTGCCATGTACGGGATTTGTGCGCTGTTCATGGCGGATGGGGCAGGGTTGGGGGCGTAAATGGCGCTGCTGCAGGGTCGCTGCGCCACTCTGCGCCACGGCTGGTTTGGATGTTAAAATCCATGAATACGCTGTGCGCGGAAATGGATTTTGGCGGATGCAGCTGGCACAGACGGCCGCACGCGCACACTGTGCGCCAGCCGCGTGCGCCACTTGTGCGCCGTATTCTATGAATTACCCTTTAAATGTTTTCTTAGCTAGATTGTTGTTGCCTTCAACTATATTGTCTACTGCCATTTTTCTTTGAAATATAATCCACATGGACTTGTTCAAATGTGTTATTTTTATATTTTCATATGCATTCTAAAATATGTGGTTGTTTCTATAATAAACCATCATTTTCATTTTCTTATCTGATAAGATACCCTCTAATACCATATGTTGTGTATGATTTTCTGTTGTGTATTCTTTATTATTTTTCTTCAGATACTTTGATTCTACATTTGGAAGGTTTAATTGTCACGACAGGCCATTGAATGGCTACAATCTTCCAGCTCTATCATCTTGTTCAACATACCCCTAATTAACACTTAATCAAAAGGAGGGGTCATTAATGCAGATGAATTAACCACCCAAGTTATTGCCCAATGTAAGTTTGGGAGGTGTCATTATCCAAAGTTATATTGACCCCTCCCGAGTACCATTAGCTCATGGAGTTGTTAAACTATAAAGGACAGTCTTTTCGTTGTTGGGAAAACATGAGCACACACAAGTAACTTGTAATTCCAATTAAATAAACATTGGGCCTCATTATAAGTTTGCTGATCCGGGAACTACGGTACCGGTAAGCTTGCCGGTACCGTAGTTCCCAGACCAGCAAACTACGAGTTGTGTTCGCAGGTGCCTTTCTGCCTGCCAGGTCTGACTTGGCAGGCAGAGCAGCACCTCCGAGCACAGTAGTCGAATGCACCGGCCCCGTTTATAAAAGTGCCGGTCCATCCGACCTCCCCATTCCCATTGAGCCCTATGGGAATGGGGAGCATTCCGTTCCGTCACCCGCGAATGGGCAATTACTAGGTCCGGCAGGGCCGTAATGTCCCGGGAATTGCCCATTCGCGTGCGCCTGATATTTTCAGAAGTTTGGCGGCAGCCTGCCGGTTTTACCGGCAAGTCTAGCACCAAACTTCTAATGAGGCCCATTGACTAGCAACTATGAACATTACATATTTTGTGATACATTGTTGTTGGTTACTTTAGGGTTTGAAATTTACATGCTCTTCTCTGTCATTATAGAGCGGATGGCACTTGTTTCTGTGCTGCTTGTCAGGCTGCTGCTCAAGTCAACATTTTTGCATGTCTATAATCTATTTATGAGAATTTATAGACTACGTTCCAAAGATTCCTACTGGCTAAGAGGAGGTCTATAATGGAATCCATGTGCTCATACTTTTCTATACACTGCTCTCCTTGCATTCATAACCAGATGGTTGTTGCCTTATTTTAGTTTTTTTAGATTGCACACTAATTTAAAAGTTTCACAAGCAGATGACTGTGTTTTAATTTGCGACAATTATTTTGGCCATTTCAATGTGTTAGGCCACGGAATACACTTGAACAAAATAGTATTTGTAGCAGCTGCTGCTAAATGTTTTATTTGCCTCCTTAATGACATTCTGTATCAAGTGATCAACTTACATAAATAACATTTTGCATGTATTGATATGCTAATTATGTAACATTACTGATTACTTTCACTGTTCTTGATCTATTGAATTATTGGATGATACAGGTTGCAGTACCGAACATACCAAGTGTCACAATATTTATTGTTATACATAATGTAATGGAATTGGATCTTGTATTTTGTGACTGCCATTTGGGCAGACTCTTGGTGCATGGTCCAACAAGACAGAGTGGCGGGTTAGGCTGGGGTGATGCCCTGTAAAGGGGGATGCTTAACCTCACATGTTGGTGCATGCGGATCAGAAATATGAATTTTATGTGTACTGGTAATATTCTAACTGAGGTGTGTGTGTTTCGGTTGTGGGGACTCCTGAGGTCAGTGTGACCAGTGGAAAGAACTAGGTGTTGGTATCCCACTCTGTTGATGATTGTCTCGTGAGAGTAGAGGAGTGCCAAAGTGACCAGTTTGTTCCAGGTTGGTTTTAATGCTGTTAGTGTAAGAGGTGGTAGAGTTGTAAGAGAAGAATATTTACTTTTGGGTACGTACAGCTGGTAGGCAAGCATTCAATTATTGTATGGTGGCAATTGGAAATGTTGGTGGTTAGTGAGGGTGGAGGTGGTTGGTGGGGAACATTTATTTATTTCAATTTATTAATAGAAATCACAGAAAAGCAATGCATTTTCGGCAAAAAACGCTTACAAAATGTAACATTGATAACAGAGTGCAAGGCAGGGCTCCTTGACAATGGGGTGAGTGAATGTGACTTGAAGACCAGATGTTGCATCAGAAGGTGGACACATAAACTAGGGGTTCCATGCAATAATGACCCTGCAAAAAAGTGGTAAAAAAATGGCAGTTGTTTACAGGGACATTATTACATTGAACATGCAGGGGACACCCCCGCAAACTCCCAAAATCTTTTTTCTTTCTCACGTGGGGGCAAGGGACAACCCAGTAACCCCGGCTCCCCTTTCCCATATATATGGGGTCTCATTACGACCATGCCGGTCAGGTAACAATGATGCCGGCACTGGTGTTACTGGACCCGCATAGTACCACTCTGCGGGCGGGTGCCATCCCACCCGCCAGGATTAGACCTGGCGCGCGGCACAGCACCTGCCTGCAGAGTTTCACGGAAGCACTGGCTCTCTTATTAACGGTGCCTGTGCTTCCGTGGTCGCCATTCCAATTAAGTCCTATGGGATACAAATGGGAATCAGGATTAACATTTACCGGCGCCTGACTTCCTAGAATGCCAGGGTCATAATCCCCATGTTTCTGGCAAGCCAGGTGCCGGTAAATATTGCAAGTCGAGCGGCAACCCCCCGGTAGCACCGGCAGGGTTACTGCCGGACTTGTGATGAAGCCCATGGTCACCATATATAAAGTCGCCACAACCTTATCCTGGTGACATTATGTATGGCGACCATATGTATGGGGACAATATTACCTGATACCGGACAAGGACAGGACAGAATAACATAGGAATGGAATGGTAGAGGACGTACTAAATTAAGGATGAAGCAGTAATGAAAAAGTGCTGTAGGATAATCCATGAGGGTAGGGAGAGAGGGAAGCAGAGTGATGGAGTAACATTGAGTGCTAGGAAACATGTTAAGCATAAATTAGTAGGGCTTTGAGGTTGGATTTAAATAGTGGTGGAGTTGGAGTAGTACGGCGAGGGAGAGGAAGAGGATTCCAGAGTAGTGGAGGGAGGAGAGGAAGACAGTGGATACAAGAGCCAGTGCAGGGGGCTTGAATAGTGGCAAGGAGGTGAGCCGAGAGTGATCGTCATGAGTAAGGGAGAGAGTAGGAAGTGCGAAGAGCAGATAGCTAAGGTTGGACAAGTCTATTGATAGTTTTGATGGTGATGACAGCCAGACAATCAAGCAATGGGCAGAGGTAAAGTGAGAACGGTTGAAAAGTGTGTAGACCACAGACTTTGTTCAAGAGGTGAAAAAGCACAGTTATAAAGCCCATGTAGTAGACTGACACACTAGTCTGATCTAGAAATGACTAAGGAGGAGATTACCTGGTTAGCAGAATTGAAAGGAAGATGATGACAGATTGTTCTGCTATTGAGAAAGTTGAGTTTGGCCGCAGTGGCAGATTTGGAAAGGAAGAGTGAGAAGTTGCATAATGGGCCGAAGATGGCACCATGCTTATAAGTGGAAGCAGATTACGCAAGGTAGTCGGGAGAGAAGAGGCGAGCACGGGGAGAGGAAGAGAAAGTCTCTTTTCCTGGGAAGATGAGAACTTCAGTCTTAGTCTTAGTGGAGTTGAGCATGAGTGAGTAAGATGTTATAAAATATTGTATGGCAGAGAGACAGTTTGACATTTTTGACAACAGTTCATCAGATAAGGAGGACATGGAGAAGACCTGAGTGGCAACAGCAAAGAATTAATAGGAGAAGCTGTAAGAGGAGATCAGTATGCCAGGAGCTGAAGTATAGAGAGAGAAGAGAAGTGGAGCAAGGACAGGCCCTTGGGGAACTCCAATAGCAAGGGGGGTTAATGGGGAGGTAGGGTGGTTCCAGGACACCTGAAAGTGACTAGGGGCGAGTTATGCAGCAAACCAAGCAAGGGCCTTATCTCTGATGTCAAGGAGAGCTAATGTAGTGAGAAGGTGATCATGGTCCACAATATCGAAGGCATCAGTGAGGTCCAGAAGAACCGGAATGGATGAATGGTTCGCATGACGTATGGAAGAGATGAAGTTACTGACATTGAAACATGTCTGTGGCTACTTACCTAGTTGCCTTTGGGTCAATTATGCAGTTGTCAGAAAGAGGAATGTTATCCGAAATATCCTAAAACTTCTAAATAGTTTTCAAGTGCTGTAGTTACTAGATTGTTTGGCTATGCAATGTGGAGGTATATTTACTTTCCCTCATCTAAACACACATGTTTTAAACGGTAGACCCATAATGATTTACTGGTGCCGGACTTGCCGGAAAGACTGGGGAATTACAACCCCGGCATTCTGGAAAGTCAGGCGCTGGTAAATTGTCCCATAGGACTCCATGGGATTGGGGACCATGGAAGCACTGGCACCGTTACTAATGGTGCTGGTGCTTCTGTGACGTCTGCAAGCAGGTGCCATTGCATCCTCCAAGTCTGCCCCTGGCGGGCGGAATAGCACCCGCCCGCAGACTCATAGTTTGCCGGTCTGGAAACTATGGTGCCGGTAAGCTTACCAGCACCATTGGTTCCAGACCTGTAAACTTGCAATGAGGACCATTATCTCCCAGCACAATTGGTGCTTTGTGGAAATATAATTTTAATACTATTAAAATAAAATGCAGTGGTTGAAAATGGAGCACATGTAATCGTTGCAGCTATTGCTGCTTGCTATATATAGCTTTGAGCCAGCTAATTGCACCCCATGATCTGCACGAAGAAACTAGAATTAAATCCAGGGAACAATGTGCTTGCAAAATACATTTTTTCTTCACTGTTCACAATGCGAGTGCTACTAAATAAGTGGATACATGTTCAAGTCTTTGGACCTTTTTAAAGTTTGAGCAGAGCATGAAAGAGTCAGTGTTTACTTTAGTGAAAACAATATCTTTTTGGATGCACCTTTTCCATATTGGTTTTGACACTGGCTGCGAGTTTCTGAAATAATTTGCTTGCTTCCCAATCAGTGTATATGATAATAATCCTCCAAAGTGCATCTTTGGCCTGCTCTTCCCCATCGATTTGGGATCACTTATCTCTTACTTCCAATTCCACATTTGTCATTTACTTTTCATCTGATTTTTTATTCGACTCCCGTAAAACAAGGTGTGTGTTAAGCCATGGAATTTAAATGGTAGAATTCTGTTGCTAGTACCCAACTGATTCGCGCAGGTTTGTTGAGAAGTTGAATAACATGAAATAATCGCAGGTATAATACATGAATAATGTAAGCAGGACATTGAGGTGAAAGACACACGAAGGTGTAAATGTAGTGAAATGTCAAAAGTATCATCAATACGAATTCCATTCAATCACTTTTCATCAGTAGTCTCTTAATACACACTCTAATGGCCACTATTTGAATGACTTGACCACCTAATGTGAAATATTGTCATCTAATATGTATGTAAAGGGATATTTCTGATTCCCCAGTAAGAATGCCTGTGCTTTAGTGGCTGTCACTTTTTACCCAATTATTTCTTGTATAAGGTTATGACCTTGATATGATCATGTCAAGTAATTTACATCATTCTGCTGTTCTCTTCTTGTCCTGGACAATCCTGACAGGTCCTTGCTTAGGTACACAATTAGAGAAGAATGCATGATTTCCTTTCGCCAGAACGTCATTCTGTTTTAAGGGTGGGTTTCGTCTGTCATTATTTTGTAATCATACTTCATCTTCCTCTCTTCCCTTAGACACATTCCTTTGCATTCTTCTTTCCCTATTTTCTAGATAAAGAACAAACGAAGCAAAACCCAAGTGTATCTTATTTAAAAAAAAAAAAAACACACACACACATCTTAATTAGCTGTGGCTTGTTGTCTAGTACATGTGTCACTACCTTCTTGAAGGAACCAGGAGGCATGACATAAATTATTAAAAAATATACATACATTACAGGAAGAGCACCTGTTGGGCGGCTTATAACTTCGCTCCCCAGGGACGAATCCTCACCTAACTTTGCAGAGAAAGTATATGGCCCACACTGATTTTTTTTGCAAAGTTTGGTGAGGTTTGGTCCAGGGGGGGCAAAGTGATAGGGGGGGTCCCAAAATTTATTTTTTTCCCATAGACATAATGGGAAAAAAGTTTGCTCACGCCGACAGCCCAAACCGCTGGACGGATTTACACCAAATTTGCGGTAGGAGTGGCGGCTTGGTCCCAAAAGCGTGCTTTTTTAATTTGGTGTGAATCCATCCAGTAGTTTCTTTTTAAATGACCAAAATGTAAAGCAAAAAAATTACTGATATCTATGTCTGCTCCGCGGACTCACTTTCCTGTTTGGCCCACGGACTGGCCTCTGATTGGCTGTGCTGTCCGCTGACTGGCCTCCGATTGGCAAGAAAAATTTGCGGACTTTTGCATAGTCCTCGAACACTGGGACTTATCCGCTGATTGGATGGTGAGAAAACGTGAAATGCATCTGTTTTCTTGAAAAGCCTGCCATCTTGGATTTGCAGACTTTTTTGGGGTCCGCAAACAGCACGGTGAAAACTTTAAAAAAAAAGCAGCATTTCACTTGTCAAACTCGGCAAACAATCTCTGAGGAGGTGGGGGGATTAGGATTCGATTTGGATATGGCCATAAGAAGCCAAAAAAACGGGTTGTTTCACCCACCGAAGATTCGCGAACACCCTGGATGTCCTGGGACAGTCATGTGGTGTTTGCGAACACTTCAGATGCCCTAGGACATCTGTACCTATTTCTGCATTACAGGGTTGGGGAAAAGCAGTTTTTGGATGGCCTATAACTTTTGCGCCACTCAATGAAACTGCATGTAATTTTGCAATTTTATTCTAGAACTAATCCTGAATGGTTTTGCTAATTTTTTGGGGATTCTGTCAAGAAGGGGAACAATTAGAGGAGGGGTCCCAAAATATTGTAAAGGCATATAAATGTGGTGTCATTTGACGAATCTGCACAAAATTTGGCAAAACGATTTTGGATCTAGATATTAATGGTTTTCTAATGTTTGGTGGGATTCTCTCAAGAAGGGGCAAAATTAGAGGGGGGTCTCAACATTATTTGATGGCTTATAACTTTGTTGCTATTTGACGAATGTGGACAAAAGTTTTGAGAAAGATTATAGACCAAACCTTCACTGTTTGTGTAAAGACTGAATGGATTTTGTCGAGTGTGGGCTAAGTTATTTGACTATTGTATGTATATACATTTTGCCACTTTTTAAAAAATAAAACATGGGCGGATTTCGAGCAAACTCATGAGGAGCATTGGCAAGGACATTAAAGCATGGTTTTGCAAATGTGCCCGTGTTTTATTTTTTGACAAGTGTAATAATGTAGGTACAAAAAATAGTCATATACTTTTGGTGAATGAGGTATAGCCTGTGGCCGTGGGCAGTATCCAGATTGTCTGGGTCATGGCATAAGGTTATTGCACGGACAATCTGGCTACTGGCCATGACCGCTAGGGACGGAAAATGGTGTTAAAGTGGCTATGTCTACCTGGGACCGGCTATGTGGTAAAGATATTCAAAGGTAGGATAGGTTTGAAAGGGAAAAAAAGTGCTTGTGTAATATGTTCATAGGGTTTTGCGGGCTGCCATGGCAAGGGAAGAGGGGCTGTGTATGGAACCCCACCTTCTCTTTCAATGTTGGCTGTCTTGGAAAAGGATTGTCCTTCCTACAGCTATAGGAAGAAAAATCTATGTTTTAGCACCCTGGGTTCCCACTTTGGGAACCTGGGGTGCTAATGGCCTTTATCCCCCATTTCAGGGGCTGCAATGGACGATAATGGTCCGTAGCCCTCCTTATTTATTTATTTATTTATTTATTTATTTATTTATTTATTTATTTATAACAAACCAATGCCCGCAGACATCAGACTGTGTGGTTACAGTATTTGTTGAGGAAGATGAGGTGGAGGAAGACAGTTTACTACTTGCTGAGAAAGGAATAACCTTTCTGAGAGCATTGCAGTTATTGGATTTGGTGTGGCGGCGCATGGAGGTGGTCCCGTAGGAGTACTGTCCAGGTAGTCTGCGACTGAGTACAAAATTGCACTCAGTGCATTTCACTTTGGTAGCTCTAGCCTTTGGTACACTCCCAACAGTAGCAAAGAACTGATACAACCATGATTCGATCTTGTTGCTAGAAGTAGGCACTTCCTCTACCTCATCTTCTTGGTCCTCTTCATTGTCTTTGAAAGTACTGTGCTTTTTTTGCTGTGAAGGTTCTCCATCTGGTGGTGGTGGTGGCTCTTGGGGATGAGGGATGGCAATAACTGATGCCATTTTTAAGATAAATCGCAGTTTTGATAAAATTCTTCCAAGTATGTACTGTGTACTAGATTGGTAATGGATAATGAGTACGAAAAGGTGTCGGAGGTGTGCAAGGGAAATTTTGAAGTTGAAAGTTCCTAGATCAGTAGAAAATGCAGTTCCGAACTGTCCGCGAAGGACGGATCTTATCGTGAAGTGCAGCTGGGTTCTCGGACACGTCATCATGCCGCGCGCCAGCATATGGTCATGTGGCACTGTCCGGAAGGTCCACAATGAAGTCAGTTGTTCGTAGATATCTATGGATGCAAAACTAGTTGAAATAGTTGCATAAAGTGTATAGAAGTGTTAACAATGATTCTAGAAGGTGGGAAATGGCAGAGTTTTAACGTGACATTTTGTAAATTGGACACAAATATTGTTATATTTGGTAAGTCTGATATTAGTAAATTGTAGGAAAATAGCATGCACTGGTAAAAACCCATGAAATTCACTGAAAAAACGTTGTTAAACAGACGTTATTGTTAACTTGCACTAATAAAAACCTATGAAATACAATGAAAAAACTTTGTTTAATGGACGTTATGGTAAAGTTGCACTAATAAAAACCTATGAAATTCAGTAAAAAAACATTGTTAAAAGGACGTTATGGTTAGAAGTAAAATCGAAAACCCCCTGAAATTCCCCAGTTATGGTAAGCTAAGCAACCATAACTCGCACCACCACCATGCACTGCTAAGACTAACACCCAGGACATCAAAGATGACATCACAAATATCATTGATGATATCACTGATGACATCACATGTGCATTTACTTTTCATACAAGGGGTTGTGAATGTAATGTTGGCAAAAAAGTATCACAGATTATCGGGAGATGTGTAATAAATTACATACATCATCACACACTGTAGAATTCTAAAGAACATTCCATTGCAGTGTTCTTTCTAGTACAGGAACCTACTCATACAGAAATGTAGGTA
Source organism: Ambystoma mexicanum (assembly GCF_040938575.1). Taxonomy (NCBI): domain Eukaryota; kingdom Metazoa; phylum Chordata; class Amphibia; order Caudata; family Ambystomatidae; genus Ambystoma; species Ambystoma mexicanum. The sequence continues at coordinate 816,469,917 of NC_090941.1, read as the reverse complement.
TTGACTGCAGCATACACCACAGAGGTGCTATATTTTTAATTTTCCAAAGTTATATAATAAAACAGTGAATGCTTCTGTATCAGACTTTTCCGTACTGTGAAACATGTACTAAGTGGCTAATAATGCATCACTTACTACATATTTCTACTAATACACACAAAACATAAATAGACTACAATGCATACAAATATGGGGCTTATATATGGATAGTAAAGTAAGCAAATAAGAGGCAGTACCAATAGCAATTGTGTATAATCTACATGATTGTGTTCACGCACAAAAATGATTGCTGTATTTCAGGCCTGCTTCTACCCCTATATATGTACATCATAAAATGCGATTAAATTCTAAGGAAAGTAGTGTAAGAACATGTGAGAATAGCAATATCTATAAATGTAATACCTTTGGAAAGTTACGTGTCTGACTGTCAGTAAATAAACCCACCTGGCCTAGATATGGCAGTGAACAAAAAGAAGGGGCTAGACATGTGATGTCATCAGTGATGTCATCACTGATATTTTTGATGTCATCGTTGATGTCCTGGGTGTTAGTCTTAGCAGTGCACGGTGGTGGCTCGAGTTATGGTTGTTTAGCTTACCATAACTGGCAAATTTCAGGGGGTTTTCGATTTTACCTGTAACCATAACGTCCTTTTAACAACGTTTCTTTACTGAATTTAATAGGTTTTTATTAGTGCAACTTTACCATAACGTCCCTTTAACAAAGTTGTTTCATTTAATTTCATATGTTTTTATTAGTGCAACTTAACCATAACGTCCCTTTAACAGTTTTTTTCATTGAATTTCATAGGTTTTTATTAGTGCAACTTAACCATAACGTCCCTTTCTCAATGTTTTTTCAGTGAATATATATATATATATATATATATATAGATGATTGCAGATGTCATTTGGAATTGTTCTTAGTTTTAGCTGAAAAAAGACCTGTGCCGACTTAGTGGCCAAAAGAATGATTTAGAAGAAATGTGCACAGGGAGAGAAAGCTTTGGTTTTTCTTTTCATTCCTGCAGTGTACCTCTCCCGTCCTTTCAAATCTCCAATATTTGCACTATTTTCTGTACACGAACACTGACTGGGAAAACTGTTTTAAGGTAGGAACACATACACCACATGTCATTGTTTTACAGTTATGAAAATCCAATCTGTAGATTTCACCAAAAATGCAGATGTGCTTTTTTTCCAAGATTGCTACCATATTTCAGTTCAATTAGCTCTAGAATAGACCCTCTTATGTCACTACATGCCTCAAGTGCACACTGCAAACACGTTTAACATTGTTGCTATCTACCATATGCAACTCATCAAGCATTAACTGTTTTACATTTAAAAAATCAAAGAAAGTATCTGATGAAACATTAATTTAACTTCAATAAGTGTAGAAAGCCACCTCTCCAATATTGCAATCACGTTTCATTGCAACTTATGTTAATGTAATCCCTTTTCTGTTTCGTTGCATGCCATGTGTGTAATGCAATTAACCAGAAGTGTGACCTGCTTCAGAAAAAAACATTCCACAATTCAAACAATGTGAAAAGAAATCATTTCTATATAGATTTCATGAAAAATATTAGCAGACATAACATAGAGAAAATCTGCCTTGCCAAGATGACCAGCACTTTTCAGATTCACCTGGAGATACTATTGTTCCCTCTTCTGTTTCTATTTTTAGCCGATGAACAGTGCCAAAACAGTGTAGAAGACTTTACAGATTAGCATCTAGGGTATTAGTGTTTTACATTTAAAAGACCCTCCAAAGAAAACATTTCCCCTGAGGCTTCATGAAAAAGGTGAAACCTTCAAAAGAACTCGAGAAAGCCTCTCTCCTTCGATCCCAACCATGGATATTACATTATAGTCCAACCCACAGAATTCTAAGAAGGAACTACGGGACTCACATACTTAATCAGAGACAAACTCGAGGACGCCATTGGTGCAATGCTGATGTAAAAGACACTGTGGATTTAATGGCATATCCTGTGGAGCAAGCTCTAGAAAGTGTGCTAAATCCTGGTTTTAAAACTTACAATTTCTGTTCATTCATAAATGTGATGTAATGTAAGTGGTCTTGTATAGCAACCGTATGCCACTATTCTTGATTCAAGTTGTATAAGACATGAGTTGAAAGATCACGACAGATTCAGTCTGGGCTATGTGTAGTTAGAAAAGATAAACATAATGCAATGAGAGTTCCCATCATGCATGCCCAACCTGCCCTTTTCACAGCCGTAGACTTAAACTACCCACTATCCATCCCTTCCTTTTCATTTATTTTTGCACTTACATTTTAAAATCCGAAAATAAGAACTGTTTGTGGTTAAAGAAGATTATTTGCAGCCTTACAAAGTAGTTATTTGTAATGCATGGTTCAGAGGGTCAGAAGATATGTCTGGATCAATGCCATGTTCACAATGATGATTTTTGTGGCCAATCCAGTAATCAAGGTGTAATTTCCATGTATTTTATTTTTAATTTTGGCTCGTAGTTGCAGCTTTATCGATACTGTTATGGAACACAATTCATTGTATAGAATAGGCAATTATTACTTACCATGCGGCCATCTAAATATTCATGCGACTACAACTTCCATGAACATTCACCTCTGACTATGTTGGTAAGGGTTGTTGGTAGTTGAAGCCAAAAATATCTGGAGGGCCACACAATTAAGTAATCACGGGTTAGGCTACAGTAGTGTGGCACTCATTTATGTTATTTAAAAAGGGATATAGTGCTTGGATCATGATTCACCAACATGTGTTATGACAATCGCTTGTCACAATGTATTGATTTGTTGTAATTGTGCCCTTCTAAGCAAGCTATGATAATGGCATTCCTTGTTAAATTGGTTGACCATGTGGTGAAAAGCCTTTTCCAAATGCATGGTGAGCAAATGAGAAGAGGATGGCTGAACCAGAGAAGGAGGTGAGGTGCGTGCAGGGCCATGGGATATGTCCTGGGAGTAAGTTCACCATGTAGTGGCTGGGCAGGCTTTAGCGAGGCAGTGGGTGGGATTCTGGGATGTCTCCCATATGAGCTTGTGATGACTGAGGAATGTGGGTGAAGAGACATATTGAAAGGAAGGAACTACTTTTCAACTTCTGTTTTGAAAGAGTCTTAGGGCAACAGGAATTTCAAAATGCATTAATTTTGAAAGCCCATTAAGGACACTGGGCCTCATTACGACCCAGGCGGTAAGTTACCGCCTGGGCCGTGACTTTACCACCATGGCGTAAACTACGTTTACGCCATGGTGGTTGGCGGACTTACCGCCCCATTCCGACCTAGGCGGGGCGGTAAGTCCCCAATCCCCATTTACCCTTCCCCATTCCCATTTTTGCCCCATAGGGCATAATGGGAGTGGGGAAGGCGTTAATTACGCCACCGTAAATTACGGTGGCGTAATTAACTCCATGGTCCCTTAGCGCCATGGATTTTAACACCTGCTAAAAGCAGGTGTTAAAAGCACCATGGCGCTAGGGGACCTCGTACTCCGGCGGTAAGGGTCGGCGCTGTTAACGCTGCCGTAAACCCCTTACCGCCTGAGTTGTAATGAGGCCCACTGTCTATCTGAAAAGTAATAAGGTAATAAAAACTGTCAAGCAGCTTCTGGTGTAATGACAGTGTGCCTTCAGACGCTAGTATTCTGTACAATACATCAAACATATAAAGTGTAGCTGATCTAAAAAATATGTGAATCGTGGATTGAAGGTTCAAAGATCATTTATTTACAAACAGGAGTTGTTTGGGCTCTAGGGTCTGGGGTCTCTGTACAACAGAACAGGGATTTCCTCCTTTGGGAAAAATATAACTTAACAGTTTCGGACAACTAATTAAGTGTTGTTGTTTTCATAATAAGGGCCTACAGCCCTACAACAGTGTCTTTAAACACAACACAATCTCAGGGATAAGGGCTTCATCTACTTCATTTTTCAGGCCACAGTTGCAGTGATATTGCACTCAGCTGCTTCTATGCCACAGGGGTGCTTCACAGGGTTACAGTGCCCTTCTGACTCTTTATGATCTATACCAGGACAATAGTGACCCAGGTCACTCTTGGAGTTATGGTACCCTTCTCAACCTGTCTGGGTGGATTCATCACTGTGGCGTCTAACCAAAGGCCGCAAACAAACAAAACTGAAGGGCCATGTGAAAAAGGTCTATGTGTCATTATTATCAAATGAAAAGCAGCAGTTTAATCCACAAAGGAAGAAGAAATTCAACGTTCCCTTTCACAAATAAAACAGGAATTTTAAACACTGAAAAAAAGGCTTTGCATGTGTGTTAGCAAGCTAAAGCAAAACATGTGAAAAATGTTCCTCTGCCAACATAAAGATGTCAGGGAAAAGGCATGGGGGCCTCATTACAAGTTTGCCTTTCCAGAAACAAGGGTTAGGTAAGCTCACCAGCCCCCTTGTTTCTGGACTGGCAAACTATGTGTTTGCCTGCCATGGCTGCTGTGCCTGACAGGTCAGACCCTGCCGGGTATAGCAGCCATGGTAGGCAGACTCTTCACGGAAGCATCAGCACCGTTAACAACGGTGGCAGTGCTTCCGAGTCCCCACTCCCATAGAGTCCTGTGGGACTCTATGCAAATGGGGACTTACATTTTACTGGCACCTGACTTCCTAGGCCACTTCACTTGTAATCTCCTGGTGGCACCGGGAAGTCAGCCGCCAGTAATATTTACGGGTCTCGCAGCCCCACGACGGAAGCACCAGCAGGGTTACCGCCAGACTCGTAATGAGGCACAATGGTGTGTGTGTTGACAAAAAATAAGTTCGATTATGCTTCACATGCAAAATACTGGCAAAACATTTGTAAAGAAAAGCCGGCTTGGTTGCCATGAGAAGTTCCTGTAGGCCTATTTAGGCTGACTATGATGGTGCTGTTCTCCAAGGGAAACACAGAGAAGGTTAAAACAAAAATGTAATCCAAGTGCAGATTGGAAAAGCACATCGCATTACTGGCTGAGAAATAAATGCAGCATTTTCACTGAAACTGCCACCCATCAAAAGGTGGTGTACTGTGACAATTCAGAGGCACTTTTCAGTAGAAAGAAGAACAGCAGATAATGAAAAGTGTATTTTATTAATGACTAAAAGAAACAGCCATTCACTTTCAGAGCAAAAGCAAGGTAAACACTGATCAGTAAAAAACACACTGTATGTAAAAAAATAAAGGTTTTTTTATATAAATGTTTTATTGGTTAGAAGTATAAACCAATCATCAACTTAAAATAAACCTTTAACATTACATTTCCAGAGAGCATCTACAAACAAACAGCAACACAATCAAATCCCCTACATTCCCACTTAATTAGTCAGGGCAAACCAAAAGCTGTTAAATTCAGAATCGACCAACCAGAGTTCTATCAATCTGCACCCTCAATCCTAGGTGGTCACCCGAAATTTGATAAAACAGCATTAAGTCTTTTCATCACAGCAATGACCAACCTGGGCTTATCGCCAATTAACATCCACTTCCACCATTCCACCCTTGTAAGAGTTGATCCCATCCATAGTTAATCATCAAGAAAAAATGCTTGAGTCTCCCTCCGACCAATTCATTCATTCATTACTGGATGCTCAGGGGTTTCCACATGCTGGATCCTCTTACAGTACCGACAGATTACATTAAGGTTGACTGTCTTCATAACCAGACCCTCTCTGCTTTTGACTTTCACCCCGTTTCCCAAAAAGATATCTGTCAACTTATTAGGACTCTCAAACCCACAATTGACTCTCTTTCTCCCTTAGCAGCTTATGTAGCCAAAAATCTGGCTCTCGAGCTAACCCCATTTATTACCAATTTTGTTAAATCTCTGCTGACTGGGATTGTTCCGGAAAGCCTAAAGCTTTCCATAGTCTCACCCCTGCTGAAAAAACCTTCATTGGATGCAGAGGTGCTACAAAACTATCGGCCCATTGCTGGACTCCCATGGGCAGAAAAGATTCTGGAGAAGGTGGTCACTAATCAACTCCAGGAGTTTGTCGAACAGGAACTACTATTAGATAAATTCCAGTCAGGTTTCCGACCAAAATATGGAACTGAGAGCGCCCTCCTAGTTGTACAAGATGAACTGCTGAAGGCCGCGGACCAAGGGGAGCTCTCACTCCTGGTAATGCTGGACTTGTCCACAGCCGAACACTACAGGAGGTAGCAAGAGTCTCTGCTGCAGCATTAAACTGGTTTAGGTCCTTCTTGACCAATGGCCAGCAGTGTGTGAGATTGGGAGAGTTCCTGTCGGATCTCATCCATTTGAGCTGTGGAGTCCCCCAGGGATCTTCCCTGTCTCCATTGCTATTTAATTTGTATATTCGACCTCTTTTGGAAATCTTAAGACGCTATAGACTGGATTTCCATTCTTATGCTGATGACATGCAGATATTTGTACGAATTACTAATTTTCAGGAAGCATTCAGCAAATTGGAGCAATGTCTGGTAGAAGTGAGCAACTGGATGTCAAATAACTACTTACAACTGGTTATAGGTTAAGTTTCGACTCAAAAGGATGGAATGACAAAAGGAGAGAGTCAATTTGACCCAAAAAAAGGATCTAATTTTTTTTTTCTCCCGCCCCCAAACCCCTGTTTTTGTGTAAAAACACCTTTTGTTTCCTATATTAGATCCCAAAAAAAAATATACATGTAAAAAAAAAAAACAATCCTTTTGTTTTCGGTCGAATGCACTCTCACCTTTGGCATTCGGTCCTTTTGATTTCGTAACTTTAACTGGACACCCTTACAACTTAATGCTGCCAAGACTGAACTTATATTGTTCGGCCCTAAGCACTTGTTGACGACTGCTAAGAAACTGCCTGTTCCAACATTGCTGGGAAAAAGCTTGAAATTCGTATCAAAGATTAAAAATTTGGGATGCATGTGGCAAGAAAATCTTGGCAGTAAAACACAGGTGGCAGCAAAGACCAAAACAATCCATTTTGTTTTGAGACTACTACATCAGGCACTTCCTTACATCCCTAAAGAGAATCATGCTTCTGTAGTCTGGGCACTAACTAGTGCCCATCTTGACTACTGTAATAGTCAACTGCTAGGCATCACTTCTAAGCAGCTTCAGCGGCTCCAGTGAGCTCAGAATGTGGCTGTTAGATTGATTAGTAAATTACATGCATCTATTCATGTGTCTCCATATTGTAGGGAGCTACATTGGCTCTCAATTGCTGACCGCATCACATTTAAGGCAGCCTGTTTTGTCTTCAAATGCGTAAATGGCGTTGCCCCTCTGTATTTAAGGGAGCTAATTCAAACATACCATCCTGTGAGACAACTATGCTCTAGCAATAGCCATCTCCTGACCATTCATCAATCTCCCTATGCATCTCGAGGTGACAGAAGATTTTCTGTCTTTGGCCCCAGGCTGTGGAACTTGTTACCGCTACAGCTCAGGACCATGAGTTCTCTCCTGCAATTTTGCCAAGCACTGAAAACCTTTCTCTTTAGCTAGATTACCCCCTTTTTTTGGGGACCCTAAATTTAGTTACATCATCTACCCAGTTTACGCCATCTGCGCCAATACACGATTGAGTTCAACACCCACCATCCTCCTCCTAAACAGAACCTCTCTTGTATGGAGGATATTCAGGTGACATCTAAGAAGTAATTTGACCATGACTGTGGGTAACTCATTGACCCTCCCGCTCTCAATGGTCATTGGTTCTCTAGACTTTAAACCACCACATTGATCCAAAAATAAAGGCTATTAGAAATTGCAATCTGTGACTTCCTTTCAGCCAAGGGCAAACTTCACAAAGGACTTTCCCCACTGAAATCCTGGCTTGCATCTCAGCTGTTTTCTACTGCGATGAAATGTGGCCTGCTTGAAAGGTGCTGTCCCCGAAGGCTGGGCTCCGAACAGAGACAGATGGCCCTGGCTGGTGCATGCCTGGAATGTAGAGCAGAATTGTGAAAACAGGGGCTACAATTACGAGGAGCTGTACTTTGAAATAAATACAAGACATAGATGCCTGTCAGATCAGAATGACGTCCGCCTTTAGATAAGAAACAGGCCTTGTGACATCACAGGGCTGGCCTGGCTTATTATCTACAGTGAGTGATCTCTGTGTAGCGATCTGTAGACACCAACTTTAAACAGCAAAACCTCAAACACAAAGGCGGTCATTACGAGTTTGGAGGCAGCCATGGCGCTAATAGGGCAATGGCTGCCTCCAAACTCGGGTCTGGGTTCCCTGAATGGGGATTTACTGGGTCATTCCTACCTTGGAGGACCCAGTAAGTCACCATTCAAAATACCCATCCACATTCCCATTCCCATTCGAGCCCCCATACGGCTCAATGGGAATGGGGAGAGAGCTAATAATGGGCCCATCAATACCAGGCCCGTTATTAGCTCCCTGGTCCCTTAGCGGCTCCCGCTAAGGATGGCTGGTCTTACCAGCTGGCCTTAGGGGGACCCGCTAAGGAACCTCATAATGCGGCAGTAAGGGGTTAATGGCACTGGCATCCTTACTGGCACCATTAACCCCTTACCGCTGCACTCATAATGACCCCCAAAGAGACTAATAATAGCTGTGATTACAGGCTGGCCCAGTGAGACAAATGGCTTGGAGGCAGGAGAGCTACCATTTACCCAAGATGAAGATTTAGTATTCATTTAAAAGGACTATCAAAGCGCATTCCTTTTTCTCAGCAACCATAAGTCATCCTGATTACATGTAAGCACCTTATAAATGCCCAATATATAAATAAACGTATGAATACATGAATATATGTTTCATTTTTTAGATAATTTGCAGAAAATGTTGATGATATAACATTCATTAACCTGCCACTCAGGGAACTGTAATGGCCATCTAAGATGGGTTTCTGGCTCATATGAAAATGTTCTGACTGTGTAGGTGGCTGGTGCAGGGTACAATTAGGAATATGTGTCACGCCCCCTCCTGACAGGGGACCACGGCCATGGTCCCTATGGCAACGATGGCGACGCGTCTCGTACATTTCTCCTAGTTCCACTAACATGGAGGTCACAAGGAAGTGCAGCGCTCTAGTCATCCAAACCAGGAAGTTCCAGCAAGCTCTGCCCCCAGCCGCGGAGAATGGATTTCCTTCAGCTGCTTCCTCGACTCAGCGCGTTGCTACTGTCTTCAGAGGCCACGCTAAGTAAGTCCGCGACTCCAGACTTGCTTTATTTCCTTTAGGAAGGCTTTCATTCTTGAACCTCTTTCAATCCTGTCTCCCGTTTTCTCTAGTGAGCTCTCTCTCCTCGTCCGTACATTACAGACAACATCTTTCAACATCCAACGACAGGAATCATTTGTGCAAGGTTCAGTACGTATCACTCTTCCTGCCCTTTGTACATTCACACCACTTACACCTCACAAATTCTAAACTGTCTCTTTATTCTCAAACAGTTATCCGCTCCTTCCTTCAAAAGATCAAAGACAAGACAAGAATCTTGGAATCTACTCAACCCGAGACACTTAACAAATTAGGACTCACTCAAAGCCAAGGACTTCTTTTTAAGGAGGATAAGATGTTCATTCCTGACACCGAATTACAAATTGAGGTGCTTCGGGTGTGTCATGATTCCCAGGCAGCAGGTCATCGAGGGGATTTTAATACCTCAGAACAGGTACAGAGAAATTTTTGGTGGCCAACTCTTCGAAAGGATGTACATGACTATGGGCCTCATCACGACTTTGGTGGTAACCCTTAAATCTGGTGGTAGCGCTATTACCGCCGGATTTAAGGGTCCGCCAAAGCAGGACTTCGGCGGATTTCTCCCCAGCTGTGAGCTGGGGGGAAATCCGCCAAAAATTCGTGCTATTACCACCGGCGGGAAATCCGCCGGCGGTATTAGCGTGAAATTTCCCCATTGAGCCCATTGGGGAATGGGGCATTCCCGAATGGGCTCAATGGGGAATGGGGATTGACATTACTGCCGAACTCGTGATCCGGCGCTATTAGCGCCTGGGAGTTCGGCGGTAGGGCTAATACCTACTAAACCTTGGCAGATCATATCAACAGACTTTATTGTAGACCTACCATTATCGGATGGATGTAACAGCATAATGGTAACAATAGATTCCTTAACTAAACTAGCGCATTTTGTCTCTCTACCTTCAGTTCCCTCTGCACCAAGCATGGCAAGAATTTTCGTCGATCGCATTTTTTCACTCCACAGACTACCAGAAGTCATTATCTCTGACCGCGGACCACAATATACTTCTGATTATTGGAGAAATGTTTGTCGTATTTTAGGGATTTCAAGGGCCCTAAATTCAGGATATCACCCGCAGACGAACGGCCAGACAGAGTGTCTCAATCAAACTTTGGAAGCCTATCTGAGATGTTATATTTCGACTACACAAGACAATTGGAAGGCCCTGTTACCAATCGCGGAATTTGCATATTTTAACGCTGTCCAATCTGCCATAAAGGTTAGTCCTTTCTTCAGTACGTATGGCTTTCATCCTTCAGTCTTTTCCTCTACTGTCCCAATGGCAACTCCCTATCCAAATTTGGATGAATTGATCGATTCCATTCAACAAGGTCATCATAACGCACAAGAAGCCTTGAAAGATGCCCAAGAACTGATTTCTTCCAAATTCTCTCTGAGATACTTGGCCCTGTTCTCTGTCTTGGAAAGAAAGGGAACATCTGCATTCACACTACGACTTCCTTTTACTTGGAGACGTATCCACCCTACCTTTCATGTCTCCCAGTTGAAACAGAATGTGCATTCCCAGTTCCATCCTTCAACAAGGAGAACTCCCCCTCCGGTATTAACAGAGGAGGGACCAGAATATGAAGTTTCCTACATTTGTGATTCACGGTATCAGAGAGTTGTACTCCAGTATCTTATAGACTGGAAAGGGTTTTCTCAGGCGGAACGCTCCTCGGAACCCGCCTCTGCGGTGCATGCTCCTCATTTAATCCGCAAGTTTTACTGTCTTCACCCGGGTAAACCCGGGTCTGCCTCCCTTCGCAGGGGGCATACTGTCACGCCTGCTCCTGGCAGGGGACCGCGGCCATGGTCTCTATGGCAACGATGGTGATGCGTCTCGTTCATTTCTCCTAGTTCCACTAACATGGAGGTCACAAGGAAGTGCAGCGCTCTAGTCATCCAAACCAGGAAGTTCCAGCAAGCTCCGCCCCCAGGCACGGAGAATGGATTACCTTCAGCTGCTTCCTCGACTCAGCGCGTTGCTACTGTCTTCAAAGGCCATGCTAAGTAAGTCCGCGACTCCAGACTTGCTTTATTTCCTTTAGGAAGGCTTTCATTCTTGAACCTCTTTCAATCCTATCTCCCGTTTTCTCTAGTGAGCTCTCTCTCCTCGTCCATACATTACAGACAACATCTTTCAACATCCAACGACAGGAATCATTTGTGCAAGATTCAGTACGTATCATTCTTCCTTCCCTTTGTACATTCACACCACTTACACCTCACAAATTCTAAACTGTCTCTTTACTCTCATACAGTTACCCGCTTTCCTTCGGGACTACATTTCCCAACAAGCAGTGCAATCTCAACGGATTCCATTCAGCTTGCCGTCCAGATTCGGTAGGCGTCTGTTAAAACCATTCATTCACCTGTTATAGCTCTTTCTTTCAAATACTAACTTTCACCCACTACTTTCCTAAAACTTGCAGAGATCGTCGGAATCAGCAGTTACATTCTTCCCACAGACCGCAGATTGACAGAAGTTAAAGTACACAGCAGTCTAGTATTAAGTTCACTCCCTAGTACTTCCGTATAACCAATCTGTATTCCTTGGTTAGGATAGTCTGAGATTTCGAGTGCCTCCCGCTGATCATAGGACGTCGGACTACTGGAATCGAAGTCTTTTACCGGCTGATCTCCACTCCTCGGCACGTCAGGGTTTTTTTCCTCACAAGGGTTTCCCTGACTTCTTCCCATTCTGCCAAATTCCGGGCGGGGTGAGAGGAGGACAGGTGAGCCTTACATTCTTCATTGAGAAAACAAAGAGTACAGGTTAGTGCACGGTTTTGTTGTCACCCTGAGTTCTGTAATTGTGACTGTGAAACACGGCTACCTTTATTGGAGTATTTCTAATAAGTATCCAAGCTTAAAGTAACAATATGGGTAATAACTTACATGTTCCTAACTATTGTACTTTTTTGTAAAAACGGCTGAAAATGTCCAAACAGCTGTGCAACATGGTGCAGACCTGGCTGTTGTTTTTAAAAAAAAAAATGTATTATTATATAATTATAATGAAATAACGTTCAATACATGCCACATCAACAAACATAAAACAAAACAAAATGCTTTACATAAGTAATAAACAGTCCTTCACATATGTAAAATACCTATTCTAAATGTATTAAAATCTGAATAACATTCCTCCAAAATTTTGTAAAATACACAATACATCTTTCGTTGCATCCTGAAATTAAAAGTGACCATAGATATTCCTTGGTAGTACACACATCGACTCCTGCAGCTTTACAGGCTTTATGATCCAACAATTGCAATGCTGGGCATGATCATAGGAGATGGGGAACAGAATAAATTTCAAGTTGGTCACACAAGCGACGGAATATCTTATTTCTCGGAATGTTGGTCCACCCACCAAATACCTTGTTTGTCTTAACTGTGATATAGATTAAAGAGCAAGGGAGCTAAAATACACCCTTGCTTGACTCACACATGAATGGGAATTCAGCTAAAGGTCCTCCATTTCCCCAATCTTACCTCGCCCCTGGTCTGATAGTGCAGCATCACCAGCATTTTTAGTAATCATGGAGGGATCCCCAGCTTTGGAGTTTACCCCAAAGTCTGGCTCTATTGACAGTTTCGCAGGTGGCACTATAATCCATGATTGCAACATAAACTATTTTTTTATATATTAACCCTGCCTGCTGAATCACTGTCATAAGGGAGAGGATGTTGGTGGTGGTGCTACAGCCCTTGCGATAACTAGTTTGGTTCAATGGTATGATGTTCTGTGCCAAAGCCTAAGAGCTCAACTACTCAAGGAGAACACAAGCAAATACTTTGGCCGAGATATAAAGCATGGCAAGGAGCCTGTATATTCAGGGGTCAGCATGGGACGCTTTCTTAAATACGGGGACTAGGATACTGCCTTGCCAAAATGAAGGTATGGGCTGCTTTTTGGCGATGCAGATGAATGATTGATTACTGGAATTGATCAATTTTTCCACATTGTCTCTATTTTATTGTATAGGACCAAACCCCTGATGCAAAGTCGGCAAATTGGACCAAACCCCTGATGCAAAGTCGGCAAATTGGCATTCCAAGTTCTGATCCTCCAATGACACTGCCAGTATAGGCATTCTATTCAGGCTCAGCCACCCCATTAATGTCAACAAGGTGATTTTGATTCCCATTAATTATGCTCCAAAATTACGGAGGTTATTTGTGAGTGTAGCATGGTATTTGTGAGTGTAGCATGGACCAGATCTTTCCACCATTGGCACTCAACAGTATAAAGTGGAGTTTCAGCCATTTAGCATAATTTGTTTTGATTAGCTTCCAGTTTGTAGCATACATTAGTGGATCAGATTCTGAATCAGCCAGGGCTCTTAGCTCTTTGTGATTGGCCCTTTTTCTTTCTAGAATCTTTTTGTCGAATGAATGCCAATGAATGCCAATGTCTTGTGCCTAAACCCCTGGCCCTTTTACATTTGCTCATAGTATTTTTACTGATGAACTATCGAATGGACAATAGACATTTGTTTAACTTTATGAAAGTGTGAGCACAGGGAAGAGAGGCAGATTTGAGCTCAGTTGTGCTCTGGGCCTGTTCATAGTCCCTAAAGTCCCTACAGGCCTCAATGATGGCCTTTTCAATTTTGTTTGAATTCCAAATGATTCGATTAGACAGACAGTTAATCGTGAGGGTGCCAGAATTATGATTTTGGGACTCAGTGCTCATGATATCAAGGTAGAGAACAATTGGGAAAGGATCACTCTCATTTCGATAGGCAAATATACATGTCGACAACAAGAGAGGGATCGTTTTCCACAAAGACATAATCTATGATACCGGAGCTGTGAGTTTAAGTCCTGGTGAAATATGGGGGACAGTCAGAGGGTCTTGCACCATTCATCATGCTGAATCCTTTTCAGTAAAGCAAGACCTCCCAACCAATTTCCAGAGGGTAAGAACTGACACAAATGATGAAAGGGAAGTGTTAAAAGGGTAACATTTATTGGAATCATATAAGTTAATAAGAAAGATAGAAAGGTATCCATTTCTTTCACTGCAATGCAATACGTCAATTCCCCTGCTAACATTTTAGGAGAATCACAGTGGATTTCAGTCAACACCAGCGTTTTCTTGATGAATAATGTCAGACAACCCTTATGTTTCCCAGCATTTCCTTTTACTGCCAGTTTATTAATAGAACACCACCCATCTATCATCAGAGATTCATGAGCCAGGTCACCTGTGGTGCCACTACACTAAAGTTGTTAATATGATCAAGGAGGCTATCATGCTCAAATAAATTCTGGTGTCCTCTGGTGTTCCAGGACATCATAAGAAAAGGAAGGCTAGGAAGGCTGCTCTTTGTTCATTTGTACCATTTCAGAAAGTGATTCCCAGTGATTCAATTCCTTTTTGGGACTCAGAATGGCTGCAGTGGCAAAAGGAAATGTCTCCTCATTAAAAACGTTGGTTGTATGTGGTGTTCCCCAGGGATCATGTCTGTCCCCTTTGCTTTTTAATATTTTGTCTAAGCTATTGTGTGACATGCGGTTAATCCTCAGTGTCTGGTTTATCAGCTATGCTGACGACACCCAAATGTTCTTTGAGCTGTCAGGAATTTATGAAAGGTATTCTCAAAGAGGAGCTACTAATAGTTGGAACCCCTCAAAAGCTAAAAAAAACTGGATGACCAATACAAAAGTTTATAAAATCAATAAGAACAGCTTCTTGGTATCATATCAGGTTAAAACTCTTGGGGTTTTCATGGACTCACATTTTTCTTTTAAGAGGCATACTTAATACCTAAAGTCAACATGTGCATTTTACTCAAATCTATTGTGGCAAATTCACCCATATTTGATAGAGCAAAATCTAGCTATGATTGCCGGTGCCATAATAAGTTCTAAACTAGACTACTGTACCAGTAAGACTAACACAAAAAAATGCAAACAATACAGAATGGAGCCATCCGGGCCGTCTTCGGCCTAAGTCGATGATCCAAGAGCTCATCAGTAAGAAGGAAGCTAAACTGGCTCCCTGTTGAACAGATTATTAAATGTAAAGGTGCTGTTATGGTACATAAATGCCAGGTAATGCACCAAAATATCTGGTTCGTAAAATAAAAAAACACCAATTAGGAGAAACCTCTGTTCTAACAGTAATCAAACCTTGCATCAACCACGACAAACTCTAAAAAGAGTTGGTGGGACCAACTTCAACTTCTTGGCACCTATGATCTGGAATTGCCTCCCACCTAACCTTAAGAACAGTACGTCGCTGATCATTTTTAAGAAACAATTTAAGACTTGGCTGTTCGACGAAGGGGTAGTTTAGGTAATTTTCTTATTTGATCCTCTCTCAAAATATCAGACCCGCTATTAATGTTTTATGTATTTTTGCCTTTGTCCTTGTGAGCCCTCTGAGCCCTATGGGTGAACGTCACTATGCAAAAATAAATATAGATAGATAGATAGATAGATAGATAGATAGATAGATAGATAGATAGATAGATAGATAGATAGATAGATTGATTTGCTTCAACACTGTTTGTTTTCCCACAGTTTGCCAAGTCTAGTGGCACAGAAAAGTCTTCAGTAGTTCTGCCACTTGATGTAGTAACTGCTGACCTAGCCATAGCAGTATGGTGGCCTGGCTCCTCCTTATAAGTAGTGACTTGAGGGTGACTGAAGCGTCCATCTTTCCCCATATGATCTACCCCATTACATTTCCCAATTATACATTCACAGCCCACTCTGAAAAATAGTTGACAATATTCAGCAATGTAGTCAATCATAGGATCTGAATGAAAATAAACAAATAATGTGAAACACTCTTGCAGTTCGCATTGGTGAACAATATGAATGTCACTACTCTTAACAATTCCTAATGGAATGATTGAATGAAATAAGTCAATGACTTGTGAGCGGTTTAGATAGTCTCCCTGCACATTACAGAAGAGACTTCATATTGTTAATACCTTCACCATAGTGTCAAAGCCCTTATGCAGGGAATTCATATTTGGACGCTTAATTGGGAGTTGGTCCGCCATTTGTGGCTCAGCAGTACCAACCATATTGTGAACTGTCAATGGTAAGCGTTCAAAGAAAATGCTTGCCTCTGTTTGACCTTCAACTGATTGTGCCGATTTACATTCCTCTTCAGGAGCAAGCGTTGAAGTAGGGAGTTCGATGGGTGTAGTGAACAAATCCCCAACACAGACCACAGTAGGGGGGATTCTGAAAAACCCACTGTTAAATCACCCCTGTTTATTTTGAGCAAAGGGGCGGGTGAAATCGTAATTCTCCTATGCATTGGTACAAATAAGTAACCCAACTTCTAGCCTTTTAAACGCGCAGGAAAATCAAAATTGTGCAGTACTGCAAATGTACAGTGATTTTATGCATGGACCAGGGTTGATTATCATTTCATTTGAAATTTGCAGAAAGAAAAGAATTGTAATATGTATTTTTCCTTACCCATTGGTGTGATTCACTTGTGTAACAAGAACTTAATTGTGAGCCTGTACAGGAGGGTGGTGTTTCCACTGATGGGCCCATAGGTCAGTGCTCACCCTCTAGTACCTATAAGTACCTGTAAGACGAGATAGCTGCACCATGTGAGGAATGGGTGGTGCAGGATTCACTTACTCCAACACGACTCAATAATGAGGACTCAGTAATTTGGCAAAGGGAAGTCTGTTTAATGACAAGTACATCAAATAGGGAAACAACTGGAAATCAGCATCGTTGCGATCACCTGGCTCGCTCCAACTTCCTCGAACTTCAGTCGAACAGCAACTTTTATACATAAAACTCATCATCATTGACTTCTGCAACTGCAACTTCGTCATGCAATATAATTGGTTAGGAAAGGTAACTTAAGTATAGGTGCTATATCTGTATATGGTAACAGAGCATGCAGATTGGATAACTCTTATCGGGTGGGTGTCTATGCCCAACCCTCTACATCACGCGTAATAGACGTCGCTACAATTATGACGTCCCATTGGTTCTATCTATCGGACCCTAAATAACTTGGTCCATTGTGATTGGGCAGGTTACACCCCTAGACGTAAATCTCCATTTTAATTAGCAGCATGCAGACTGGACACCCAGGTGCCTAGTGTCCCAAGATTCACCCTGCCTCCCTTCCGTCAATCAGGGCTTTTGAGCTATGTGTCAATTAGTTGGCTGGGCATTGCCTCGAAACTGTAGCCTCTTATCTGTAGAAGTTATGGCACCCTTGGGTGACATCAGACATTGGTAATTCTTCGCGCCAGACTGGTCACATGTCTGTTCACCGTGAATCTGCTTCAGTTTCCAGCTTTTCGTGTATTTTATTCTCCTTTATCCTCGCTACCTGCCTGGGCCCCTCTTATCTTGACCTTCACGGGGCAGGTTGGTTTACTCTGAAGTTTCGATTCTCCAGCGTTACTGCTCTCCCCCTTTCCTTGGGTTGACCTCGACTTCACAGGAATGAGCTGCTCTTTGTTGATTTTCGATTCCGCTCTCCTTTCTGGCTTCAGCTGGAATATGAAACCTGGCCTAGTAGGCCTTTGGCCGCCTGGGCATACTTCTGCTTAACAAAATGGAGTTGCACTTGTATAATGTGCCTTATTGAGGTAGATATATGGTTGGCGCTTGCCGCTCTATTCTTCTACTAAGCATTGCAAGCAGTATTGTTTTCTTAGCTTCTTGCATACCAAACCTATTTACATGTGTTAACTGGTACGTTACTTCCATTTTGTCTCATAGCAACGTCTCCTTACGTTCAACATTGTCTCTTTTCCTGTGTCCATTCCATCTACTTTCATCGATTCTCGCACTGGCGTGCTATCCTTGTTAGTCGGTTTTGTTCATTCGCAAGTCTGTCCAGGCCCTTGTGTCATTTCCACTGGTCCTCCATTAAGGCTCTTTGCATCTCTTCGTGGGCCGTCTGTAGGTACTCTTCATTTCATCTCAGCTGCTGATATGATTGCTTAAGAGGGTATTGTGCAGCACATTGCTGTCTGGTTATGGGTGCTTCAACAGGTACGGCTCTTCTGATGTACACTGGGCAGAGTCCCAGCGCAGCTCTCTGTTGGTTAATTTGCTCTTCATACGTCACATACCTTGGCGAGTATGCTCCTGGTACCTCGAACTGGGGGCAGGGGTGCAGGCCATGCTCGGGACCTCCTCTACACTCCCCCCTCTGGTCAGTTAAGCAACCACTTCTGCTTATTCTTTTGTATTTATTTCTTTAGATTCTTCAGTGTCTTGTTCATCGTCTTCAGGGTTTGTACATGATGGTGTGAATGTGTGCGTCTTTGGAGTCCAAATTTTTTCACACCCTTCAAACTTCCTGCTGTTTTTACATGTTCATCTTTGTTCCATGTCATCAGCTGGCATTGTCCATTTGGGCTGCAATAAATCCATTTCCCTTCATACTTTCTTTGTTTCCTGGGATATGTAAACTTTGTTCCTTCTGGCGCAAATTCACTGGCCTTCACAAAGTATCTTATTTCTTTGTCAGTCAGATCTCTGGGCTTCCATCCTGGCTCGATATCGACCATTATTTTCATCCCAATGGCTTTCTTCGCAGTTTTCTGGTACTGTGTGATGATTATTTTAATAACACAGAATCCTAGCAGTACCATTGTTAGTAATGCTCCCAGAAACTTGACTATGTCCGCCATCCATTGTGGGACCCATGAGAACAGGGCTCCAAACCAGCTGTCATCGTCCACCTCATCACTTTCATCGATCATCTGGTTCTTTAGGTTTGTCAACATACTTATGGCTTCTGTTAGGGTTCCATTTTCTTCATCGTGCGATGGTATAAATGTGCAACACGATTCTCCGATTTTTGCGCAAAAACACCTCCATACATCGCTGTGATCATGTCTTGTACATATCTGTTCTTGAGGGTCCTCAGTCTGATTGCTCTCGGCTCTTCTTTGATTGTGTTGAACCCTTTTATGGTACTGTTGATGGTCTGCAATAACTCCCATCTGGTTATCTGCACCCATTTAGCATTCACTCTGATTTGGATGTGTGGCAGGAGCAGTGTGGTAAATACTGTTGAGGTGAGGCTGAACAGCCTGTGCTCGTATGGGATCGCATGGGAGGCCTCTTCTGATTTGGCAGAAAAGTAATTTTCTCTCTTCATCCTGAATACCAGTTCCACAGTTCTCCTTTTTCTTAGTTGAGCATCTGCCCTCAGGAAACTGTCCAAATTCAGGTCATTTTTAGGGATCACTAGTGTGGGAACGTGGACGTTCACCCGTGTGCATATGCCTCCCCAGTTCTTCAGTAGTCTTATATATGCTTGGATCCACACGCCCAGTAATGGTCCATAATAACTGTGGTTCCTTGTGTCATTCCTGGGCCTTCAAAGATTCGTCTGTAATTTACATTTTCTCCCATCTTCCTCGTGCCGTTACTTCTGAAGCATAGTTTTGGGCTTTCCAGTGGTACTGTTTGCAGGGGTCCTCCTCTGTTTTTGACCCATGTCAGCAGCTTTACCAATTGCGGCCATAGAGGCTTGCATAACCTCTGTGAGTTCTCTTTTGCTTCTTGGCAGGCTCCAAGGACCATCCAAGCTCAGCAGATTACTACTCCTTCTTCCCATCCAGCAGGGGAAACTACTGTTCCGCAGATCTGCATTTAGCCTCTGTTCTTCCACATTTGAGCCTCTTCTGCAGTTTTTCCTTGAACTTTCATTCTCGGGTTTATTTCCCATCTTGTTCCTGATCCTCTAACTTCAGGATTCTCGTATCTGATCATGTGATTCCTGGTGTGCGTCCTGTTTCTTGTTTTAATGTCCTGGACGTAGGCATCTTCATCTGGGTAATCCTTTTCGTTGGCCCATATCAGTGAGGCATCTCTTCCCATAAATTGTCCTCTGGTGTTGCACATTGCTACATGTGACATACAGTGTGCTGTGGGGACATCAATTTCTACAGCCACGAAGATCTTGGATTTTCCCAAGCTGTACGGTAGGAGTGCACAGACAAAGCATTCTCCTTTTGATTGCCTTTGTCCTACTTCCTTCATGTGCTGATACCATATGTTATTTCCGAGTTGGGCTGTGCTGTCCAGGTAATCGTTGAGTTTGTTGTTATCTTCATGCGGGCTTCTCTTGATTCTCAGAGTTCTTCTGTAGTTTGCTATGACTATGTCTTTAAATGCGTCTGTGCTACTTTTCCACTCTGGGTGTCTCGGTGGAGCAGGTTGCCTTGGCTGTATCGCTTTGGTAGGAGAAGGTTTTGTATTTCCTTTCCTTCCCTTTTGTAGTCTTTTATAGACTTTCTCTAACCACCATTGGCTCACCAACATGCCAACGTGTGGCTGTGTCCTGGGCCAGGTGCTTGTTCCTTGTTTTGGAGCTGGTGTGCTTGCTGCTATAGTCTCTGTAGTTCTAGTTTTCAGCTCCTCGTGTAGTATCTTAGCTCTGACTATGAACGGGAACAGATGATCCATTAGCATTTGTGTTATGCCCTTTCTCTTTGGTTTCTCACTTGGCTCCTCTTGGTTACTTTCACTATTTTCTGGGGCTGTTCGTTCCGTAGGCAGTTTCTCATTCTCTGTTGCCCTTGTTTGAGGCCCTGTTGCCATTGACACTTGCCCTTGTTTGTATGCATTCAGTGTGTGCGTGCGTGAGGTGGTCAGTGCTACTTTCTCACTCACTCCGTGCTGACCCTGTCTCCAGCTTTTCTCTTCATTCATCACCTCAAGTGTGTATGTACCACTGCTAATTACATTCAATTTTAATTCATTAACTTTACCATCAGCTTTTCTTGGAACTGGGATAACTATATAAGGTCTGGGTGCTTTCGTAGGACCCAGGCGTTCATTATCAGGCGGGTGCACTGAAATTGGGACGCTTCGTGCATAAAAAATGCAGTTCTGATAGTCAAAGACAGACACACAATGATAATTACTACGCATATACACATTATAGACTTGTAAGATAGTTGGCAGCATTTCCTTCCAGGAAAGCGGGGGCGCCCTTCTGTCGGCGGTAAACCCAAATTACTGCTCCGGGCCCCCATCTCGAACATAAGTCTATTTTCAGCGTTTACTTCTTTTTATTACTCTGATTTCTTTGCTCAAGAGTTTGTGCAATCACTAAGGTGACGAGTGCTTCTCGAGTGTCCCACCACTTACGAGTGATGACAGTATTCTCTGGGTATGGAGTACAGTTCCTTTGCTAGACTATGGAAAAAGGTTAGGCTAGCATCTTTGGTACGTCACATTCATTATGCATATCTATAGTAGGTAAAGTCCCAGTGCACTCCTCGAAATTGCCTTGGTCCTGAGGACATGCTGGAACTTGTTCGATGCGAAGGAATGAAAAGATGGAACCGCTAAAAATCACACAAAATAAAATGTTGTAAAAATAAAAACAAAAAAAAACAAAAAAAAAGTAAACATGGAAAAATAAGAATAAAAATAATGAAAAATAGAAAAAAAAGTGAAAAAGAAAAATCAGATGATGTAGTTCTCGTTTCTGCTCATCTCGATCTGTCCCTTGACGAAAAAGACGATGACCTGTATCTCTATCTCCACTATCTGTCCTACGGCGGAAAGATAAAGCACTGTCTCTCTGTCTCTATGATCTGTCCCACGGCGGAAAGTCTCACTGGAATCTCCTTAAGTATTCTCACTGGAAAGTGGACAGCTCTACCTGGAGCCTTATGCCGTGGAGGAGTATGCCCATGTGTGGGATATTGGCTGGATCTCTGAGGAAGGTGATGACGTCAACATCTGCAGACCTCCCCACCATTTCCGGATAGTCTGTGACTAGTCTGAATAGGACATTATGGGCCAGCTCGGTGTCCTCGGGCGATAGGGTCATTTGTCCAGTTTCGCTGGGTCCTGATCACAAGCTTTTCTTTTGGCTCGAACAGTCTCTGCACTTTCCTGTTGCGTGGATTGCCACTAGGTAATTTAGTTTAGTCCACAGCTGGTTCAATTGCGCTAGGTTTCTTGGGTGTCTGATGAAAGTGTGTGTGTCTGTGGTTCTTCTGACAAGTGCTGGACACTTCTCGATTATTTGAAAGTACAGTGTGAAGGTGAGTTCATCATTGCCTACAGGCGGTGGAAGCATTTGTGTCCTTTTCGCTGTGCTCTGGTAGCTCGGCAAAGGCTTCCGCGATGACAGTCAGCAGTTGGCAGATTACTTTCTTCTTAGCAGGATCTTGATTAAAGTCAGTGACATTGGTTTCTCTCTCCACGAGTGATGGATATGATATCACCACCAACTGGAAATATGTGAGTACATCCCACTTGAGATTTCTGCTGGGAGATACCATAAGTTCTGTAAACAAAGTCTCAACACTGGTTGCTTCAGGATGCTGTGTTACGCTCTCAGAAATGTCTTATTTGCGGTCTATCAGAGTCTTGATTCTTTATACTACTTGAGCGTGACGTGATTTCAAAAGTTCATTTTATCAACGTTGTTGTGGCTTTGTATGTCTAGTTCTCTTCTTCACCCTGCAGCTGTGATGCACAGAGTGTCCGTATTATTGTTCTTTATCACCTTTCTCTTAGTTTGAGGAAATGCCTTGTTTCAAAGCCACAATTTAAAACAGAGTTTGTTTGCCTTTATTTTGCTGCTCACACGTCCTTCTTCCTCGCCATGGATCTTGTCTGCACGTGCTAATGTTCTTCCCCGTTGTCTGTGGTTTCTTTGCGGTTAGAAGCAGATGGAGGGCTTTCCCCTGTATATGCTTTAATGTCTTTTAGGAAGAGCCATGCCCTTCTTCCCTGAAGCTTGACAGCTGAAGGTGTGAAGTCTTCCTCGATGAAAGGGCCATTGAATCGTGGCTCATCCCACCTTTTCTTTGTAAAATTCCTTATAAGTACAGCATCACCAGGGAAGACGAAAGGCGCACATAGACTTTGCGCGGTGTCTGTTTCAGCACTTCCTGTTGTGTTTTGTGCTGTGCTGCACCCTTTCCTCCATCGCTGCAGCTGGCCTCAGATGACAGAGACGCTGGATGTCATACAGTTCAAGTAATCCTGCATCTCTGTCCCCAAGACCTCTTTTGTTGGCTGGGCATCAAATCTAGCTCTATCTCAGGGCGTAAGAGGAGCCCTCATTCTTCTGCCCGTTACTATCTCGTGAGGCATGAGGTGATGGTCGGAACCGGGTTGGTACCGAAGTGCATACAATGCCAGTGGTAGACAGTGCAGCCATCCCTTTTTTTTAATGTGAGCTTCAACTTGGCTATCCTCTCTTTTAGCAAGCCGTTGAGCCTCTCACATATGCCATTCCCCGCCGGATGATACGCCGACGAGAACTTGTACTTTATACCAAGCAACAAGCTGATTTGCTCGAACACTGAATTGACAAAGTGAGCCCCATTATCTGACCTCATTACCTCACACACCCTCTATCTAGGGAACTCTTCCCTCACCAGTAATTTGGCAGCACAGGTAGAGTCTGGGTGTGTAGAGGGACCTGCTTCTATCCATCTAGAGAATAGACACACCACCACAATTAAATACCTGTACCCATTGCACACTTGAATCATGTCGACATAGTCGATATGCAAGTGCTGGAATGGCCCGTTGGGCCAGGGGATAACTCCTCTCATTACTTTTAATGTGTGCCCAGCGGTGAATTACTGGCAGATAATGCAGTTCACCATGAAAAATGCACCATGCTCTGCTAAATTTGGTGTAAACCAGTCTTCTGCGAGCGTTG
The DNA here is from genome assembly GCF_040938575.1 of Ambystoma mexicanum. NCBI lineage: Eukaryota > Metazoa > Chordata > Amphibia > Caudata > Ambystomatidae > Ambystoma > Ambystoma mexicanum. The sequence goes on along the minus strand of NC_090941.1, from coordinate 816,446,028 downwards.
CAGCGAGATTTCCTTTTGTCATATGCATAGGGTAGTGTCATTGCTCCAATGCTATCTTCAGTAGGGTGACAGGCATTAGTGGTTTACCAGTGTTGTCTTGCCTCCACAATCCGTCAGAGGGGCTTAAAGAGCACCCTCGACGCTTCCATAAATTCTTTTCATCTTGAAGTGCCTCCCCCTGGAGCTCCATCAGCTGAGTCTGCCCCATGTTGCTATAGGCCTCGGGTGTGGCTCGTGCTACCATCATCCTTTCATGGGTACATGCCACCTCCACGTCCATGATTGTTTCACTCTTGGATGCCATACGCTTGGCTTCCGTGTCTGCTTCATGATTTCCACGCAACACGAAATCCGTCCCTTTGGTGTGGGTGGCGCATTTCACGACCGCTATGCCCAATGGGAGCTGTAGTGCTTTTATCAGCCTGTCCAATAAGGCTACATGTTGCACTGGCGTGCCGTCCGCCCGCAGGTAGCCCATCCGTTTCCAATGTGCTAAGCCTGCATGCACGGTAGATGTCACATAGGCGGAGTCACTGTACACTGTTACTTCCTGGTCTGCATGATTCTCAATGGCGAGTATTAGTGCCACTAGTTCTGCAGCTTGTGCTGAATAGTGAGATGGTATTCGCACACTGACGAGTACCTGAGACTCTCCATTCACGAGGTGTTTCACCACGGCCACGCCTGTGTATCTTTGTCCATCCTCTTGGTCGATTCTTGATGAACCGTCAATGAACACGATCTCACCACCTGCCAGGGCATTTTCCTTTACCCTGGGGATTTCATCATAGAATTCCTCATAATTCGCACAGTCATGCACAGGTTCTCCCTCTGTGACTGGCTCAGCTAGTGTTTTACATTGAACTATTTTGATCGATGGGTTAGAGATGATCACCTCATATGCGGATGCTCTCTGAGATGTCAGCGTGCCCTTTGGTTTCTCTAGTATGGCGAATAATGAGTGTTCGACGTACAAAGTCATGGAGCACCCCATTACAATGGATGATGCCTTCTCGATGGCGAACGCGGTGGCAGCTAGATTTTGTTTGCATGTGAAGTGGCCTCTCATGACTGGGTCCAGACTCCCGCTGTAATACGCTAGGGGCTTGTACCCCAGCGAGGTTCGCTGAGAGAGCACTGCTGTCATAAAATTGCCATTGGTATGTGAGAACAGGTAAAATTCCTCTGCATAATTAGGAATCCCGAGAACTGGTGCCTTACAAATCGCCCCCTTCAGTTCTGCAAACCCCTTTTCCATTGCCTCAGTCCATTCGATTTTCTCTTTTGTCACTTGGGCCTACTTTAGGGCCTGAAGCAAGGGCTTGGTATACGAGCTGTAGTCGAAGACCCATGCTCTGACATAATTGCACAGGCCTAAGAAGCTTTGCATTTGTTTTATCGTGAGCGGCTTAGCCGTGTTCATGATAGCTTCAGCCCTTTCCGGGGCTACCTTTTTCCCTTCGTGTGTGATCAGCTGGCCTATATACAGCACTTCTTGTTGACAGTATTGTAACTTTTCCTTATCAACTTTATATTCTTTCACAGGCAAGATAGTCAGCAGCTGGACAGAGTTGCACCTGCATTGTTCCTCAGTGATGCTGCAGATCAGAATGTCATCCACATACTGCAAAACAACACTGTCTACCGCAATATTGCTTAGGTCCATTTGCAGGACTCTGTTGAAGATGGATGGGGATTGACAATATCCCTGTGGCAACCTTGTGCTTTTCAGGTGCATTTGTCTGAAAGTAAATTACGTCAGATCTTGTGAGTCACGGTGTAACCGGATTGAGAAAAACACATTTTTCAAGTCAATCACTGTGAAATATTTTGCCTCAGTGGGTATGTTACATAGGATTGTAGATGGATCCGGGACTAGAGAGAACTCAGCTTCAACAATATTGTTTAATGCTCTTAAATCTTGGATTAAATGCCAAGATCCTCCTTTCGATTTCTTGACAGGGTAGATCACCGTGTGGCAAGGTGATTATGACGTCACTAGGGTGCCCTGCTCCATCATGGCGGCAATTGTCTTCGCAATCCCTTCATCCGCTACTCTGGACATGGGATATTGTCGAGCTCTTGGTAAAATTGCTCCTGGTTTCAGTGACATTTTTACTTAATCTGCACCCTTAAGGAGGCCTACGTCATAGGGCCCTGTAGTCCATACTGTGACAGGTACTTGGGCCATGTCATCTTCAAAGTATTCTGGACATATCAGTGCCAACATCATACTCTGTGGCACCTCCCGTTTTATCATTTTGACCCAAAATATGAGACTCACTTCCACCCTTGTCTCTTCTAGGTCATGGTGTTCTTCGAACAGATCATCATCAGTGACATCAGTCACTTGATACCCTTCTTCGATGGCGATAATCGCACACCATTGTCTACCTTCGTCATCGTATCATTCGACCAATACCACTTTCACTCGCACTGCGGCAGATTGTATCATTAAGGGAAATACTTGTCCCTCTTCTTCATGCATCGGTATTCTTGGTCTGAATAGGAACTCATCAGGTGTCCTCATAGTTCTATCTGTGAGGCCTGGCAATCCCGCCATGGGCACCCACCCACCATATGCGAAGACTTCTGGCTCTAACGGTATAGCTCTCATGGCTATATGTCCTGAGTATGCTCTGATCATTTCGCACACGTTTGAATAATGCATTCCTGGAGTGGAGCACACTATACCATTCTCTGTAAATGAGATTGTCATTTTCAACGTTGTCATCAAGTCCCGACCCAGGATGTTTACTGGAGTCTGACGTGAATACAATAAGGGCACATTCATTTTGCACTCTCCTACAGAGACTGGGAGATTATCCGTAAAGGGAACTCTACTGTGAGCTCCCGTGAAACTCTGAGTATTTAGGGCCTCGCCGGACAAGGAAAACTTGGCTTCTCGTATGCACGAGCGCGTTGCACCCGTGTCAACTAAGAAGGAATATTCTTTACCCCCTATGACGACATTCACCCTAGGTTCCCTATTAGGTTCTGGTGTCACTGATAGGATACAGCACATCAGAGTCCCCCGTGAGCTGTCCTATTTCATGTATAAGTTCGGCCCATTGTATACTTGTGGATTTCCCCCATTTCCAGGGTTGACACCCCCTCTGGAGTAAGTGCCGTGAGGCATTTGTGGCAGTGTATGTTGGGATTGACCCTGTGGAAAGTTCCCCACGTTCGAGGGTTGAACCCCTTGCTGCGGACCTTGCTGCACTGTGTGATTCTGTGCACCGCCATGTTGTGGGACGGCAAGCTGATTCACCATGCCTGTTCCCATTCCTTGGCCATTCTGCCACATGCCTTGGGTTCTGCACACACGTGCCACATATCCGGTCATTCCACACAGCCAATACACTGGCGGTGGTCGGGCCATCTGTCCATCTGGCATAGCTGGACTGCCCATCTGCGCATTTTGAAATCCACCTTGGTTGGTCTGAAAACCTCCCTGGTTACCTCAAAACCCTCCCTTGTTACTCTGCCATCCTCTTCCTCCGAAACCCCTACCCCTCAGGTAAAATCCTGCGCTACCCTGGTTATTCTGGGATGGTTTAGCTGTTGATTGTGTGCTTGGTTCAGCTGGGCCCGTCAACATGGCTCCCTCGAGAGCATACTTTGAGAGTTTCTTTTGCACCAGCTTCGCCTCCTCACCCTTACGAGTTGCCTCCTTTTTTTGTTTTTTTTCTTTTAACAATCTACAGTAGTGTGCAATTGTCAACTGTATTTCAGCTCAAGGTTTAGCTTCAACACCCACTAATTTCTTGAGCTGTTTTTGCACCGATTCGGGCAAGCCTTGACACAATATGTGGTAGAATACAGGGATAGATTTCGTCCAAGACTCATGCGTTTTGAGCACCCACACGTCTTGAAAATTCTGGATATAAATCAACGGATCCTCTGACTCTTTCATTTTTTGAGTCATTATAGCTCCCATATCAGAAGTGTCTGGGTATAGCATTTGTAGCGCTTTCCACACTGCTGCTCTACAATTGTTAAATGGCGCTCTGTCATGGGAGGTGTTAATTATGGTTACCCTAGGGTACTCTGCCCGCTTCCATACATCGTCTGCTCTTTCACCGAGTATGGCGATCAGGAGGCCCTTCATGTCCCCTATAGCTAAGGTGACACCCCCTGTCATTTTCTCTAACTCATGTATCCACTTCCCGGCTCCCGATGTCAGCATTGGAAGCTTGTTTTTCGGGTTTTCTCAATCCATGTGTGGCCATGGAATATATTGTGGTCTTGCTCCCCCCTTTTCTAGCAGCGGGAATTGGAATGCTCAGTCTTCCTTCTCTCTTCCAATAGCTTTCCTGTCTACCGCTGGGGTACCATTCCCCCCTTGCTGTCTACCTGGCAATGCCCTCAATCTGTCTGCATAGGCAGGTGCTGATGCCCCCCTCTGACCGTGGGGTGTTCCTTCATGTTGGCCGGACTGTGCGGCTGACTTCGGTGTCCTAGTTGCGGACTTGCTGGCGCCTGACCATCGTATCCCTCGGTTCCTTGGGATCCGCTTTTCCCACCATCTCCCTTCTTCATGTGCCTCATCCTCTGTTTCCCCACCGGAGTCAGATTCTGAATACTCCCAGTTTACACAACTCCTTGCATCTTCTTCGTTCTGCCCAATCTCCAGCCTGTCTAGGGACAGACCCCTGCTCCCACTACTTTGAGTGACATCCTCAGTGTCATACAGCTGAGTGCTCTCCAATTGCTCGTCTTCCCTTCCCCTTGGGAAATTTGTTCCAGCCCCATCTCATCATATATTTTATCGATCGTTTCCCTGATGCTTTGGTGTCGAAGTCATCTTCAATAATGTCCCACTTGTACCTTGCACGAGTCGTTCGCAGGAAAGAATTTCTCTATGTCTTCCCATTCTACAACAGGATTGGGTTTTTTAACTTCCGGCTCCATATATTCAAGATCCCGTGCCCTCTGTCTGCGCTTACGTTCTACTTCCTCATATATTTCCTTGCGCTTCCTTGCTTTTTCTCTAGCCTTATCTACTTCCCTCATCCTTTCGTTTTTATGTTCCTTTGCCCTTCTAATTTCCTCACCTTCTCTTCTCTTCACTCTCTTCTCACGTACCCTTTGCACTTCTTCCAACCATTGCTTATTCTGTTTGTGCTGGTCATAGGCTGCCTTCTGTTTGCGATCAAGCTGTTTCTCTTGCTCTTTGCGATATAGTTGTTCTCGCTTCAGCCTATCCTTCCTTCTTATCCTTTAGTCTCTTATTTCCATCTCTTTTTCGCTCTCCCTCCTTTGCGTCTCATCACACCTCTCTCTCGGTCTCACATCATCACTTCCTTTTCTATCTAGTTTCAACAATATCTGTCCTCCCATTTTTTTGTCTTTTGAAAATGTTATCTCATCAGTTCTACCTTCGTTTCCCTTCCATTTCTTTCCCTCTCTCTCCTTAGCGAGAGGTGCACTAACCTGTGCCTGGTCCTTCCTTTCATCTTCGTGTCTCTCCTTGTAGCTCGGGCCTGTGTAGGTAAGATTGCTTTTCTGTTCCTTTCCTTTATTGTCGTCAGTATTGTACGTAGGCGACTCGTATGCGGGATTGCTATACCCGTTGCTGCCTTAAGATCTCTTAGCGGGTAGAGTCCCTGTGACTTGCTTCCCTCGATGGCTGGCTCAGGCGGGGCTGGTGGCGCGGTAGGCGTCTCACCCCCCTCCGTGCATACGTTTAGTATCCAGTCTGCGAGCGGTTCTTCCTCCTTCGTCTGTTCGAACATCTTCCATAGTTCTAGAACAGCGAGGCGTTTTTCTAGTTTTTTGCCTGTGTATGTGGCATGTAGGTAAGCCGTTATATGTTGTAAGACAGCTTTCGATAGGGACCCATTTTGTGGCCAAGGCATAAACATCGTGTGGGCGGTACCCTTAACCCACTCAGTGCTGTACTTTTTAAGTTTAGGTGCATGTTTGGGAAACTGTTTACACATATGCGCAAGTGGGGTAACTGCCTCCATTTTCAATTTTGTCACCCCCAAATTTAAGCAAGTTTTAACCTACCAATAGTATTAGCGGGCACCAAATACGCAAGCTCCAATCCACTCTTTTCCCACCAAAATGTATACTATCAATTTACTCAAGACCATCAATTCATTGGCGATTCCCTCTTAGTTACAGAATCGCGTAAAACCAAATTTTATTTCAAGCAATCAACAATACAGTTCTTTTACATTTGACGTACGACATAATACATATGACAGACACTTGACAGACTAGACTGACACCAGCTGGTCATACATATACCTGCCTTCTAATCAATAGCCGTCGTGGAGTTTAAACAAAATCCTTTGATGCGTCTTTAAACGTCACCGTAGTCTAATTGTCCCTCATTATGTGGGCTATGAGTTCACGTTTCTTCTGACCGCTGAATTAAAGCGCAGGAACAAGGCGAATCCTTTCATTTTTATCTCAGGTGCCCCCCTGGTATCCTCTTGTTTTTATCTCGGGTGCCCCCCCCCGGTAACCATTCGTTTTTCTCTCGGGTGCCCCCCCGGTAACTACTTTGTATCTCTTATGCTCAAGTCATTACCCCTTATATATATATATATATACAGTCGTCTTTATTTCTGACCATTTTATTTTTTCTCCAACACCCTCTGTTACCTTTCCCTTGCTTGTTCTAATGCCTACAAGACATTTGCCAAAGTAACAAGTCTATTATTTCACTCACCGCTCGCATCTTTTCCTCTCTGGAGCCTCGGAATCACCGCCCCTTCCTCTTCAGCCTCTTGCGGTCTTTTCGTCCAATTGGCTGCCCGTGGGAATGAGAAGGGTTATGCTTGGAAAGGTGGGTTCCTTCAGACCCACTGCAGATTTTATGGACTTACACTATCATTGTCCACGGGAAGCTTCTCAGTCTGATCAGACGGAATGGCGAAAGGACTTGTGATATTGCCGGAGGCCTAGAGTTACTTCATGCCGTCGGTATAGGTGTCTTAAAACTATATAATCAATAATTAATAATCGATGGCCGAAACCATCCTCACGCTACCAAGTGTACAGGAGGGCGGTTTTTCCACTGACGGGCCCATAGGTCAGTGCTCACCCTCTAGTACCTGTAAGACGACATAGCTGCACCATGTGAGGAATGTGTGGTGCAGGATTCACTTACTCCAACACGACTCAATAATGAGGACTCAGTAATTTGGCAAAGGGAAGTCCATTTAATGACAAGTACATCAAACAGGGAAACAACTGGAAATCAGCATTGTTGCGATCGCCTGTCCCGCTCCATCTTCCTTGAACTTCAGTTGAACAGCAACTTTTATACATAAAACTCGTCATCATTGACGTCTACAACTACAACTTCGTCATGCAATATAATTGGTTAGGAAAGGTAACTTAAGTATAGATGCTATATCTGTATATGGTAACAGAGCATGCAGATTGGATAACTCTTATCAGGTGGGTGTCTACGCCCAACCCTCCACGTCACGCCTGATAGACGTCACTACAACTACGATGTCCCATTGGTTCTACTATCTATAGGACCCTAGATAACTTGGTCCATTGTGATTGGGCAGGTTACACCCCTAGACGTAAATCTCCATTTTAATTAGCAGCATGCAGACTGGACACCCAGGTGCCTAGTGTCCCAAGATTCACCCTGCATCCCTTCCATCAATCAGGGCTTTTGAGCTATGTGTCAATTAGTTGGCTGGGCATGGCCTCGAAACTGTAGCCTCTTATCTGGAGAATTTATGGCACCCTTGGATCTGGGTGACATCAGACGTTGGTAATTCTTCACACCTGACTGGTCACATGTCCGTTCACTGTAAATCTGCTTCAGTTTCCAGCTTTTCGTGTATTTGATTCTCCTTTAGCCTTGCCACCTGCCTGGGCCCTTCTTATCTTGACCTTCACGGAGCAGGCTGGTATGCTCTGAAGTTTCGATTCTCCGGCGTTACTGCTCTCCCCCTTTCCTTGGGTTGACCTCGACTTCACAGACATGAGCTGCTCTTTGTTGAGTTTCAATTCCGCTCTCCTTTCTGGCTTCAGCTGGAATATGAAACCTGGCCTAGTAGGCCTCTGGCCACCTGGGCATACTTCTGCTTAACAAAATGGAGTTGCACTTGTATAATGTGCCTTATTGAATTAGATATATGGTTGGCGCTTGCCTCTCTATTCTTCTACTAAGCATTGCAAGCAGTATTGTTTTCTTAGCTTCTTGCATACCAAACCTATTTACATGTGTTAACTGGTACGTTACTTCCATTTTGTCTCATAGCAACGTCTCCTTACGTTCAACATTGTCTCTTTTCCTGTGTACATTCCATCCACTTTCATCGCTGCTTGCACTGGTGTGCTATCCTTGTTAGTCGGTTTTGTTCATTCGCGAGTCTGTCCAGGCCCTTGTGTCATTTACAGTGGCCCTCCATTAAGGCTGTTTGGGTCTCTTCGTGGACCGTCTGTAGGTACTCTCCATCTCAGCTGCTGATATGGTTGCTTAAGAGGGTATCCTGCAGCCCATGGTTGTCTGGTTATGGGTGTTTCAACAGGTACGGCTCTTCTGATGTACACTGGGCAGAGTCCCAGCGCGGCTCTCTGTTGGTTCATTTGCTCTTCATACATCACATACCTTGGCGAGTATGCTCCTGGTACCTCGAACTGGGGGGCAGGGGTGCAGGCCATTTTCGGGACCTCCTCTACAAGCCACACAGAAGGTGGCATGTGTAGTTTAGTGTGATTTCTATTACCTTTGATTAAAGTAAATACAAATATATTTCATATACCTGGCTTGGTTCTTGGCTCACTGTGGGCACAAGGGGGTGGGGATTTGTGTGAATCTTCAGTAAGGTCCGCACTAAGATACTTAAGCAAGTATTGCAGGGGTCCTTCAATGGGGGATGGGAAGGAACTTCCAAGGTTAAGGGTGGTCTCACAGGATATAAATTTAGGTGTAACTGCTCCGAGGTAGATATAAGGTTGGCGTGCTTTGTTAAAAGGACACTGTAACACCTCACCACTGAGTTCCAAGGAGATGCATAGGTGTAGAAAAATAATGCTATGGGAAAAAGGAGATTGAGTAAGAATTGATTTTTGATTTGGCATTGTGTGTAGAATTCAAGCAGAAAGAGGGAGATATGTTTCCCCTGCGCAAAGAGCTCGATCGATCTTGTGTCAGACGGGGGCCGGAGTGTGGTGAAGTGATCCTGGACTTCGTCTGCCCTATCAAACAATAATGTTTAGCAATCAAAAAAGACGAATGCAGCACCTCAACCATGTGAATTGTCAAAACCAGAACCAAGGGAGAACCTATCCATTATCTCATGGAACACTAGAGGTTTTTCCCTTCTGACAAAGGAAAGCAACGTGAATCTGGGAGACCACGATCTGATTATGTTACAAGAACCATGGCTCCTAAACACACCTTCCTTAGACGGCTTTGACATACACTTCTCACCTGCCTATAGAGGCATTAAAGGCTGCTCGATGTCTGGCTTGCTAACAGCTTTTCGCCCAAGTAGTGGTTTCATCTGATCACATCTTTACTATCTACAAAATTCATACAAGCCTCTCTAGTCCTGTGGAATTGTCAAACTGCAAAATCAGAACTGATAAAAAGAAAATTGATGTTCATAAATATCTACTGGAATTCAAATGCCATCAGTGACAACAACTTCCTAAATGAACTGGAAAACATGATTGAAACAACATCTGAGAATCACGAAATAGACCATATTCTGATCAGGGTGACTTAAACATAACCTGCAAAGGGGCAGCTGACCCAAAAGCCAGCCACCCGCAACTTACGGACTCACTAAGAAGAGGGCAATTATGGGACTAACTCATGAAGAGCAACGATCTACACAATGTTCATTTGGGATTTGACACAACAACTGAAAACATACCAACCTGGGAGAAAGAAAACCAAGCGGGAACTATTGACCACATCTACATTTCCAGAAACATGCTTCCAGAACTAAAAGCTTTCAAAGTAATAAGAACAATCCACAGTGATCACAATATGCTGCTGATCCTGTGGAACTCTCCAAAACCACTAACTCAAACTATACAGCTTGAAGTAGAGGCTGGCTTTGGTGCAATTCGTCTCAAATTAACAGAAGCAGGAATTGCTCAACTAACCAGACAATATGTTGACGCCAACGTGGAAAAAATTACAACAGACTATCGTCCTCTCTTCCTGGCCTTTTGGAAAATTGATTCAAAATCAACTAAGTCTGCAAAGCCGGAAGTCCATATATACGACCAAGAACTAGTTTTAAAGTGCAGACTGGTGCACAAATTGAAGAGACAAGCAAAAAAAGCAAACTCAGTTAAAACTAGAGTGGATGCTATGGAAGCAGAAAAAGAATACAAAGCCTGGGTGAGAAACCACAGAAACAAAATGTACCAAAAAGATTCTGAAGAGATTCTCAGAGCTATCTGCAGGAGAAATATAAGTACTTTCTGGTCTCTATTAAAATCTACCACAATATCAACAAATGAAGCACTACAGAATAGTGTGGGTGAAGCAAAGTGGGTCCATAATTTTGAACTTTTGCACAAAGCTACAAACAACAGCTTGCAAAAGAAGCTTGAGAAGGAAGAAGAGGCATGGGAAATTCCACATAACCCAGAGCAAATACTGGACAGAATTATGAAGCTAAACCAAACGAGATCCCCAGGCCCAGGTGATGTGACAAACTTTGATTTAAAAAAACAGGTGGTTTCGTTGTCAACATTTATCAGCAAAGTCTTCCTAAATTGCCAGCGAACCAGATCAATTTCTTTGTCGTGGAAATGCGCAAACATTGTGCCGATATTTAGGAAGGGGGCAAGGGATAACCCCAAACATTATTGCCCAATTGCATTACTCGACACAATAGGAAAGATCTTCGCCTCTTTTGTACTGGATAAATTTCAAAACTGGACAAATACCACCCAATTAACAATCCTTTCCAGACTGGCTTTGTTAAATCTAGGGGGACAACAGCAAATATCCTTCTTCTGAGCATACTCAAGAACAAAGTCTTAGAAGGCAAACCGAGAGTCTTTAAGGGATTTATAGACCTGGTCCAAGCATTCAACCAGGTCAATCGGATAAAATTGTGGAACAAACAAGCCTTCTGGAAATGTCCTCCATCAATATTGGCGCAAATGAAAGCCTTAAACTCAGAAACTATCATTCAAGTGTGCCTTAGTCGAGCAGGGCAATTGACAAAACCTATTCCAAATGCCCGGTGGGTAAAACAAGGCTGCCTTCTGGCTCCGGTGTTGTACAACGCCTATATTGCCGACTATAGGACCAGAGACCAGGAAGTTACAGCTTTCCCCCCAACTTTTGGCAGCAAACCACTATCACGATTGATTTATGCAGACGACATTATCGTCATTGATAAAACCCAAATCGGCCTCCAGAGAAAACTGTAAAACGTTGTCTCATTCATCAAGGAGAACGACTTGGAAATAAACAACTCTAAAACGAAGATAATGTCTTTTGAATCTACTCAGAAGGGAAATGAAAATTCAAAATGGTTCATCGAAGGAATAAAACTAGACAAAGTTAGAAATTTAAAGTATCTTGGAGTGATTCTCAGCTAAAACCAAAGAGATTTACCAATGCAAGATGTCCTGAAGGAAAAACTGAAATCATTGATTACACAGACCAAAGCAGTTAACAGGAAGTATGGAAGATTTTCCTTCATACATGTCCTTCATTTTTACAAGGCTAAGATTATACCGTGTCTGACATATGGAGTGGAAGCAATGCTAAACCTACCCGAAAACCCTATGGGATAAGCTAGAAGGAAAGTTTTGGCGAAAGGTTCTGACACTCCCACAATCAACACCGATAGCATCGATTCAGAGGGAATTAAGCCTTCAATCAATCTCATTGATAGTGACCCGCAACAAAATCATGCTATGCAGGAAGGTATTTGATTCATCGAGTCCTCACATATTTGGTCTGATTAAAAAAGAGCTGGAGGGAAATAGCACCAAGATCATGTCAAGATGGGTTGTGGATATTCAAGATCTATTAGAGCAAATCAGTTGTATAGAGGAAGATTTAGTAAACAACCCGAACAATGTAAAAAAAAAAAAAAGCTACTCATGCACAATTGGATAACAACGCAAGAACAAGCCAATAAAAACAACTCACAAAAAATATTCCTCCAATGACAAATAAAATAAATAAAAAATGTCTTTGAGAAACTAGAACTGGATACTTCATGAAACAACTGAAAGTTAAACTACTGTTCAACTGAAAAAAAAGAACGGGTGGGAGGGCGTTTTTGAATTGATCCACAGAATCTGCATTGTAAAAAGAAATGAGAAAACACCAGGGACTTGAAAACAGAGACTGATCATTAACAACCTTGTGTCTCCCCTCTTCTTCTTTACTGCTCCCTCCCTCTCTAGGATCTCGTTTTTGTACTTTTACCTTGGACAACAGAAACGAAAAAGTCGACTCTTGTAAAAATTGATTTTCAATTAAAACAAGTAATAAAAAAAAGGCTAATTGAGCAACTACAAGATGAGCTGAAAACACAATAGCAAGCCAGTGCAGAGAGAGAGAGAGAGATAAGGTTTGCTGCACTGCATAATTTTTGATTTTTTTATTTTTATTGTTGAAATTTAATCAAATAATAGATTTTTTTACAACATCTTCAGTTTTCCTTTGTGAACATTTTGTCACTCTAGTGAGATCCTTTCACTTTGGGAGACATTTAGTGTTGGTGACGTATGAAGAAGAAGAAATGCATTAGAAGGAAAGTCTTAATTAATTTAGTTTCGTTTAAAATCTAGTTTTTCCATTAGCTGTTGGAGGATCGTAAAATTTGCTAATTGCCATGATGTTCGATTTCCACTGATCATCCTTGCCCACCTTATCTCTTTGTTGGTCGTCGATGATTGTCGAAGAAGGTATTTCAAGTAGAGAAGCTGTATCTCCATTGTGGATGGGCAAAACAGTAGTAAGTGGTGGATGGTCTCCTTCTCTTTGTCACAAAATCTGCAGATGTTAGTCAGAGACAGACCTCTAATGTGACGTATTTTGTTCAAATCAAGGAGATTCAATGTTGCACTCATTATGAGATTGCGTGCTGATCGACTAGGGCATTTTTTGATGTAGTTCTGAAGTACATTTAGTTTCTTCCATATTGGAGGCAAATGAGATGTACGTTTGTTATTGGTAGCTGCAGTGAGAGTCCGGATCCAGTCCATCTCTTTTATTTTTTTGATTATCCTTGTTGGATTGTCGATCTGCTCATCTTCTGTGCACTCTATAGTTTTTAATAGTTCTAGATTTTCGTTTTTCCACAGGTTAAGCATTTTGCAGCTTGAAGCTTGGATCTCTTTAAGCACTAGGCCGTGGAGAAAGGAACATTTTGGAAGAACACATTTTCTATAGAGCATAAGCATATTACAGTCAACCGTGCCTGAAGGGAAAGCAAACTTAATTCTCGTCGGATCAGTGCGACAGGGGTTGAGTTTGGCAAACAATAGACCGTCCTCCAAAAGTGAGCCTCCAGTTTAGGCCAGAGAGCTTTGGGTAGGCAGGGCACAGCCTCAGAGCCGTAGGGCACAGTACGAACCACCTTTAATTTGTAGAATTACGAAATTTTCTATCTATTGCTTTACCTTTTGTTGCCAAACTTCGGATTTTATTAAAAAGGGATTCTTGCATAGCAAAACCTTTTGTTGAATTGTCTAAGAACACGCCCATATATTTAAAATTCTTGACTTTTTCAATTGTGGTTTTGTCTAGACACCAGTTACATTTTTCCGGCTTCTTGGTTGAGCCTTCCATCACCATTATCTTTGTCTTGTCAATGTTAATTTCTAAGTTGTTTTCAGTGCAGAATTTATATAGGTTAGCAAGTTGGCGCTGTAGGCCTATGGGGGTCAGATCCAGTAAGATGAGATAATCCGCGTATTATGCGTCTGCTGATGTTAGGTTGCGCAAATTTAGGGGGAAAGATCTGATCAGGGCCTCTGAGTGTTGTTAATCCCCCATATAGGCAAGAAAAAGGGCCAGGGCCAACGGGCAACCCTGTTTAACCCCTCTCTTTGTCTCAATTTTGGCGGATTGCCATGCTTGTTGGTTTAACCGCACTTTGATGTTGGTATCTGAGTGTAGGGCTTTAATAGGGTTAAGAATGTCACTTGGGCACTCCCAGGTTGCCAGTTTCTCCCAGAGTCTGGTACGATCGACTCTGTCGAAGGCCTTAGAAAAGTCTATAAATGCTGTGAATAGTCTAAGGCTGCCCTCCTTCACTTTGCTTTTTAAAATGGTTAACAGGAAGATGTTGATCGCAGTTCCCAATGTTTTTTAGAAGCCCGTTTGAAAGTTGTCATTGCATGGGGCACGAGAGGCTCAGGTTTGGAATTTTTTCAAAAGTGGTGATCCGAAGACTTTTCCTATTGGGTCCAACAAGGCAATTGGACGATAGTTTGTAGGGTCTTGTTTGTCTCCTTTTTTGTATATGGGAATTACTATTGCTGAGAGCCATGAAGGGGAACAGATTGGGAAGCCACACATCTCATAAACACAGATCTTATGAATTTAGCCCATTCATCCGGGTACGTTTTTAGGTCAAAATTGGTAATACCATCGGGGCCTGGTGCCCGGGACTTTTTCAGTTTTCTGAGGATTTCTCGTATGTCGTCTAGGTCATCCAGTTTTATCCATCTTTCGGTCCGGTTTGGGCTTTTAGGGCCACCCATAGTCGTCTGCGAGGAAATGCGCTCAAAAGGGTTGGGAGTGGGCAGTTGAAAGAGCGAGCTGAAATGTATTGCCCAAGTAGCTAATACTACTCATAATTTACAATCCGTTTGGTGAAGATGATTTTTTCAGCAGCGACCAGAGTTCCTTTGCGTTATTGGAGCAGATTGTTTTCAATATGGCTTCTGGGTCTTGTTGGTGTAGCTTCCATCTGTACGATCTCACCCAGGCTTTGTATTTTCTAGTAGCATCTTTGATTGCTAGGTTTCCTTCCGCCATAGGAAGGCTTGCTGTGCTTCTTTTAGCTTTTCTGAAGGTGCGTCGTTTCTGACCAATTGTTTGTCATACGAGTGGGAGGACGTTTGAGAATTTTCATTAGGCTTGCCCCTCAGCATTCTGTATGGAGTCAGCAAGGGACCATAATCAACGGGGTTGATGGTAGATACGTGTCTTGGGTTTGTGTAGAGGTTTGTGAGGTCTCTGATGCTGTGTGCTGTAAGGCGCAGTCTGGTTCCCTGAGGGTTTTGCTCCAGCCCAACCTCCATCCTGTCATGATTAACATGGGATGACTTCCAAGTAGTTAGCAAGATGTTATGGTTGCTGGAGGACATCAAAGGAGGTCGTTAAAGACAGGATGGGCTCAGAGACGAAGGTATAATCAATAGTTGATGTAGATTTTCCATTGACCCAAGTTTGTAGGCGGTTGTTATTTTTGTATACTGTGTCAAGATTGTATACATTTCTTGAATTCATCAGTTTAAGCCGGTGTTCACCCCGTTGTTCACCGGGCGATGATTTCTTAGGGTTTTTCTGATTGCAAAGGGCGTTCAGGACCCCACATATTATAATGTGGTAGGTGCTATGGATGGCCCGTACTTCGTCAATCGTGTTCTCGATTAATTCTAGGAATTTATTTTGATCAATGGCCACAGGGTTCCAATATACATTGAGAACTGCTATGGAGATAGGCTGTTGGTATGCACCATCTGGTGAGAGAAGCGACCAGGTTAGCAAAAGTGCCAGTAAAGAGTAGTTTGTAACGATGATGTCGGACACTGCTAGGCCTCTGTCCATTCGGCATGTGGTGAGCAAACCCGAGGAGGGTCGGCATACAGGCCCTTTTGATGCCGGGGCCAGGAAGAGTTTGTATCCGTCGAGCAAAGGTGTTTTAGTCAGCCAGGTTTCTTGAAGGCATAACAGGTTGAAGGAGCCCAAGTTAACGTCACTAAGCAAAGTTAGATGCTTAAAGCCCCTGGTGTTCCAAGATCCTAGCTTAATTTTCAAGAGGAGCGTTCAGCAGGGGCCTCATGCCAGTCATTTACAAACTCTCATGTACAAATGAGAACCAACCTCATGCATGCCACCTATCAAAAACAGCATGATTTGAGGCAGATGCACTTACCCAGGTCTAGCCCAACAGAACTAGAAGGCTAGTCCACATCTGATATTGATGAATAGTCATCTCTACCACACGGAAGGGAAGATGGCCAGACCAGTGTGTCCTGAGAGGCCAAATGGAATCTTGTGAGTAATTCCGAACTGGAAAACTCCTATGATGACAAGATCCTGGTGTTAGACTTTCAGAGGATGAGGATACAAAGAGACCACCTGGCCTGCTTAGCTGGAAGAGAAAAGACAGAGATTCAACCCAGGAAGAGCATATTAAAAACCTCCATCCATTCAGGGGAATAGTGGGAATTTCCCTTGACTTCCTGAAAATAGGTAAGAAGAGACTGATGGCCTCATTGCGAGTTGGGTGGTAGCCCTTAAATGTGGCGGTAGAGCTATTACCACTGTATTTAAGAGTCCACCCAATCAAGAATCTTGCAGCATTTACCCCCAACTGTAAGCTGGGGGTAAATACACCAACTCACTTAATGCCCATTTTTGGGTGCAATTAATGCAGGGCTATTAACGCATGCTAATTGCACCAAAAATGCCCTATTGGGTCAAATGGACCCAATGGGGAATACCCATTACCGCCCAACCCTTGATCCGGCGCCAATAGCGCCAGACTGGGTGATGGCAATGCTATTAGCCCAGGCGGTATCCCAGCTGTCATAGATATAAGGAGCACCTAGAAGACAGTGAAGGGAGTACTAGTAGCAGTTCTGAGTCAGGAGTTGAATGGCCTCTAGTGCAGAAGAAGAAAAGGACAAGGAAACAGAATAAGGGTTTTGTTAAAGACCTGATTCGGCATATAAAGGCCATTAAGAGCTTTTTGACTCCCTACCACGAGAATGCTAAATATTCTGTATGGGAACACTTATTGCTTTATGAGCAAATAATGACCTCATTTGGAATAAAAACTGATATGAATTTTATGGAGTTTGTAAAGTGGACATTCTCCCCAAATACTTCTGCTTCTTTTCAGGGGTGCAGGATTAGGATGACTACAAATGGTCCACCTATAAGGCGGCCATATTGAAACATTTTCCCACCCACAAGAGACCCATAAGGCAGCATATAACTTGCAAAGTGGGGAAGAGCAGGCGCTAAGGTAGTTTGTGCAGGATTTAAAACAAACATTTGTGCAGACTTCCCGATGTGTGAACACCAATAGTAGGGAGTTTGTGACCAACTACTTCTATGCACTCCACGAATACATCATGACTCAGCTGGTGCAGGATTTCCATGAGCACAGGACCCTGGCCACGATGGATTTGCATCTCCATTGTCAAACCTTACTGGTGGCGGCAAATACTGATGAATGTTAATTAGCAGGCTTCAGGGAAGGCCTGGGTGCAGGATTGACAATGGAGACCAGATGGCAACACCTCTTTGTAATGCAATGTGTCAACTTGGTACTAACACCCCTCCTTGGTATGAAATTGCAGTGAATGTCCTGTCTAGAACCGCTCTTTTCACAACAGAATTGTTGGAGACAAAAGTGTGCCTGCAATCCCCTACTTCAAAGGAGGCCCATGTTGTGATCAAGTGCTGCATAGGGCTCAGTTAATTAGGGAGACACTTTTATGTACAGCAGACAGGAAGATGGGTGGGACTTAGATGTCTATGTTGCCATCCTTCCCCTGTCTGTTGCCAAGCACTATGATTCTGACATGAAGCATCCCTGAAGATTGTTGGTGGAGACTCAGGATTGGCTCACGTAAGTTAGGCTTGGCCTACACCAATCTGGGCCCAGTTTAGCTTTAAAAGAAGGCTGATCCCCTCCCTGAGGAGGTTATCTGAACACTGTGCAAGGAGTAAGAAGAAGGACTCATTTAGACCCCAGATGAAGGTACAGTCTACCTTACATCTTCCAACAGTGAAAGAAGGCCAGGAGCTCTAAGAGGGAAGCAA
Organism: Ambystoma mexicanum; assembly: GCF_040938575.1. NCBI lineage: Eukaryota > Metazoa > Chordata > Amphibia > Caudata > Ambystomatidae > Ambystoma > Ambystoma mexicanum. The sequence goes on along the minus strand of NC_090941.1, from coordinate 816,428,042 downwards.
GATCCCTCCCCTAAACACCTCAAAAGGAATAGAGGGAGATACCAGACTCAGAGGACCTGTCCAGCAGCTCCAGTACTGGTACCCAGCCAGCACACATTGTGCCCTTCTAGGTTCTGACAGCAAGCTTCCTAGGGGGAAGTGCCAGAGAGTCTCTGGACAAAGGACAAGGCCATTGCCTGCTAACACCCTCCTGGGCTTTGGGCCATCGGCCTTGAAAACACACATGCCTGCGAAGAAGCTAGGAGGAGTGCCACACAAGAACCATCCAACGACCATCTTTTTAAGGACAATTTCGAGACACTTGAGTCCTCAAACCGCATCTGGCTGCACCGCTGACTGTTGTTACACCGCAGTCACCAGAGCCGTCCGGGACGCCTTGACCAGCATTCCAGATCCTCCAACCAGCACAGAGAAAAAGATTCTTGACCCCGAGCTTCCATGCCGGACAGCCTGCAGACATCTGTCCAGCTTCTCTTGTCAAACTGCCTGCAGCCTGGTACTCGCAGCTGTCTCCCACCACTAACTCTGCCTCACGGGCTGTGAAGCACCCTGTAACCCCCTCAACGCTGTCGAATACCAATAACTTCTTCAGCACCAGGTGCATTGTGGTTCTGTACCCCTGGTCCTTCTCTGATGGCCCCTAGAGACAGTTACAACATTTTGCCCCTTTTCTGTTGAAACCAAATACCTTTAAGACTCATTGCTTTACCAACTACCCTCCAGTCAGTATCCAGAGTGCATCCCTTTCCTTTGTGAAACGGTCTGTCCTCTGTGTGCCTTTAGAGTTTGGGTTGTAATTGAAGTGTACTAGAACTGTCTGTTGTAGCAACAATAAAGCAGATATTTTTATACAACCGTGACTGGACAATCCCTTTTATCATTGGGTAATAATTGTATTTTCGCTGTGTTGCAACTAACCAATGACCCACAAACACGCAGCGATAAGCCTGCTGTTCCGTGCACGTTACAAAAATTGGACACATAGGTCTGCTAATTCACTTGAATTCCAGTCTGTTCGTATCCCTTCTGGTGCACTAGAGGTGTGGGGTTGATTGATGGTTTAGAAACCGATATTTATCCCTGGACTTCTGGTGCCCCGGAAGTCGATTCGTGCAACTATGAAAATGCAAGCCAATATCACAATCACATGAATATCAATAAATAGTACACGTAGAAGCGGTGATCAGAAGCAGTTCAGCCCATTAAGTTCTAATACAAAAAAGGAACTATTACTTTCTCCTTCCAGCGATTAAAACACAAAGTCGATTACTCATATACTCCGGTGTCTAATACAGAGTGGTCGTTAAAGTGCAGCTGCAAAGAGAACCAGTGCCTCCTTACAGATGTTAAAGGCTGCAGATGTTATAACCAATGATTCTGCCGCAAATATTGCACTGGTTAAGAAGACCCTGATATCTCTTTACGTATTGTGCCTTTAAAAGTGGACAAAAAGTTAGAACGGGGCGACTGGTTTCTACTGTGCGATGACACAGGCGACAGAGCTTTTCATCCTTTGGGATTTTAGTCCAACCACTAATATACCGAAAGGTAGGGAGCAAGTTAAAACGTAAGTACGTATCAAATCTCCTCAAATTGCCAGCACGCAGTTTAGTCAAATAAGTGCATGGATAATTCAAATAACAACCTTGTAAGCAGTATGCATGGTATCTCTTTTTTCCATGTAGATTGCACATATTATCAACTCTATCCCAGTCTCTTGTTTATTTTTTTTAATAAGTACACTAGGCGAATCCAAGGTCGATTGGTGTAAATGCTGACCTTTGCAGCTCCTGCAGAAAGGAGTTGGGACCTTCCTCCAGAAGATGCTGAGTGATCAGACCGAGAAGAGTGTTAGAATCGATATGGAGCGATTGCAGTTGTAAAACAAGTTAGCAACCCTCTAACAGCCATAGAGATATAATTGAGGGGAGGCCAACTTTGAGCCTTAGTGCCTCAACGGGTACTGCCCTAAGAATTAAAGTAATATCCCCTATATTTTTTTCAACCACACCGGTGGACAGTGCCTCCAAGCCTGAAAGTACCCCTGGACTGATGCTTGTACGATAAATGGCAAGCAAGTCCTCCACACAAGTTTTCTAGAGGATCTAACGCCAATAATTCATAAATTGGATTTTGAGATGTTAATTTTCATTTGATTAGTGGCAGCAAAAATGGAGAGTGCATCAATAGAGTGCTGGAGTCTTATTGGTGTGTAATGCAAAAGAAAAGTATTGTCATCATATGTCAACCATGGAGTAAATTCCCCACCTATGTGCAGGGAGGAAATTACGCATTGCATTAATTGCATCATCTATATCTGAGACGTATATATTAAATAACAGGGACGCGAGAACACACCCCTGTTTAAGTCCCTGAGTAGTAGCCAGGGGCAAGTAATAACACCCTCCTTATTTAACCAATTACAACAAAAGTGTCAGCGTACACAGCTTTTAAAAAGTAGAAAAGAAAAGGGTCTATTGCCCAGTGGTTCAACTTACTCCACAGCAACAGGTGCAACACGAAGTCAAGCGCCTTAGAGTAGTCAATAAAACAGAGGTAGAATCATCTGTTAGAACATCTAGAAACATCTGCCAAAATATAATGATGGGCACACATGTTATGGGATGAACTGTGTGCCCTTCTAAAGCCTATTTCAAATTGCTTCAGCAGGCCCTGCTTCTCTACCCATCTGTTACAATTTTGTAAAATGAGCAAAGAGAATATTTAATAGCTCGAATCCCACATGGCCTGTAGCCTGTAATTGGAGTGGTCTATCCTGTCCGGCCTTTGGAACACAGGGACCATGATGGACTCCCACCAACTAGTAGTAATCTTGCCAATGGTCATGACATGTTGGTAAAGTAGATTTAAAATGGCTTCCCAAAAATTTGGTTTGCCTTAATGACGACATTTGCAACTGAGTTAAAACCTTCCATTTCTTATAATTTCTAGGATGTCGTCAACCTCAAAGCCTGTTGTGGTCCTGTTGACATACATGAAGGTTTCCACTGCAGGATTTGTTAGTTTATCATCATAATATATTTCCTCAATGGAACTATACCATGTTGCCTCAGGTATACGATTAAGGCCCTGATTCATGGAATTATTTGTGTGTAAAACAGGGATTTGCATGCCATTCTGCCTGCAAATCCATGTTTGATGAATGGGGATTTGCGGGCAGAATGGCATGCAAATCCCTGCTTTACACGCAAATAATTCCATGAATCAGGGACTTAGTTTCTATGGGGAACTATCCGCAAGAAATTTCCTGTAGTTAAACCAAAACTTTTTATCATCATTGTCCCTCAGTAATCGGAAAAGGAATTTCCAGTTGGCGCTATTAATTGCATGTTTGTGTTGCCTTACCAGTTCTTGTATTGGGTAGAGAGTGAGGCAAGTTGCACTGTTCTATCGATACAAGACAGCTGCCTATTTTGTCTAATGGATGCCCTCGCATAATGATACATTTTGTTCTGCTGATGTACTACATTATCAAATAATGCTAAATTGCGATTGTTGTTATTATGTTTCGAGGGATTCAAGTATAAACCCATTGCAAGAGTCTCATCATGGCTCATATTTCCCAGTTGTTAATAGTCAGCCAATTTTCCAACAATAATTGGTCAGATCAAATTAACAAATTAACTTTTTTCATGGTATGGCCAAATGATCCTATCACCCTGTACTTTCACTTTGGCTGTTCAACCAATACCTGGCACTCCATGCCCACCGCATTGCCGCTCTCTGCCACAACTTTCAGTGCTATGCGGATGATACCCAGCACATTTTCAGGCTACCCTCGGCCTCCTCCTCTCCTTCCCTTCTGACTGTCTGTCTGCCATCCAGGAGTGGTGTGCCGCGAATGACCTCTGCCTTAATGCCAGTAACACTGAGATTCTACTCATTGGCACACCCACTCCCTCCTTCCCTGTAGCTCTCTGGCCGGCCTCTCTTGGCCCTCTTCCTGCTCCCACCTGCAAGGCTAAAAACCTCGGGGTCATCTTCGACTCCACACTCTCCTTCCCTTCTCACATCTCTGACGTCTCTAAGAAGTCACACTACCAGATGCACTTCCTCAGAGGTAGTCTTCCTTTCCTCTCCTTCCCCCGGAAGCTCACTGTCTCGAGAGCCATGGTTCTCTCTAGGCTGGACTATTGTAACAGCCTCTATCTAAATCTGCCTGCCTCTACTCTCCGCCCTCTGCAACTTATCCAGAACAGGACTGTGAGACTTGTCCTTGGCCTCAAGCCCAGGGATCGTATCTCTCCAGGACTGAAATCTCTGCACTGGCTCCCAGTGGCTGTGAAGATTAAGTTAAAAACCCTCTGCATTGTCCACAAGGCCTTCTGGGGCCTGGGGCCACAATACCTTAAATTCTCTCTTCCTAAATATCTTCCTTCTCGAGCTCTTCGCTCATCCTCCTCCAACTCCCTCAGGGTCAGTCGCTTCTCCAAGCAATGAGTTGGTGGTAAATCTCTCTCTTCGGGAGGGGCCTCCCTCTGGAACAGCCTTCCTGCCTTCCTGAAACTTGAGGAGAACCATATCCAGTTCTGGAAGCACCTCTAAGCCTTCCTCTTTGCTTCTGCTTTCTCTCCCCCTATCCACTGCTGAATTCCTGACAGAAACTGCACTGGTTACCTGGCCACCCTTTCTGATCTCGGGCCCAGGCCCAGCCAGTTGCCCACCTGCACTGCCTCACTGGCAACCCCTGCACCTGGGAACTGTTTTCTGTATCCCTACAGTCCCCCTACCATCACTTATGTCTGCACTTATCTTGCACTGGCCACCAGCTGAACATTTTCATTTATCTTATTTATTCTACTATCCCATGTACTGCACTTTCCCCTTTCCTTCCACCACGCACGTTTCCCTTTCCCCCTTCCCATGCACTTGCAGGATCTGAATGACACCTGTCCTAGTAGGATTCTTGTCTGTCTTCCCTTTGTCCCCCCTCACTTGCCTCATCGCGCCTTGAAACACTTGTGTATAGGCGCTTTATAAATGCCATATCATATCATTTCATATCATACAATGCCAGTCCCAATTTCCTTGATTTTTGTATGGATCAACCAGGGACTGTGACCATGTGAGAAGGGTGTGATCATTTACTGTTGCATCGATGATAGATAATACAGCAAGACCAGTGAAGAGAGTCAATGTAAACATAATCAATACACAATGAAAATGTACCATTTGTCTAGGTAAATCATGGTGATTTGTTGCCCTGATGCTTGCTGTTCAAGCATCTTAGATCATAAGTGTTTAAAGGTTGCCCCCATCCATGAACTCCCCCTTAATACCATGCAATTTGCCCAAGGAACCTTGTTCCAACTGGGACGTGGGGTTGTGGGGGAGGCAACTGGCATTATAGTCATCCACAACTACAAGAATGAATGTCATACCAATGGGAGAGAAGCCTTTCCATTGTTTCCTGAATGCCTTTGGAAGACAATCCGCCTGGGGGATCATATAGGTTAATGACCAAGGTCTTGTTTGCAATAGAAGAGGGTTCTTCCAGTATGACAGACAGAACACAAGGAGATGAAGGTCCTGCTGAAAACACCTTCAGATTAAACTAGGCCCTGGCACATATAGATAGTCCCCCCTCCGGGCAACCTATTTTTTTTTTTCTGATCAGTTCTGCATAATGTACTGTACCCGTCAAAACTAAAATCTCTGCACACTCAGGTCTCTTGCAAAAGGAAGATGTCACTAGCAACAATAAAAGAAATGCACAGGGGATTAGTTAACAAGGAGCTCTGACCTTTTGTGTTCCAGGAGAGCCATTTAAGACTCTCCAATATGTGAAGACATCAACATTTGTTGGCACCAAATGAATCCGAAATCCATTGATCCACTTCTCGGGGACCTGCACACTTGCTCGGGGGTTTTACAAGAGAGGCTAGTAGAATAACTCTTTCTGTGGTGTGGTTATTTGAAACAAGTAATTCTCCTGGAAGAGTGGGTGTCCTATCTGGATTACTAAGGGCCATCAAATGACCTAAAGTGGCCATGCTGTCTGACCCACTTTGCAACCATGTATCAGTTGTTCCTTGCAGTTGAACTTACTGGACTGTACCATCCTCTAATGTTCTGATGAGCGTTGCTTTGGTAGGGATTGCATGGTCTTCAAACCTGCATTTGCAGGCTTTGTCTGCCCTAAAATTTTGCAAGGACTGCCCTTCCATGCGCTTTGACTGGTTATTCTTGGTTTTAAGTTTAGATGGCCGACCCCCAAGCAGTCTACTTTTCCAGACATCTTAATAGGTGGTGAGAGGTGTCTGCAATAGTGGTAAGTTCCTCTCCCAAAGGAGAGGCGGATTCACAGGCCACCTCACCTCTTTCTTAAATCCAGAGATGTCTCTCTTGGGCAATATCAGCATGAGGTGTAGCGATGTCCCAGGCTGCAGGGCTATGGGTAACGAACGTCCTGGCATAGTGGTCAGAGCCACGTGTTTCTCCATTATTTCGGGTGTTACTGGTGGTTCCTCAAAATCCATGATGTTATTTTGGGATCCGCATACCCCGACATAGCTATCTAATACTGCATCAACTACTCTTGCAAGAATTATTTTCTACTCATGTTCCTTAACCATGTTCAAACATAATGCAAAAAGTGTGTCAAGGGTGGAGATGACTGCATTCAATGTGGATGTGGAAAAGACCTCCTCTTCAAGTGATGTCCCTAAGGATTGAGAGGAGGTGTCCACCTCGCTATTGCTATCAGAGAAGCTGAAGGAGGATATTTTGACTTATTCAGCTCTGGTGCAGCTTACTAGTTATTTCTCATAATTTTGTCAAGAATTGAAGGACATAAGCATACACACACCTGTGATAGAGTGGTGCAGCTTGCCAAAAGAAAACTTTGCAGGGACATCAGATTCTTTAAAAAAAAAATACCCCGAAAGCTGAAATGGAAAAAGCAATACAAAATTGTCACCAACAATTTCGAAATTGGCAAAAATCAAATACTATCATTCGAGATCAAGAAAGAGGCAAGCATATCTTGGATCTCATTGTGAAACATAAGTCAATAGAAGTCTGGGCAATATTAAACAAGACAAATTCAAATTGTAATTCCAGCATTGCAAATCAAATTTCAGCTGCTGAATGGGAATCCTATTTTGGGATAGTATATAAAAAACCAACAAGACTGGAATCTGTCGACCAAACCATCTGCAACAAGGCTTGGAATGTACAAGAAACTGCAGAGGACATCTATGACGCCATCAAGCATCTGAAAAACTTGTGTGCTCCTGGTCCGGATGGCGTCACTAATATGATGCTAAAACAAAATAAGGAGAGCTGGACAGTGTTCATTGAGCTTAGTTTAAAAAGATCGCCGTCCGTAAAGCTGTCCCGGGCTCCTGGTTGAAGGCTGTAATTGTTCAGATCTTCAAGAAGGGCAGTCTGGCGGGGCCGTCTAACTACTGCCCGATTGCCCTTCTGGATACGATTGGAAAGGTTTTTGCTTCATTTTTAGAACAGAAGTTGGCACATTGGGCAGCTACTCCAAAGATTTGTGATGTCCGGTAAACTGGGTTCACAAAAGGTGTGGGGACCGAGGTGAAGCTCTTGCTATTAAACATACTGAAACTAGAAGTGATGAAAGCAAATAAAAAACTATTCCTGGCATTTGTCGTTATGAGACAAGCCTTCGACAGTATTAATTGAGACTTAAAGTGGCAGAAGCTTTATCGATGGGACTGTCCTGAGCACTTGTAGGCTCCTGTGCGTGCCCTAGATACCGACACCTACATTCGCGTTTGTGTGAAAAAAGAAGGAGAACTATCGAACGAGATAGGAACTGGGAAAGGTGTAAAGCAGGGTGCCCATTGGCAGCACAGCTGTTTAAACTCTTTATAGCTGATATACCAGCAGCTCTGGACCAAGCCCAGAGTTTTCCTCCACAAATAAATAACCGACCTGTGAGCTGCATAACCTATGCCGATGACCTTGTACTATTGGATTGCACCCAGATAGGTCTTCAGTGACTGCTAAACAAGTTGCATGATTACCTATACCAAAATGAACTTGAAATGAATACATTGAATACAAAAATAATGGCAATTGGCTCACAAGCAGGGTAAAAAAAAATGCAAGTTTCAATGGCACGTAGCAGATGAAATTATCTGCAAGACATCGTCAATAAGATACTTAGGAGTGGTTTTTAATACCTCGATCTGCGAACAGACATGGCACCAAAACCTGACAGATCGTATGACAACATTGGCTCTCCAAGGTGCAAAAATACATAGAGACTATGGAAAATTCTCGATTCAACAATTACTCACTTTTTATTTACAAAAAGTAATACCCACAGTAACATTTGGTGCAGGGCAGGATGGAACCTTGACCAGAAGATATGGAGGGTACTTGAAGGTAACTTCTGGCAAAAGGTCCTGAGGCTGCCTCAATATGTTTCAATAATTTTACTACGACAAGAACTTGCAATAAATTCACTGTATAATACAGTGCTATGGAAATCCTTAGCAACTCTGAGGAAAATGTGTCTGGTTGAGCCAGCTCCACCATACTAGATCCTCTCAGCTGTAAGAGAAAAATCTCATACAGGTCTTTTAGAGGAATTGAAGATGAAAATGGAACAAGCACTTGCTGCAGCTGATATAAAAAAAAGAACTGCTAATTGCTTGCCCTCAACTGGCAAAAAAGAAACTGGAACAATGGAGCTGGATTATCAATTTAGAAAAAAGAAGAAATCTACAATCTGCTCTTGATCTCGGCACTAGTGGAATTGACCTGAATAAAGAACCAAAATATCTAGTAAGATGCCATTCAAGACACCATAGAGATCAGTTTTTAAGATTAAAACTAAACGCAATCAAGACAAAAGAGATGCTGTGGTTAAGACGCAACAAAAATATAAAAGATGACTGTTGTGGCTACTGTAAGCAACATCCGGAATCAACAAAACATTTGTTTATCGAATGTGGGGCAACTGCAACAGTGAGATCCAATCTATTGGACAGTTTACTCCAAAAAACAATAATATGGAAGAGTGGTGGTCATATCTGTTAACGGGCAATAACATCAAACTTACAAGTGCAGTGGTCGAGTACATGGATAAAATCCTCGAATTGACAGTATAATAAGTGTTGGAAGCAACCATAAAAGTGAAACAAGAAGATCGACACTTGAATAATGATTGCTTTTGAAAATCAGCATTGTGGATCTAACTTGAATATTTACATATTGGTTTGAATGATGATTTTTTCCTTCTTGTTTTTCCCTTTCTCACAAACTCTTTTCCTTTTTCTTTCCTTGGTTAACGTGAATGATGAATGATGTTAATTTAATTAGATGTAATAAAAGTTTTGCATATAAAACTAAAAATTACAATAAAAAAAAATAATAATAATGTTGTCATAACGCCCATATGAGTTCATAACAGTACCCAGGGCACCCAGGGAATCTCTCTGCAGCCCAGACAGAGGTTGAGTAAAGAATTATTGTCTATGGAGGGTAATGCAGTTGTGCCCGTCTCGGTGCCTCTTTCTTTATTGCATGTAGACAGGGCTGTAGGACCAATAATCCCTGCATCTTCCATTGCCAGGGGCGCTGTGCCAAAAAAGCCATTAATATTTGATTGTGCTTTGAGGGCACCACCAATGTTATCTCTCCCTGGTCCCCTCCCCTCTGCCCTCCTAGTATCCTCCTTCTTGCCCATAGCACCAGATGAGGTCACTAGACAAGTCAGCTCTATGAAAGTCTTCTCAAAACAGGTACTCCCCTGCTACTCCAGAACCATCAAGGACAACATTGCCTCACTTCCTACAGCCCAGGCTGATTTCTGCATTCATTCCTTTGCCACGGGCTCCTTTCCACTACCCCTTAAGCACGCCATTTTGCACGCTCTCCTTAAAAAGCCTTCTGCTGACCCATCCTGCCTGGCTATCTACCACCTATCTTCATAACCCATTCCTGGGCAAACTCTTGGAGAAGCTGGCCATCGCCCAACTGATCCATTACACTGAATCTATTTGTTGTCTCCACGACCAGCAGTCTGGCATCAGAACAGACAGAGCACGGAAACTGCTATCCTGAATACCCAGAAGACTTGCTCTCTAATCTTGATTCCAACTCTCTTCTGTTCTCAACCTTCTTGATCCATCCTCTGCATTTGTTGCCACCCTTTCTAATCGGCTCCTTGATACCCTTGGCATCAAGGACCTAGAATTGGACTGGTTGACCTTCCTCTCTAACCTTCCTCTCGAACTCTGGTGTGTTTTGAACATCACTGTACCACCCCATTCTGTATTGCATGTCTGTGCTGTTTTGGAAATTCAAACTCTAGTGTGTGTTGATCAACTCTTCACCCGATCTTGGGTACTAAAGTGTTTCCATTGCATCTCTTTTCCTGCTTCTCTTGGCTACCAGGCCAACTGGCGAGCTTGTGCATGTGCTGTGCTGGAAAGTCCCTTGTCTATATTCCATCTTATCGACTTCCACCCCTATGGCACTCACCATCTCCCATCTGTTTATTCTAACTGCTATACTATCACCTATCCTCACTCTCTCACAAAGTCTGGAAGAAAAAAGCTTAAAAATGACATCCTGGCCACTAACCCCTTCCTACTGATCGTGGACACCTATGTCAACGCAACCTCCAGACAGATTTTCACTAATATCCTCTTTTCTGTCACTTCTCCAGATCTATGAACTCCTCATCTTATTGCTAAGATCTCTCTCCTCACACATCTTTACCATTAATGGTATCATTAGATGGGAAGTATACCTGTTGTACTTCTCATAATCCAGGTGCATCATTAATGTCGATCACATTGGCACTATCATGGCTCACAGTCCTCAATCCAACCTCCTCCTCTTTCACTGGCGCTTCCCTCACCTAGTTTCTTTGTCCCCCTCCTCTGACTGGTGTATCACAACCCTGTACCCCTCCTCAGAAAACCTTCAAAAGCAGCGACATCTTGCATCTAGCCACGCTCAATGCTCTCTCTTCTATCAAACACTCTGCTGACAACTGCCTCCCCCTTGAAGACCTTGACCTCAATATCCTCTCTCTTACCGAGATGTGGTTCAATGCCAGCTCAGTCACTGCTTTTGACTCCCTTCTCCCTGATGGCTATAAGATCATCTCCAAGCCTCACCCTAATTGTGATGGCGGTAGGGTGGCCCTGATCTTCCCTTAGTGGGTCCCTTCTTCCATCATACCCATCCAGCCTTACTCTTCCTTCGAGAGTGTGGTTTGCAAGCTGGTCATCTCTCCCACTACTCGCTGATCGTTGCTACTATCTACAGGCCACCTGGCTCTACCACCCTGTTCCTCTCTGAATGGGTTGAATTCTCCTCTGCTCTCCTCACATCCACCTCTAAACTCATTTTTTTTGGTGACTTCAACATCCATCACGACTGCTCAATCACAGCGTCCACTCTCTTCCGTGACCTTTGCACATCCCTCTCCTTCTCCATTCTCCCCTCTTGCCCTACCCACTCAGCTGGACACACTATTGATGCCTTCACCCACACTGATCTCTTGCTTTCCTCCCCACTCAGCACCCCACTCTCCTGGTCAGACTATTCTCTCCTCTCTTCTGGGTCCTCTGACCCCTGCTCACCTAGCCCTGCCAAACTCATTCATGAACATTCGTCCGATGAAGCGAGTGTCAGCTGTTTCCTTTGCATCAACCTTCACCCCCCTCTCTTCCACAGCAGACTCTACATCTGACTCCCCTCTCAGCAATTTCCATCTTGCCATCACTAATACGCCTTGACTTTCTTGCCCCAGTCATGAGGATCTGCCTGAAACATGCCTCCAAACATGGAGCTTGCAGCCTTTAAACACAAGTGCAGAGCTGCAGAACAGAGGTGGCAGGCCTCAAGTTAACCCTCTGACAAACTGGCATGTCGTTTGCTCCAAAGGCAATACTGACTCTCCATTTGCTCCAAGAAAAGGGCTGACATCCAGTTCTGCATCTCTGGTCCATCGAGCAACACTGCTGAACTCTTTGAAATCTGCAAGGAACGAGCCAACCCCTCAGCAGTCTCCACCTCACCTACTCCATCCCATGCCCTCTGAAACACATTGGCCACACACTTGACTGCATCCTACCCACTCTTAACCAATTAGTGGATCATTTATACCCGGAAGCGCTTGTTGACGAATATAACAAAATCATGTTAACTACACTCGACAACATTGCCCCGCTAAAACTGCCATCTAAATAAATGGTTCACCCCTGAGCTAAAGGATTTACGACAACCCAAGAGGAGTTGTGAAACTTCTTGGAGGTTAATCCCTTCAGAAGACCACAAAAATAAACTAAGAGAAATCTCCTCCCACTACGAAAAGGTAATCTACCTAGCCAAGTGAAACTCATATAACAAGCGTATATCGAATGCCAATTCGAGTATGAGGGAACTGTTCACCATTCTCAAGTAATTAGAGTCACCCATCCGCACATCCCCACTCCATACACAAGCCACAAATACAAAATATGGGGCTCAGATATACAACAAGCACTATCAAATAAAGTAACTATGCTCCAACAGAAAATAGTTTAAAAAAAGGTTTCTCTCAAACTATACCAACCCTATACAATACCAACCGCCCTATACAATACCACCCCCCTTTAAAGGAACAGGATTCAGTTGTGCGATTCATGTTCTCAAAAACCTCTATCCTTGAGATTGAGAAAGTTATCCTCTCTCAAACCATCCAACTGCCAAGGCGACCTCTGCCCTGCTTGGCTTATAAAAGACGCTGCCAGAAATCTCTCCCCTCTTGTTTCTAAACTTATCAATGCTTCATTTGCATTGGGTATGGTGCCTACCAATCTGAAACAATCCAATCTTGGGTACTGCCCTTGCTTAAAAAACAAACCCTTGACCCACTTATAACTACAAACTACTGGCCCATCACGACAGTCCCATTTTTGCTTAAAATCCTGGACAAGATTGCTTACAACCAAATTCAAAAATTCCTGGAACAACACAAGCTCTTAGGAGCAGGTCAATCAGGATTCCGACCCCAACATGGAACTGAGACTGCCCTCATCGATGTGAAGGCCCAAATAGATGAATTACGAGACAAAGGCAAAACAGTCCTTCTCCTGTTGCTAGAGCTCTCAGCTACATTCCACCTCGTCGACCACAAGGTCCTCTGCAGTCACCTAGACTCAGATGAACATTTTTCCAAAGAGGCTATAACCTGGATTGAGTCTTTCCTTAGCGACAGGACTATGAGGGTGTTCTCCCCTTCAGCAGCAGCAGCCCCGATCCCTATTCTGTGTGGAGTTCCCCAGGAGTCTTGCATCTCCCCTACCCTATACAACATATTGACTAAGGCCATTTTTGATGATCTGAACCTTCTTGGTATCACCTACACTAACTATGCAGACGATACCCAGATTCTCCTCCCTCTTTCCGGGGATTACAACAAGGATTTGGCCTTGGTAAATAGGGTGTATCTCATCATCCAGGCATGGATGGCAACCCACGGTCTATGCCTGAATGATGATAAAACAGAGCTTATCATTCTAGGTACTCATTCTAATCTCAAAAAATTAACCCAAGACTACACTTCCTTTGAGATTGATGGCAATATCATCAAGGTGTCCAAGGAGGTGAAGACAGTTGGCTGTTATCTGGATTCCACCCTCTCCTTCGACAAACAGGTGAAATCCATGGCATCAGTCACAGCTTACACATGCAAGCTCACTAGAGCAGGCAAAAACTTTCTCTCAGAAGACAACTGCTTTATCTTAGCTGGAGCCTTGATTTTGTCCAGGCTCGACTATTGCAATGCCTTATACATCGGTGCTAACAAATCCATCATCTACAGAATTCAAATCCTACAAAATAATGCCTTAAGAGCAGCCCTTGGTGTGTCTAAAAGATTGCACATATCTAAGATAAGACGGCAAAACAACTGGCTGTCCACCCAAAATAAAATCCACCTAAAAGTTGCATCCCTTATTCACAAAGCTCTGAATAATGCTGCACCTAGATATCTCACGGACAGACTCCTAAACAGACGCTCCACCCGACCGGTAAGAACCACTTATGTTAATAGCCTTATCACACCAACATTCGGGCTGGCTATGCTGGGGGAGACAGCTTCCAAGTCTGAGCGGCCCAATTATGGAATTCATTGCCACATTATCTGTGTGAGGAGCAGCCTTATCTGAAATTCAGATCCAACTATATCAATCTGTTGAAGTCTACCGACGACTAGCTGCTCACTAGCTCTTACATGACTCCTGATACTTCCTAGTGTATATATATATAATCACCACCTTGCTGCCCATTTGTACATTTCTCCTTTTGTCTTTTGTGATGACCCTCTATTGCTAGTATATATTTTATATTGCTTGTAATTTATAATTGACCTTCTATGAACTGTACATATTTTGTTTTGCTCGTAATCTGTAACCATGTAACTTCAAGTCTTGCATATTCTGTACTGCTGCGCCCGGCTACCTTTGGGTTTGGTGCGCATTATAAGTGAATAAAACAAACAAACAAACAAACAAAACCTCAAGACATCCTAAGTACTCTTTCTTCCCTGCCCCGCCTGTACCTATGGCATCCCATCCCCCTCTGCCTTTCTCTCCTCTTTTTCTCCTATCACATATGATGAGATCACAGGAGTTGTCCGCTCAATGAAGGTCTCCTCCAAACAGGTGTCCCCTGTTCTTCCAGAACTATTAAGGACAATAATGGCTCTCTTGCCCCTGTGCTTGCCAATGTCTGCAATCACTCTTTTGTAACTGTGTATTTCCCCTCTTACCTCAAGCACTCTATTGTGCACCCCCTCCTGAAAAACCTTCTGCAGACCCATTGTCTCTGGCTTACTACCGCCACATCTCTATCACCCCTTTCCTTGGGAAACTCTTGGAGAAGAAGGTCTTCCCCCAGCTGACCCAGATTACTGAGCTTGTTGATTGCCTAGATGGTCATCACTGTGGCATTCCAAGCATCCAGAGGCATGGAAACTGATATCATGAACACCTGTGAAAAACTGCTCCCATCTCTTGATTCTAACTCGCTTGCCGTCCTCATTATGATTGATCTCTCCTCTGCATTTGACATGGTCAACCACTCCATTCTCATAAAACAGCTCCACAATACCTTGGTTATCTTCGAGCGGGCACAAGAACTCCTTCCTAAATGACCTTCACTCCCAGGTTATCCTGGACTCTTTCTCCTCTCCCACCTCTACCTCCAGCTGTGGCATCCCCCAGGGCTCCAACCTATCTCCCTGGCTCTATAACATTTATCTTGCTCCGCTTGCACACCTAATTTCCACATTATACCCTTACTTCCAGTGTAACGCAGATGACACAAAATTCTCTTCAAACTTCCCTCTGATTCTCTCCTAACTTCCTCCATCATTCCTGACTGCCTATCTGCCATCCAGTTATGGTGTGCCTCCAACAATCCCTGCCTCAATGGCAGCAAGACTGATCCTTCCCATTGGGACTCCTGCTCCCTCTTTCATCCACTTACACTTGCCACCCTCTATGGGCTCTCCCCCTTCTTCTGAAGCAAAAAACTTCCAGTCATCTTCGACTCCTCTCTTTCCTTCCTCCCACACATCCACTTGTGTACCGGTGCATTATAAATAATTTATCACATCATATCAAATCCAGGACTTTGCCAAGAAGTCCAACTTTCTTTCTTAATCTACCCTCTTCCACTCTACATCCCCTCCAGAAAATCCAGAAGAGGGCTGTGAGATGTATCCTTGGCCTCAAAACCAGGGACTGCATCTCTCCAGCCCTAAAAACTCTCCACCAGCTCCCAGTTTCTACAAGGATCAAATTCAAATCCCTCTGCATCATTCATAAGGCTATCAAGGGTCGGTGGACCATGCTATCTACAACTGGCTCTCACTGAATACTCTCCCTCCAGATCTTCAAGTTCCTCCAGAACCAACTCTCTGCGGGTCAAGTGATTTGCTAATCAGCAAGCTGGTGGCTGATCTCTTCCTCAGCTGGCTTCCTCCTTTGGAACAGCCTCCCCTCCTGTCTCTTTGTCTTTAGCCAGATCTCCTCAAATTCTAGAAGCTCCTCAAGACTTTCCTTTTTTCCTCCTTCCCCCTTCACTCCTTTGCTAAATCCCCACAGTTGCTGAGATTGGTGAAAAGGGCCCTTATGTGTCCACCAGGGCCCTGGCCTCCCAAACCCAATTGTCTTCAGCTTCCACCCACTTCTAGCACTTGCCTCTTGTGCCCACTGGCCTGTGATATCACAGGCCTGTACTTATTTACTGGCAGTTGACCACGCTCACCAAGTGATCTCTGCCAGGCACTTACAGCTGCCTGCAACTTACTACCAGCACTTCCCTCCATATCACTCTTTGCACTTACACCCCTCATTCTCTCTCTCTCTCTGCACTTGCACATTTTGAATGCTCACAAGGCCTAGTGGGAGAGCCTCTCTCTTTCATTGTAATATTTGCCTTTCAGTCCAATGTTCCCTCCCTGTTGCACTGTGGGCGGTTTGAAACACAATTTACTTGATGTATACTTACAAATGCACACTAAATAAATAAATAAATAGATAAACCAACATTCCCAGGTTCAAATGGACCCTTTTCTCTCCTCCACCTCACTCTACACCTGCAGCATCTCTCAGGGCTCTATCTTTTCGCCGTGGATCTTCAACATCTACCTTGCCCCTCTGGCCCATATGATTTCCACCTTCTCTCCTCAATTCAAGTGTTATGCAGATGACACACAGCTCTCCTTCAAGCTTCCCATCACTGCCTCCTCTTCCTCCTCTTTCACTCCTGACTGCTATTCAGGCATGTTGCATGGTTAATGATCTCTGCCTTAATGCCAGTAAGTCTGAGATCCTTCTCATTGGGATTCCTGCTCCCTCCTTCCCGCCTACGCTCTGGCTGCCTTCCATGGATCCCCTCCCCTCCCCCTCTAGTCGGGCTAAAACCTTGGTGTCATCTTCGACTCATCTCTCTCCTTCTCCCCTCACATTGCAGACTTTGCCAAGAAAACCCACTTCCAGCTGTACCTCGTCAGAGGCAGTCTCCCTTTCCTCCCCTTCCCCCAGAAACTCAATGTCTCCAGAGCTCTGGCCCTCTCTAGGATGGACTACTGCAACAGCCTCTTCACAATTTGCCTTTATCCTCCCTGCACCCCCTTCAACTAATCCAGAATTGGACTGCAAGACTTATCCTTTCAAGCCCAGGTACTGCATCTCTCCAGCCCTAAAATCTCTCAAATTGCTCACAGTGGCTGTGAGGATCAACTTCAAGACCCTCTGCATCATCCACAAAGATTTTTGGGGCCTGGGACCCTGCTCCATCCAACTCTCTCTCCCTAAATATCTCCCTGCTAGAGCCCTTTGGTCTTACAGCTCGAACTCTCTGTAGATCAGACGCTTTTCTAAGGAGAGAGTCGGGAGTAGATCCCTCTTTTCCGCAGGAGTCTCCTTCTGGAATAGCCTCACTGTCACTCTCAGGCTTGAGCTGGCTCTTCTAAAGTTCTGGAAGCTTCTCAAGTCCCTCCTTTTCTCTTCTCCTCCCTGCTAATTCCCCCTCTGCTGCTTCAACTGGCTGCCTGATCCCTTCAGAGTCCTACAGGGCACTAGGCCTTCCTTACCCAGTCAACCCTACTCCCCCGGCCTCCCTGACCCCCCAACCAACCCTGCACTTGCCCCTCCCAGCACCCTTCCACTGACCAGTCTGGCGGGGTGAGCCTCCTTTCCTAGCCTGGTCCACCCCATCCTCACACTTAGCTGTGGTCCTCACCCGCTGCCTCCCTGCATCCCCTGGCACTTGCCCACCTGGCCTCCTCTTAGCACTTGCCTAGCCCAGGGGCCTGACTTTTCCCCTCCGCCTCCACCCCTGCACTTGTTTGCCTCCCCGCTTTTCCTCCCACCTTAGCATTATTCCTGCCAGCCCAACCGGCACTTTTCCTCTCCACTCCCATCCCCGCTGCACTTCTTGTTACTGCACTTGCATGATTCAAATGACAAAAGGCCTAGTAGGACTGCTATTGTTACTTTTCTCCCCTGTCCCCTCCCTTTTTTTGTCTTGTGGTGCCTTGAAACATCATTTGCTGTATAGATGCTTTATAAATATCCAATAAATAACATCTTTCTTGTGCCGTGGGTTCCCATTCGAGCAGGCCCTTGCAGTTGGCAGGCTGCGTGTGTGTTTACCAGAATGCGCGCTCTCATTTGCACAGCCCATATTTCAGGGTTTTAGCAGACTTTATTGGTTATAACAGAAGAGTAAGTCAGTCCAAACAATAAAATGGGCAGTCATCAAGCATGTCTTTCTCTCACCACTCCGCAGCTAGACTGCGTGACTGCGCTCCTCACTCACTGAAGAAAGTCGGTGTGAAGAAAGAATGACAAATAGACCGAGTTGCTGAGCCCCAGCTTACCAATCCTATTAGATTCTTGTAAGTTTCTCCCATCTAAGTGAGCTAGATAGCCGCCTCGTCGTCCCCCGGCTGACTAAGGCAGACCACTTCTACAACTTCTTGTGCCGCGCTCCATGCAAGTTGCAGTGTTTTATTGTGCGGTAGTGCTTCCTCCCCACTAGCGCCTGCTCCAGCATTAGAAACAGTGGTCACACTCTCCGAGCAGGATTGGCAGACCACTTCTGCCATGGCTCACATTATTACCACTTGTTTGCATCACTTTTGAAGGCGGGACATTTTAATATTAATATCAGAAATGCACAAAATATATTGTACTTTTCTGTAATGCCATTAATGAATGTTGGCCTGAAAGAAAAAAAGTGAGTTTACAAATAATTGTCTTATTCTAGAGATGATTCTATTTGAGATGCGGATCATCGTGAGAAATTGGCATATGGCAAGGGAACAAACCCCTGGCTTTTTTTTTTGTATTAATGCATAAAAAGATGCAGGAGATTTCTTATCCAAAGAGTAATCTGCCAACAAGAACTACCTTTGTCCCCAACTGCAAGCCAAAAGCATAGTGTACTTCTTGTGCATTGAGCAGATGCCCATTTAACCACTGTAGCAACAGCAAAGTCACTAAGGCACAGGTGCAGCATTTAAGATATGCGGCCTGGTGGCAAAACGGCAAGACGGAAACCCAAAGGACCCAGCCTCTCGTTTATCCCCTTTGGGATGGCTGTTAACACCCTTCCCCAGAGACAGCATCAAAACAGGCAGCTGGCGTGGGCCCAGGTTTCAAAGGAGCACACCCATCCAGGAAGAGCAGCCTCACACACACCAGGGTGTTGCATGTCTAAATGTCTTTGTTATAAGTAAGGAGGGGATGAGGAGGGAGTAGGATTGGCAGTAGGTCTCTGGACACTGGAAGAAGCCTTCCACCATCTTTTGTCTTGCTGTCTCTCTTTTCATTTCCTTTCCCCTCCAATTCCACTGGAGCAAAGCACATTGGGTTTGACATCAACAGGGCAAAATCCACTCTGGCCAGGAGCAGAGATTGGTCCACTGAAGCAGACTAGCTTTAGACTAATCACCTGTAAACTTGGCCCTTAAAAGAAGGGGTCTATTGCCCTTTCAGGAGATTTGCTAAGTTCCTCAAGGATCCATTAAGGATAAAGAGTCATTCTGAAGATTCTCACTGGACATCCTTTGGGACAATAGTTCTGTCCATAGCCCTCAACCTGAGCTGAAGAAGAAGCCATCCAAGACAGAAGGAGGATCTGTCCCCTAACCACTCCAAGGGCACTTTGGGAGTGACCAGTGCTGTGTACCAGGATCAACCACTCTGCAACAGATCTACTAAGCTAGGGGAGCAGACCCTGAACTGAAGCATCTAGTCCTTGAATCCTCTGTGGAGGCCTCACAGCAACTGGAGGGCCAAACCAGCGGAAGCTCCCTGTTCTACCTCATCTAACAGTTGCTCCATTTTCCCTACATATTGAACAAGAAAGAAGGTGCTGGCTCTGGTTTCTGCGTTCCTCCAACCAGCCCAACTATAGCTTACATCAAAACCAGCTCGAATCCACATCGTGTCCTAGCGAAGCTCATCACCTGCCTGAAATGACTGCTCAATGCTGGGACCTGAAACAAATCACTGGAGGGTCACTCACTGACTCTAAACAGGGTTTATAACCAAAGCTTAGCCCAGCTAGACCGTGAGCGTTCATTTCATTGATCACACATGGATGCACACTTGATCTCCACTTTGACAACCATAGCCCACCGAATCGAACCGCTGAAGGGTCACTCATTGACCCCTCACAGCAGCTAAAGCACGACTCAGCCCGGCCAACTGTGAAGTGTTCCTTGCACTGCTCTTACCTACATCTTTTAAGAGCTGCCTTTCTATCACACTGAGCACCTGCACGTGCCTGTATTCAATGGCTGCTTGCTCCATGATCCTACATGCCTGAACTGAGCATGATCAGGTCGCATCATTGTTTGACACCGGGTCTGAGACGTCAGTCTGCCAAGAACTGAATCCAGGCACTGCTGATACTGAGCTGGCCCTGAGGTCCACTTGGACCCTAGAGGTCACGAGCAATCCAGTTTTCTACGAGAAAACTTTTTTTGGTAGTACCTTACCTACCACCCCTGGAACTATGCTCAAAGCACTACTTTCTCCATTTTGTTGCATCTTCTCTGTTCTTCCTAAGGAGTGAGTTTTTGTGTAGTGTTCTCTTTCATTCTACATGCAAATGGTGTGTTTAATTAAACTGTTTATATGTTATATAGAACCTTGATTGGACAATCCCTTTTTTTGGTTTGTGTTACTGTATTGTGTAGGTCACTACTGGTTCACCTTCACACCCCTCTTAAGAATATAGCCTTCTCTCAGCCCATGTTAACCTAAAAGGCGAAGATGGTATATTTGTTGATTGTACCTGTTTTACCTTTATGATTGTGTTGTGTTTTGGTTTGTAGAAGTGTGAGTGCTGAGTTAGCTATGTGAGCCCTAGTCATCCTTGTACTCTGTCGAGGCAGAAACCAATTTGTCAGTCATTGTTAGTTTGTAGCCTGGACATGTATATAAAATACTATGGGCTTCATTCCGAGATTGGTGGTAGTCATGTCACCGGTGTAGTTCAATGGGGACTTACCGGTCTAGTCCGACCAAGGCAGGACCGTTAAGTCCCCATTGAACATGCCATTCCCCATTCCCATTTGAGCCCCATGGGGCTCAATGGGAATGGGGCGGGCTCTAATAACGGGCTCGCGACGTGCAAGCCCGTTATTAGCGCCCTGGTCCCTTAGCGGGACCCGTAAGGGACGTGTGGTCTGACCACACATTCCTTACGGTCCCCGCCAAGGGGCCTCAGAATTGGGCTGTAGGGGATTATTGGCACCGGTTTCCTTAGTGGTGCCCGGTATCCCTTACCACCCTACTCGTAATGAGGCCCTGTGTATTGTATGCTTGGCTATTCAGTTTACAGGATTGAGTTCAGAATATATAATCTTTTATTTTGGAGAACTCATGATCTTGATTAATTTAAAGGGTCGCACAAGCATGATAGTATGCATGTGAGATATTATCATTATTCATATTAGTACTAGTATTATTATATGTCTTGAACATGGACCTTGCTTTAGGAATCAATGTAGTGCTTTACAAGGCTTAAAGAGGTGTACAAAGTGAGGAAAGCAGAGATACAAGTGAGGGGGTGTTTACAACAGGTCAGTGGGAGTGAGGGCAGTGTGGTGAGAAGGGATCTACAAGAAACCTGTGGAGGAAAAGTGGGAGCAAATCATCTGGTCTCAGGTAAGGTAAGGAGTAGTGGAGGGGGTGTTGCCCTGAGTGTTGGGTAGGAGGCATTGCTTGCAGAGGAGGATATTGAGCTCCTTCCTGAGATGTAGAATCAAAGATGTGAATCAACTGTTCATGGGGATGAGGTTACAGAGTATGGGGTCATAGACAGAGAAGGCAAAGGAATCTGCACCTCATTTTAATTGGCAATAGTCTGCTTAAGGCAGAGTCCCTATCCTTTCTATGCAATGTAGAAAAATGACATTGTTATTTAAATGTACAATATTTTCTTGAGGTGAAGGGGATAAACTAACCTCGTTCCTAGTTCCCTTCAAGGATCATACACATCTATTCAAGACGTATCTCATATATAAACTCTGCTTCTCACAGGTCAAGATGTTAATCACTTGCTGCAAATCTGGGAAAAACTTTGTACAGCATGTCTAAGTATGCATTTCCCCAGTGAAAATATTGGAGTTCATGTATTTGGCTGCGGTGAAAGAATATTTTATTCCCTGCACAATCATGTATTTTGTGTTTATCAGGATTGCAACGCACGACAGACACAATGAATTGTATCAAGGTGCTAACACTCACTCTTTGAATGTCCAATTAAATGCATCACAGAGGTGATCTCTACTCAGTGAATCCCTAAACCCCTTATCCTACTGATTCAGACCATACACATTCACCACAGTGATTGGGGCACCATCCAATTTCTCTCTAATGATCAGCCACCCCCCCTGGTATCTGCTTGCAGCTCCTCCACCTGAAATGTACTGTTCTTGTGTATTAAGATCGCCACCCCTCCTTAACGCCCCATCACCTACGAAGCCACCACCATCCAAACCCACTATCTCTTAAGACTATTACACTCCGCACTCGATATGTGAGTTTCTTGTAAATGGGCTACAGGTGAGTCAGCACCTTTTGCCTTTTGATCATTGACCTCAAACCATTCACCTTCCATGATATAAACATCCCCTTGACACCTGAGAATGAGATTGTGATCTGGGCATGATCTTGATACCTACACGATAGTCAAAGAAATACAACTGCATTCCATCTGGAACATCTGCCCCTCCCACTCATCCCTCCATAAACATAGTCCCAGAGTTTGAAATCCTCCCTCCCCCCACTTGTAACAGTACAGTAGAAGAAAAGAGAAGAAAAGAAAAGAAAAAGAAGAAACAGAATCGGAAGCAGTCAAGAGCGTGAGTCAGCTCATATGTCACATTCCAATTATCCACCCACTCTACACCCTCCTCCCGGTGTAACTCCATCCCCAAGGCCCCTGAGAGGCCAATAAGCCAACCACACAAATCATCCCAGTACTAACAGCAGCCAACAGGTCTCAGCCAGAACTACAGGAGGAGCTGAAACCTCCCCCCCACACCAATTCTAAGAGCTCAATGCCAATGCAGCGTACCAACAGCATATCTAATCATAGCACAGCAACCAACCCATAGAAATGACTTGCCCCTTTATGCTAGACAGAAACAAAAAAAGTCAGGTAGCCTCTGCAGGTTACCCTTTGGATTACAATCGAGAGTAGGACTTTTCATTTTCTTGACCACCCTTCCCACCCCCATAACACCCCCATCCCATTGGTTGGTATCCATAGACCGCGATCTGGGCCTATATGGCGGGTCTTCCTGGAACTTGAAGTGTAGGAGATGTCATACCGCTTTAGAAATCTTCCACGTCTTTGACTGCTGACCTAGTTCTGCTCTGGAAGGCCCGGTGATGTTGGAAGAGTAACTGACTTCCATTTCTGAAACATCCTGATCTCTGTGAGTCGCTGTGAGATACCCCTCCAAGTCGGCTGGGTCATCGAAGAATTTCTTGAGCCCTTCCTCATTAGAGATCCATATCCTCGACAGGGGGAACCATTGAAATCTAAGTTCTTGCTGTCGCAAATACAGCCTGAAGACCAGGAAGTGTATTCTTTTCACCAATGTGTGCCTGGAAAAGCCCTGTGCAATGGAAACTGGCTGGTTCTGCACCTGTAAATTCCCCCTTGTTTGTTTCACTATATCCAGGATCTGAAGAACCTGAGAGTGGCGGAGGAGGCAAGCGATAATAGGTCTTGGAGTCAGTCTGCATTTTGGTTCCTGTGGTCACACCCTGTCAGCCTTTTGGATCTCCAATTTGGGGTGAAAGTGATGTTAAGGAAAGAAGGCAGTCACTGGTCCAACCACTTTATTGTGCCTGTCCCTTCCATGCCCTCAGGAATGCCTAATACCCTGATGGTGTTTCTGCGTTTTCTGTCCTCTAAATTGTTGACATTCGCCTCCAACTCACACATTCTCTGCTGCAGGTGTTTGTGGCCCTTCATACGGTCTTCCAAAGTTGAAATCCAGTTCTCCACCTCCTACAGTCGACTTGTGAAGTGGTCCATCTCCACTCTCAATGATTTCATCTCCCCATGCATCTCCGGTGTCCTTCTGTCCACCGCTAACATTCTTAGCTTAATATTAGCAAGTTCCCCCATGATCAGTGCAAAGTCACTCTGCTGCGAGTCCTAGGTCTTCTGTTGAGATGCCCCTGCTGGTTGGGACTTCCCCCCATTTGTGCGTGCATGCTTCTTCGACATCATGACTTACCAACTTCCCCTTAAGAAGAAAGAAAATAGGTCTCTGCAGGCTCGCTGCACACTTCTAGCACTCTCCAGGCAGGCCCACCAGCAGGCACTAAATGGTCCAATAGCCTGATTGTGTGAATATTGTGCTCCTGCTAGTCCAAAATAACTTGTGCCTCAAAATTGTTAGCTAAAATGCACACTGTGACCTTCCTCAAGCCAGGACTCGTATGCTACCCATTCACTGCACTCACTTCCAAGATGGCTGCCTGGTTTTCAATCCTCCTTATGAGGTGAAAATTAAGGAAGGCCTCACCAGGACCACTGCTCTATTCTGCGCACTGCCCGAAGTCACAGTTTCCCGTCTTCCTTCTCCCCTTAGGCTGTGCTGGTCCACACGTCTCTGCAGAGCATTGTCCTCCGATCCTGCTCTGAGGGGAATTTCATATGCAGTTCTGCCACCTTATGCTGTGCCCTGCCGTTGAGAAAGAGCCCTCCTGTTACAATGGTGGCTAATCTTGTCACACCGCCCTCAGCCACTGCGTCTCTCAGAGCTCTCCCGCCTGCTTCTGCATTGTTGTCAGAGAGGGTCCATCCATGCCTTGCTGACATGGATTCCTTCCCCAGCCTGCCCACAGAGCATCCAAAGGCTCGTATCTCGAGGAAACCACTGCCTGCTGACACAGGTACCACCGAAATTTCAGGTTTGCGGGTGAGGATTCTGGAGAGTCAGGGACTTGCAGCCATTTTCTGGGTTGCCAAGCTGTGCACCACTCATATTTTATTTAAAGTTCTCAAGGACATTAAACAGGTTTTATGTCTAAGAGCAATGAGCATTCTCCTAGTATAGCTCACTTTATCACTGGAATTTATTTTATGAGCAGCAGACAGGGAGCACACGTCCTTACGCGTCAAATTGTTGGATGTTTAACGTGGGAAATGTACATAGAGACCATCATGTGCATTTAGACTGTCTTGTAAATAGAAACTGTCTGCTTAATAAATAACAGACCAAGGGGGCAGCCTCCCTTGCCAAACGCCAGAGCCCAGCCAGAACAGGCCAAAACAGGCATTGGGTCATGCTGTCGCAAGTCAGCTGAGTCCTGTGATCCTGCAGAGATGCTGGGAAATATGAGAAATTTAGTATACAAAGCACACAAGTCAAAATAGGTTTAAGAAAGTATATCACAAAAGGTGTAAATAATACAAGCAAAGTGGATGAGGGATTGAATGCTT
The DNA here is from genome assembly GCF_040938575.1 of Ambystoma mexicanum. NCBI lineage: Eukaryota > Metazoa > Chordata > Amphibia > Caudata > Ambystomatidae > Ambystoma > Ambystoma mexicanum. The sequence goes on along the minus strand of NC_090941.1, from coordinate 816,402,548 downwards.
CTTCTGCAAGAAAGCCCACCCAATTTTAAACCCCCAATTTGAACAATTATATAAATATATAACAATTTCTAACAATTTAAAAAAACAAATCTAATAACAAGATAAAAACTAGTATAGGCAAGGAAACTAAAACTGCACAGGGTCAGTGGGCCTCATTACGACCCTGGCGGAGTGGGTTTACACCAGCGGTATTCGCGGCGGACCCGTCCGCCCCACTACGAGTTCCCGTAGCGCCATGGAGCGTTTTCCGCCTGGTTTTTCCGGGCGGAGAAATCCATGGCGCTACGGGACCTTGTTGTTAATTACGCCACCGTATTTTACGGTGGCGTAATTAACGCCTTCCCCACTCCCATTATACCCTATGGGGCAAAAATGGGAATGGGGAAGGGTAAAATGGGGAATGGGGATTTACCGCCCCGCCAACCTCGGAATGGGGCGGTAAATCCGCCAACCCCCATGGCGCTATCGGCAGCTTTCCGCCGTGCTCCATGGTGCATTTGGCGCCACGATTTCCGCCAGGGTCGTAATGAGGGCCAGTGTAAGCTAATACCTTATACTTCATATAACATACACAAGATGTTGACATAGCATGAACGTAACGGTTCTGCCCAGACTCAGACTAGCAAGCATTGACTTAAGCCAACGGTTCAAATCCAATTCCTACATTATTCGGAGTTCCACAGCTGACAATCAGATTCACTTCTAGTATTTCCGTATATGCAGGCAATGAGTGTCATAGCAGTGAGTTACCATCAAACCCGCCTTATCATTATTAACCCACGATATCCTGGTGTTATTATGGGTGCCGGCAACAGTGGTAAGTTCCCATTCCATGCAGTCTGATAGCTAAATGATACATTTGGGTATTGGAGTGGCTTCTGTGTTTTACATATGACTCTGAGTCTTCCCTATCAACTGGTGAGTGGCTGTTAGTTGGGAATGGACTAGCTGTAACACTATTCTTCAGTGACATCTGGGGACTACAAGTTGGGTTGTGGGTAGGCAATCTCTCTCGGTATCCCCTCTGTATAATAAACCTTTCTTAATAAAAAGAAGGGTCCCACCTTGCTGTGACCCTGTTCATCTGAAATGAGCATCCCAAAGTCTTTGGTAAGGATGTGGACATTCCTTTGGAAAACAGCTAAGTCAGGTAGAGCGGCGAGACCCTCAGACTCAGGACAGGTGGGGTTTTTATGGGTAGATCAACCTCTCAGATTCCTAATAATCCTTGGGGTCTCCATTAACTTCTCGACCTCTTGAGGGATACGAGTTAGGGCTTGTTCTAAAATACAGTCAGCTATTGCATCTCGCAAAATAACCTCATGAGGTTCGGGGACATGATAGTGTAAGATAACTTTGATTTCCCCCTCTATAATCAGTTTCTACTACCCCTGCTATTACATCCAGGGAACATCACCAGGCGAGGCCAGATTTGGTAGTCAGGCAAATATGCATTACTGTGTGAGGGGAAACACTAATACCTCTAGGTATTAGGCATCTTTCATTGGTGATATGTACTTACTCAGTCCTGAATAAGTCAAATCCCATGAACTGGGGGGTATCCAATTTTGGGATTTTGGAATTCAACCCTAAGCATAGAACTAGCATGGATCCCATCCTTCTATCAGGTGGTACTGATCCCACCAATGACACCATATTTGGGCTACCAGAAGAATGACACAGAGCAGAAGCCATACTTTTTCTACAGGAGTTTTATTTAAATCGAAGAAAGCATTTTACTGACCCTATTGATCAACATTAGTCAAAATAATAAAACGTGTCCACTGTCCAAATCCTAACTTCGAAACTGACCCTACCACTTACAAAAACAACTTAAAAAGGAAAAGCTGGAGCTATAAGCTTCCATCAGTGTACTTTACTCTGCCGCCTCTCAGTGTTTCCACGAATCTCTCCTAGTTTCAGTTCCCACAGTTATTAAATATGACACAGGTCTCCTGACCTTTTCAGTTCTTGTCCATCTTGTCAGAGTTCCAAATAAAGAAAAGGTTTTCCCTCAGATATGTAGCATAAACTTGCAAGTTAAAAAAGTACATTCTCACAGTGGCTGTAGTTGAAGGGATATGTTTGTAATTTTCCTCCACCAACTACATGGGTCTCTTCCTATGAAATTCCAGTTTTGCTTGATTCTGGTTTCGCTTTAGGATGATTCTTAACTTACTTTACAGGGCTCTCCTGGATCCCTTGGTTCTCTTGTTCCCAGTCACTCACTTAATTGAAAGGGAAATGGGTAGTCCTTCCTAATATATCTTTATCTTGGCTTTTGTGTGTGGCTTTAAGCATTTGGCAATTCCAAGGCTTGGGTTTATAGGTCTCCCATAACCACTCTTATTATTTATGTTTCACTCCCTCACGCGACATGGTTGTACCTCATAGGTATCTAGACTCTATTCTGCATCTCCTATTCTTACAGTTTGGTCTCTCTGCCCCCATCTATTGTGAGCAACCTGCACACCTTCTCTGTAGCAGGTCCTGCTACAGAAAGGTGGCTTCAACCTGATGACACAGGCTTTCTTCCCAGCTCTTGGGTGCCCTCACCTGAATGCATGTGGTATTGTTTCTTTGTTGCTGCTATGTTGCTATATCTCTGGATTCGCATAGTGCAAGGAGGGCCTCTTTCCCCTCTCACTCACTGGGTTAGGATCTTTTTCATGGGCTCCAGGCCCACCACATCCTCCATGTGGTTACGCCTTCCTTTGGGGCTGGCTCCACTTAGACTCACCAACTCTGCATAGCCCTGTGTCTCATCGGCCATGTTGTCTGTTCTTGCAGGCTTCTCCCCAAGTGTCTGTTTGGGTCTCTTCTCGGTCCTTCTCTGTTCCACAGCCGGGTTCTGATCGGCGGCGTGTCTCCACCTCCCAACGACATTGGTACTTTGGAGGCTTGTCTCTGAGCATTGCTTTCCCTCCTCCTTTCAAGGGGGAAAGTCCTTTTAATCTTGCTACCAGATACCCAAGGGATGTGCTTAACTGTCAAGTCAATTGAGATTTCAGCATTGCATTGAGCCAATCGTTCAAATGCACTTTCTATATTATTTGGAGTTGTACACCTGACAATCAGATGCTCTTTTAGTGTTCCCGAATATGCAATGTCTCAGTAGTAGGGAGTTCCTTATAGGAATATGAGTCCCTGTCCCTTGGTGGGGAGTCACTCGCAGTGAGGTCCCGCTTTTGCATAGCCCTATGGAGGGTTTTGCTTAGCGGGCTCAACTCTGTTGCTCAAAGGGGTGGCTCCCCCCAATAAAGAAGGGATGAAATCTCCAGATTTGTTAGAGCGCATATTCATTTGTTCAAGTTCCAGAGAACTTTGTTGATTTTGTGATGTAAATCTGTTCCTCTGACCCACAATTTACATGCAGCAATACATTAAAAAATAATGTGGCATAATACAAATTTCACAAACAAGCACTCTAGGTCAGCCCTCATTTGCAGCAGAAGGTCTGTGCCCTTTTTCAACCCAATCATTGCTAATGACAAAGAGGATGGATTATAAGACCTCAAAAAGGCCATCATATAATTTAATTTATACCCATGATGTCCATGCCAATTTAACATGCGACTGAAGGCTTCATCCAATATTACTCTTAGATTGAGGAGAACGCTCGGAAACAAGTTTATCCAAGAGGCCCCAACAATCCACAATTCATGAGAAAGGCAACCCTATGATTATATGGAAGCATCTTTCAAAAACACATGGGAGGAAAAACCCCCAAAACACAACTATCACAAAGCAACACAAAGTCACATACTCCCTAAATGCACATTCATAGGTCTCTTGAATGAAAGAATGAAAGTACTTTGTATGTATTTATTTAGTTGTAATTCTTATTAAGCGCTGCTCACCCGGAGACCTCAGGACACCCCACCACATTAGCAACTTTAAATAACAATATGAAAATGTGACACACATGCGGACACATTATCAGCAATCCACAAACATCCACACCCTCTTTCATTAAGCATATTAAAAAATCACGTCAAATATTGTGAAGGATTGTATCCTCATGTTCTGTCACAGTAATTCTACCACACAAAGTTGTTTTAAAATGGCATCTCCTATAATCAGGGTGGGAAATCCAAATCCTGGGCCTAACACCATGAACCAATGTGGGGATCCCACTCAAATAATATTGTCCCCCAATATGCACGCACACCATAGAAAATAGACAGGCATACATCTTGATTGCAAAAATATTACATGTTCTACATAACAAAGAAACTAGCAGTAATAGAAAACTATATCAAAGCAAAAAAACAACCTCACCAGCTCAGAAATCAGTTTTATGACAAAACATTACACGTCATTGGCTAATAACATTGACAAACAAACCATGTGGAATAATACACATTTGCATAAAACCTTCCCATGAACTTACAAATTGTATCCAAAAATACATTTCTACGGCTAATGGCATGCAATCCAGCTTGCCATCTATAGAACACACTAACAATCCTTTCAGACACATCACTTAACCAAATCACATGCACAAATATTCAATGTGAAAACATATACATCACATTTTTTATTCTTTTTTTCTTTGTTTACGGTTACACAGTAACCTTTACAAAATATTTTTTATAAGAATATCATAAATCTTACATATTCAAACATCCAGTTATTACATTGTTACAGAATTATCAAGTCCTTTACAACAACCGCTAAAACAAATTAAAACTTTTCTAAACAATACTAAATAAACCACTCTACATTAACGATAATCACATATCAAAACCAGAACAGATTCCTTAGACTAACATTGAAGAAGCCTAACTTACTTTTGGGTGTTCTTATACCACAAAACCAAGGCAATAATATGTAGGGATAGCAGAACACAAGAATAGTCATGCCTTGAAGTTAGGTTGACCCAGCCTGCACTTGCAATCTGCAAGTATCCTTTAAAAAGCATACTACTGCCAACTGCAATTTAATTCTATTACCGTGAAGCCTCTCTAGCCACAAGATCTCAAGATCCACATTAGCTTTATTAGGGACAAATTGGCTAAAGCTGTATATACGTTCTATTCTTAAACCATCACATTCTGTTAGAATATGCTTAAATGTTTCAGGATATTCTGCTTGCTTACAATATCTGCATAAAGATTGGTTACAGCAATTGCCTTCTCTAATGTCCATGATTTCACCGGTTTTCATCACATTGAGCCAGAAGCACATAAAGTCCTGTCTCCAAATCCTATCCAGAAATTCCAGAAGATAAGGTTCTACAGTGTCATTTTTTTTTTACTAAAAGGTAACACAAGATGTTCATACAGTTTATATTTACATATATCATCGACAGTCTGGTTCCAATCAGAAAGTTTCAACACACTCTTTACTTTTAGAGGATCAGATATAAGGAGTTTGTAAGGAATCCCCAGTCTATCCAGAACTTCATGCACTTCCGCCTCCATTTCACGCAAATACATAGAGACAACCGATCCACTGTGAAATCCATGAACCATAATAGCATATAAGGTGGAATTCTTACACGTAATCAGCTTTCTGTAAAAAGAAAATCGTCACCACTCTACAACACTTCTAATAGACATGAGCCCAAGTTTGTAACGAAGGGCTGAAAGTGGAACACATTTTGGCAGACATTTAAAGATAGCTTTCAGAATTCTAGATTCATATTTTGCAAGTTCCTTTTGACACCACAGCGGGGTAAACTCACGTCCATAACAGAACTGGGCTATGGTCTTACTTCTGTAAAGGCGCAAACACGGAAGAACTAAGTATTTCCCGAACTTAAAGTCTGTTCTCCTCAGATGAGATAAGAGGAGAAGCCTTCTTCTTAAGATTTTCAAGAAATTTGCATTTTTTATCATTACCAAAACCAGGAAATCCCAAATACTTTATAGTTGGACTAACAGGGAGTTTTTTCATGGTTCAAACATCATGAAATTTTAATGGGACTTTTTGTTTGAGATAGTCTTATAATTATGTTTTTTTTTGTAGTTCATTAGCAATGAATTCAGCACAGTATAATGCTTAAATGTACTAAGAAGACGTTGCAGGCTGAGGGGCGTGTGGTCATACAAGGTGACATCATCGGCATAAGTGGTCCAACACACACTTCTTCCTTCAACTTTAGGTGGAGCAAAAGCCGTTGATTCCAAAAAAGTTCCTGCGTCTGATATATAGAGATTAAAGACAGGTGGCGCAAAAAATGCACCCCTGTCTAAGTCCATTGGAAATTTTGATGTCTTTAGATAACACACACTATCAGAGTTTAAGTGGATATTAATTCTTGTACCTTCTAGAATAGTCGTGCCTTGAAGTTATGTTGAATCGCCTGCACTTGCAATCTGCTAGTATCTCTTAAAAAGCATACTACTGCCAACTGCAATTTCATTCCATTACCGTGAATCATCTCTAGCCACAAGATCTCAAGATCCACATTAGCTGTATTAGGGACAAATTGGCTAAAACTGTTTATACGTTCTATTCTTAAACCATCACGTCTGTTATAATATGCTTACATGTTTCAGGATATTCTGCTTGCTTACAATACCTGCATAAAGATTGGTTACAGCAATTGCCTTCTCTAATGTCCATGATTTCACTGGTTTCCATCACATTGAGCCAGAAGCGCATAAAGTCCTGTCTCCAGATCCTATCCGGAAATTTCAGAAGATAAGGTTCTACAGTGCCAATTTTTTTACTAAAAGGTAACACAAGATGTTCATACAGTTTATATTTACATATATCTGCAACAGTCTGGTTCCAATCACAATGTTTCAACAAACTCTTTACTTTTATAGGATCAGATATAAGGAGTTTGTAAGGAATCCCCAGTCTATCCAGAACTTCATTCACTTCCGCCTCCATTTCACGCAAATACATTGAGACAACTGAGCCACTGTGAAATCCATGAACCATAATAGCATATAAGGTGGAATTCTTCCACGTAATCAGCTTTCTGTAAAGAGAAAATCGTCACCACTCTACAACACTTCTAATAGATATGAGCCCAAGTTTGTAACAAAGGGCTGAAAGTGGAACACATTTTGGCAGACATTTAAAGATAGCTTTCAGAATTCTAGATTCATATTTTGCAAGTTCCTTTTGACACCACAGCGGGGTAAACTCACGTCCATAACAGAACTGGGCTATGGTCTTACTTCTGTAAAGGCGCAAACACGGAAGAACTGAGTATTTCCCGAACTTAAAGTCTGTTTTCCTCAGCTGAGATAAAATAGGAGTTGCCTTCTTCTTAAAATGTTCACGAAGATTGCATTTTTTATCATTACCAAAAACAGGATATCCCAAATACTTTATAGTTGGACTAACAGGGAGTTTTTCATGGTTCAAAAATTATGAAAATTTAATGGGACTTTTCCTTTGAGATAGTCTTATAATTATGTTTTTATTGTAGTTGATTAGCAATGAATTTGGGGTGTGTGGTCATACAAGGTGACATCATCAGCATAAGTGGTCCAACGCACACTTCTTCCTTCAACTTTAGGTGTAGCAAAAGCCGTTGATTCCAAAAAAGTTCCTGCATCCGATAGATAGAGATTAAAGACAGGTGGAGCAAAAATGCACCCCTGTCTAAGTCGATTGGAAACTTGTCTTTAGATAACACACCATCAGAGTTTAAGTGGATTTTAATTCTTGTAACTTCACGTAGATGATATAATATAGAAAGTAGAGGAGATGGCATAACAAGCTGATATAGCTTCGTCCACAAAATAGTTCTGTCCACAAGATCAAAAGCGGACGTGAGGTCCATAGAGGCCACATATATCAGCAAATTTCCCGATTTCCATGCATAAACGTGCATGATTGATATCAAGAGGCCTCCCGCATCTGTGCCTACATTATGCCTAAATCCAAACTGGAAAGTAGACAGAATACAGTATGAATCCATCCACTCCTGAATATGCCCCAAAATGATACCGGCAAACATCTTAGACTCAGCATCCATGAGGGTGATGGGCCTGTAATTTTGAGGACAGGCCCTATCACCGCTCTTGTAAATTGGAACAATATAGGAGAGGTGCCAGCTTTCTGGAATAGTCCTTGTCAGCTGTATGTCCCTGAAAAGTGTGTATAACATTTTTGACCATAATTCAATATTTCCCTTCAATACAGCATTGGAGAGCATATTAGGGCCTGGGGCACGGGAAGGAGAGCTACGCATGATCAAATTCCTAATCTCTGCCTGCACAAAGACAATATTTCAGGGGCAACAACATATCTTTGAAGGGACTGGCCACTCCAAAGCAGAGTGAGCGTAAAGTTGCCCAAAATGACCCTCCCATATCTCTGGTCTAACAGATACCGTTTGTATTATCATTTGGAGTTCAGGTTGTCTATTTATCAAAGCCCAGAACTTGCGTGCACCAAACTCATATAAAGAAGCCAACATTACTTCACCATCGTTCTGGAACAGTCTTGCACGTGGTTGTTTGGCTCTATTTTTTCCATTTATTTTTTATATTTTTTGCCAAAGCAAAAAAGAAGCTTTTTGAAGAGGGATGTTATGAATGGCTCTTAATTCCATGTTCCTTCCTTTCTTAAGATCTCTCATTTCTTCACTAAAAGAGTGATGGTGGATTTTACTAAGCATACTAAGTTGCTTACATCCACACGTATCCTTCACTGTACTGCAAACATCATATTCAAAGGCATTATGGGTATATAGAGTCAATTTCTTGCTAAATTCCATATTTTGAAAGTTATGCACAAAACCTTTATTCACTTTCTCAATGTTCCCCTCATGCCAAGTAATACGATTGCAAGACTTGTTGATGTGCAACCCAAGTTCCAAAAGAAAGGTCACCTTAAGAACTTTCTGATCACTTTTTTGCGTATGAATCAGGATAAATTCATTGACAAGATTAAAAAATCCTCAGTGGCATAAACGTAGTCGATGGTTGAAAAGGAACTTCCATTGGTCCAAGTGTGGCTATCGTTAGTATGATCTAACAAATCATTCACACAGTGCATGCCCCAATCCTTAAAAAATTGAGACCATAACTCACCCTGAATAAATGTTTTCGAATTTACCGCACTCAAGCAATTCCCTATTTCAGTTCATATTTCCGAATTAAGATCACCTAAAATAATAATATTCAATTTGGAACAAAGCCCTTGGCATTCAAGAATAACACAATCTATATAACCTATAGACTCTTTCAAATCAGAATCTGTGGACCATTATATATTAACAATCAATAAGTGTACTGGTAACTTAGATTTGCTGAATTCAAACAGGACGGCAATAATTCCTCTAGTTATGATAAAATGTTTCAGCATTTTCTCATATAGATACTTTCTAACACTGATCAGGATCCCACCTGAGGGTATACCTTATGACCTCTTTGTCGCAAGTTCCTGAAACATTGTGTAACCATCCAGAGAGAGTGCAGAAGTAGCCCAGGTTTCTTGTAAACACACAATACAGCATGTTAAGAGTATATTACACATTTTCGCAGAGTTCTTTAGAAACCAGGATCCCCTAGAATTCCATGAAATCAGACTGACCCCATGTGACGCTAGGAGTTCTCCTTAAGCCCCTGGATTTTGGAGATAGAAACTCTTAAGTTCAAAGCCAACCATCTCAATTCCGATTCTCTAGATCGATCTGTAGTGACAGTTTCCTCACTTTTTTCAATACTCAGGCTAAGTGTACTTCCAGGGAGTTCTTTCTGGACTCCTCCCCATGTTTTTAGGGGTCCATGGCTAAAATTCAACAAATCATGACCATATTTATTAAAAGATTCACCCTCTGAAAGAACGAGCTCGTAAATGGCTTGCGAATAGAACACAATCCTGATAAAATCAAATCTAACAGGATAAATAAAGCCAATTAACTTGACGTCCCCAGATGAAATAAGAACGATATGGGGGATCTCATAGAAGAGGAACAAAATCCTTCCACTAGTGAGGGAAAAAGGTCTTCCATTGGGAAGCATATAGTTTAAAGTGACACTGAGATTGTCAGAAAAGTGGGGCTGTCTTAATCTCCCCTCTTCAAATGTGCTTTTGTAGGGAACAATCGTATTTCTTGCCTCCCTTTGTGGTCCATCAAAACTACCAATTTCCCCATTTCTATTATCCACATGAACATTCTCCCAATCTTTATTTTGATGTATTCTTCCAACCTCTTTGCACCAGCCCACATTCATTACACTTGGACCCTCTCTTGTTGAATCACAAGCTCCATATACTGATTTATCCTTGGCCATATTAACACCTGATCCATCTCTCAATAGTGCACTAGCAGTATTTAATGAAGTGGTTTTGATGTTATTGTCAGTGCACAAAGGACGTATATTTGTAAAAATCCTAGCATTGTCTTCCTCATTAAACACCAGGCTATCCTTGGAATTATAATTAAATCCCTCATTCTCTCTCATAACTACCTTTTCATTTTGTATTGGTGGAAGAACACAGTGATAAGAGGGGAATTGAAGTAGATTCAACAATGCTTGCTGTACCAAACTGTTAATGTCCTCACTGGTGAGAACTTTATTACAATTATAATCAGAAATAACTGAACCCTCAATTAATTTACTCTGATCTTCATTATTGCATAACTTAATTTCAGTCTTTAAAGCTGAAGTAGAGTAAGTATCTTTTTGTTAATTTGTAGAAATAGCTGTGTTTTCCAGATTGTCATTAGCAACAATGGAATGATCTTCAGCAACCTTAACACTTTTAGTGAAGCATTGCTGAATACCAATCCCCACCTTTGACCCATCTGTTTTATTATTATTAACCTTAGTACTTTCTGTGGGATTAGTTTATATATTTTGTTGTGTTCTCTTTTTTTTTTTTATTCTGCGTTTTGCCCTTATGAGTCATGGCTTCTATCAAGGAATCTGTCGCTTCCCCATATTTTTCATAGGCATCCTCACTTTCAGTTAGATCAATTGTTCTAACCATACCTGGTTCATGTTCATAACTATTTAAGTCAATGGATTCTTTATTTATCATATTTTGCCAGGATTTGCGGGAAGATGTGTTCTTTCCTTTCCCCAACATTGGTTTAAGTTTCCTTATAGTACCAGCCTTAATTTTAGTTATAGAATAACCATCTTTTCCATCATCAGTTTTGATTATTGCACTCTTACTTTCAGTTTCTACAATGTCTGGCCGTTGGTATGGGCCTTTGTTTTTTTAACTTTTAGTAATATCCACAGCCTCTTTTGTATTTTGAGAGGAATCTTTAAGTTCTAGTGCCTTTTTGCAGCATCACATTCAAAGAGTAAAGAAAACCAGAACAATACAAACATGCTACCTGAGAACAGGGAATCTCTTTAGCCATCCCCTAACAATGACTCACACTACAACCAATCCAAACATTGCATAATACTATCTTGATTTCATGCACGTGCCATTTATCAGTAACACATCCCCAAACATAAGACAACACACAGACAACTGCATAGTTATTACACAGGTCTGCACCACACAGATAAATGATCTAAAACCATACACCACTGATGCATAACACCCTGCATGGAGCCCTCGAAGAACTGCATGAGGAATATGTGTTCATCCACACATCACACAAGAAAACAGAGCGGCCAGTACAACCAATATTTTACCTAAAAGAGAATCCTCATATCCATGCCTAGCACTCACTTACATACCACCCACACTTTACATTGCACAGTAACATTTGATTTGATAAAGGCATTCATCAATAAGAAGTGCCCAAGCATGAAACAAAACGGGCAAAACTACATGTCCGCTACACATGTATTCCAAATCATTGAATGATCTGAACAATTGACAGCTGCTTGGTATTATAGAATATTTGCAATGGTAATGCGCTAGTGCAATTGTACACTGTATGTCTTTCAATGCACTTTTAAACTAGGCCCATGTTTTTCTTAGTGCTAATATGTCACGGTGTTATCACTTGGACAAGCATTACCTTGGTGACAAAATGCATTGTAGGAGTATGTTTTTGCACTGCAGCATGTTTTTTCCTAGTACTAATTTCTCAAAAAATACATTTTCTCCAGGGTAAAGTTTCCATAAACAGACCTCAGATGTTTGAAAGAGATGTAAGGCCTGGTTGTTTACTCTTACCTTGCACATACATGTGCATGCTTGCAATAGTGACTAAAGCCATGCACTGCATATGTGTTTTATTATTATCTCTTATAAGAAAACTGTAGAATTCCCCTAAGCAATCAGTGGCTAATTCACAAAATGTAAGAAGAACGTACAACCTATTTTCGATGTGTAGTTTACATATGAGTTAAATGCACCAATTAAAAAATGGAACAAAAAGGGCAAATTATGCCACTAATTAACCCTTTCCTGTTGTTCTTTATGGAACTGAAACGCGTGTTTGAATAGTTTTCAATTCTACTTCGTTTTGTGAATCTAGTGCGCTATGCTTATGTGCCAATTACACATCTAAAATGGGTGTACGTGTAGCTCACTTTTTATAAATTGACTTATAAGAGGACATAACTACATCTGGACAATGCCAGAGAGAACACATGAGCAATGCAGCAAGCATGTGTTGTTAGTGAACTGACACAATCGAGCACTGGCTCATTACAAAAATGTTGCACTGGTGCTAGTGTAATTTTGCACCGTAGCAGTAGCAGAATGAACATTGCCCTCGTGCAAAACAAATTTGGAAAAAAAAACGTTTTCAATGCATGTGTGCACTTTGATAAAGTTTGCCTTAGTGTTCATAGAGAATAGTATTAGCACCACGAAAAGCCTTTGCTCGGGTGCAAAAATGAATTGAACGAAATTGTTTGCACAAGGGCAATATTGGTCTTAGTAGTGCTAATGCAGTGCAAAATTTCACTCGTACCAGTGCACATTTTCCGTAATAGCGCTCAGGTTGCCAGCAACCTAAAATTTTAAAACCACTCACCATGAATCGGTGTAAACACCTCAAATGTTTTCACTGGAACTATTTTGATGATTCTTTTGCAAGCGTAGGTAATGCTCTACGAAGCAGAAAGATTTAAGAAGCATAGGACGGGAAACACATCAAAGCAAATGTTTTCCGAGAACATGTGTTTTAATTCTGATTGGCAGAGCAGGCGGTCTGGCGAGCTATAACTTCGATTTCGGAGTAATGTCTGCGGAAACATTAGCACAGAGCGCCAATCTGTTTCCTTGATTTGATATGTAGAATTGTTCTTGCCAACCGCACTATATTTAGTTTGCCATTCCGCATAGTGTGACAGGCAATTCCTTTTCAACTCCGATGAACACTCCACCAGAAGCTTATTTCTCAGAGGCTAGAGCAGGCTTTGCTATCAATTTGCTTCAGTGGCCGATCCGACAGCCAGCTCGCCCTACAGGCTGTAAAATGAAAGCATGTCCTCGAAAACAAACTGCAAATGCCAGGGTCTCTCCGAAGCTAAAGAGCGGCTCTCTTGGAATCAAGGTCACGGGGCTGGGTTACATGATAGCTCCGAAAAATAAAGATGAAATGACCCAAGTGGAAAGCGATATTTGTTTAAATCCTCAAACCCACGTGCCTTCTAAATTGATTGCAACACAATCTTCAGTAATTAGCGCTGCGGTGTTTTTATAGAGCCGCGGATACAAGGAGAGCAGAAAGGAATGCAAAATGTATTTATAAATGGGACAGAGCGGAGGTCGCTCTAGGGAGTTACACCGTTCACTAGGAGGAACACAAGGCACAGAGGATGAAGGCCCGTGAGAGAGAGAGAGACTGTAGTGTCCGGGCACCACACAGCATCAGAACAACTCGGCTCCCCTGGATGTGGAGTCACTTAGCATATACCAATAAACCTTAACACTTATAATAGTCTATTGATTATGTTGCAGCTTGCAAATATTTCGTCTTTATGAGTCAATCCGAATTCCACATTTTATTCAGCGGTGTCCCCCTAATGTTACATAATAATACCACATGCCACCTCTTTCCCCAGGGAACTGTGGAAACATCTCATGAACTAGTGTTTGTGCTCCCTGTTCAACCAGCCTTTCCCAATCTGCTTGTAATACACGACTTAGACTGGAACTCTTCCTGAGGGTGCGATCGGGCGAGTTCATAGTCTGTCATTCATATGGGATGAATCATGCCACACTGTGCAATGGTCAATATGTGACTTATCTGGGGATTTTTATTAAGACGCACACACTGAGGGCAAACCCATGCAGTGATAGGTTATGTTAAGAAACAAAAAAAAACAAAAAAAAACACTAAATCTCTGTGATCAATCATGACATTGATCAATAACTTTATTACAATTATAATGAACTTCTGCTCCCTAAAAGCGCACCCAACCAGCAAGTACATTTTGAACTGGCCTGATGACTGTCGGTGCAATAATATGACTGAAGCCACTGTCATGTTGGTCCAAGCTATGGTCCATTAGCCAGTTGAGGAGCTGTATTTAGGCACTGGTGAATCTTACAAGTTGTGAAGGGGCAATCAGACTGCCATGTCTTGCTTATATCAGGTCGACCCTTTACCAGCTTCATTTGTGCTAATGTTGCGGTTCATTATGCAGTCACACTGAACTCAGGGAGTTCCTTTCCCCCAAGCAAGGTGGCTCACAATAAAGCACTGTGTATTCAGGTTCACTTTGCCGAGTCCTGCAACCTGTCTCGCACCCAACAAATACCCTGTGTCACTAATGGACTAGGAACCAGGCCGGTGTGCACTAAGAAAATATATTTATAAATGTATTTACTCAAGATTTGACAAACAGACTAACATCAGACACCAATGCTGTGGCAACAACCAAAATCACAACAATGACTCAGTTATATAAAATAACATAGGTGAAATTTTGAAACATGCAATAACAATTTACATCAGATTACATTTTGATTTAACCAATGAAAAACATTTGCAATACAGTACAAAAGCACATTGCACGGAGTGTGAGCACAATGGAAAAATCGTTTTGCTGCTCATTTAAACAGGTGACGTTTGGGAAAGGATGTCAATGGGAAAACTCATTTTGGGCTTGTTATTTAAAAGGCAAGGTTGGGAAAAAGGAACTCAAATGAAAATAACTTTTCAACACACTTGAAAATAAAAGGAAGGATTTGGGTCAGAAAAAAATGGGAACCAAAAGGGGCATTTTGTTTGTCGACACACATACAGATGAGAACAATAATTTGTAATTCTGATTTAAAATGAATGAAGAATTTTGTTTTTGTACCCTCCACACTGACTTGAAGGGTGGGGTTTGTGGATTAATTCCTTTTGGGATGATGGACACCCCCCCTTCTATGTGGAAGTCAAGTAGTTCAGATACAGTCAACCAGGTCTTTATAGGCTTTACTAGGTCTAACACACTGGGCATGAGCTATTGTTCGTTTTTAATTCTAACAGCCCTCATCCCCTGATTTTCTAAATGGGAATTCATTGATTTACTTTAATCAAATGTGCTAAGGGTCTACACATGCAATTTCAACAAAGGACTGGGTTTCTAATGGATGGGGAAATACATTTGCATAAGATTTAATAAATTGGGCGAACAGCTTCCCAGTTGCACCCTCTCTACCCACTAATGGAAAGAGATAATGGCAGGTGGCTCCCCACACAATCGATGGCTTTGGAATATCTGCTTACATAGGAGGCTTTGGTCAAGGAAAACAGCAGGGCTCCTCTGAGGACAGCACAGGTCTGGTCAAGGGATTTTAGTCATGGTTTCCTCCTGCACCTAGATTCCTTCTGCTCCTCTAGTTTGCATCCCAGCTAGATTCTCTATGTCCCAGCCACTGTCTCCAATGCAAGGACTGAGGCCTCTCTGCTAGTTGTTCCTCGCAAGAGCCCATCAGAAGCTCTCACCCAGAATAATTCACAAAAAGCCCACTCCTGATGCAAACCTGCCCTTTTCTATGGCTAGTGACACAGCAACCTTTTCATAATTCCCACAGTCAGGATTGTCTAGCATGTTCCCTCCACCTCCACCCAAATCCCCCACTGGCTGCTGATAGGACCAGAAGTTTGGAATATGTATGATTTAGGCTGAAGGAGGAGAATATATACATCATTTCAAATTGACAAGGATTCCTGCATCTTTTGTTCTCAAAAATCTCAAACTGTAATAACTCCCTCAGTCTTTCAAATAATCCCATGAGATATATATATATATATATATATATATATATATATATATATATATATATATATATATATATATATATATATATATATATATATATGTGTTTGTTTTTTTGAAGACTCCTCCAGTCAACCAAGCATTGAGCAGCACTTTGCACAGGGGAAAAATCACATTCACATTCCAGATTTGTTTTGTTTTCAAACCATTATTTTTTTAATTGTCTCCAAAAGTGAGGAAAAATCACGGCATCCATAAAATTACAAAGTTGTAATCCTCCCAAAGTGTAGCAATTCAATTTGTCCAGGCATTAACGCGTTCTGCGGCTGCTTGCTGCTTGTTCACAACAACGAGCCCTGTTTTTGCAACATATAAAAGGACCAAATTCTCAGGTAGGTTCTAAATGTATTAATCTGTGTCAGACATCTTGACACTGGGCCATTATACCATGTTAGTTGATACATCAAAAGTAAACTGCATTTTAGCTTAATGGTTTTGTGAACTGGTTTCTCAGCCTAATTGTAGAGTTGTAGAAAATAAATAAATCTTGGAGCTGCCAACACATTGGGCCTCATTATATCCCAGGCGGGACGGGGTTAATGGCGCTGGTAAAGGTGCCGGCGCCATCAACCCCGTCCCGCCTGATTACGAGGTCCCCTTGCAGGTCCCGGTCTGCACGTCTGGTTTCACCAGACATGCAGAGCGGGGCCCGCAAGGGGAGGAGGGAGCAAACAACGGGCCGCTCGTAATCGGCCTGTTGTTTGCTCCCTCACCCATTCCCATTCAGCACTATGGGGGCTTAAATGGGAATGGGGAAGGTCTGGGTCCGGGTTCGTAGAAGGAGGAATTACTGGGCCCTCCGAACTTGGAATAGCCTGGTAATTCCTCATTCTGGGAACCCGGACGCGATTTCGGCGGCAGCCATGCCGCCAATAGCGACATGGCTACCGCTGAGGTCGTAATGAGGCCCATTGTCTAAAGTAATTTAAGTTTCTGCATGCTTGCAATCTGAACGTGCATAATTTTCATTTTTCAATGCAAGTTTACATGCAGAAAAAATTCCCCCTTTTCCTTAGTAAATTAAGAGGCCAATTACACTCCGACTGGTTCATTTTGAGGATGATATATATATTACATAGTTAAATTGCTAAACCCATCGGAAGACCACTTTTTTGGTGGCTTATAACTTCACTCCCCTTTGAGGAATCCTCACCAAACCTTGCAAAAAGAAGTATAAGGCCGGCTCTGAATTTGTTTGCCAAGTTGGGTGAGGTTTCGTGCAGGGGGGGCAAAGTTATAGGGGGATCCCAATTATTTTTTTCTCCATAGACTGAATGGGGAAAAACTTGCGTGCATGGCTACATCCCGCACGGCTGGACAAATTTTCACCAAATTTGGGGCAGGAGTGGGTGCTTGTTTCAGAAAGGGTGCTTTTGTGTGTTTGGTGGTAATCTGGCAAGTAATTATTTTTGCGGATTAAAGTCTCATTGGCCTGCGGTTGAAAAGGTATGTCCACTGGTTGAAAGTACGTGCCACATTGTTGCTTATTGTGTACGATTTGGCTTCAGTGCACATAATGGTGGTTGCATGTGTGTGGTGATTGGTAGAACAATCTACAGTTGTCGGTGTATGGGTGGAGCTGGTGCAGTGACCAGTCTGGCAGTGTGTCCAATGGTTGTATTAACGGAATAGTGTACATATGAAGAGGTCCTGGTGCAAATGTTTGCTCTATGTGCTTGCGCAGTGTCCATTGCACAGATTAGTAAGTGTTGCAGTGTAGTACACACCATTGGTTCTATGCACGTACTAGAGTGGTGGTAGCAGGGTCAATGTTGTGAAGATTGTCTTGTTTGCTTGGCATGCTTATAATGCTTTGTGATTGGAAGTGGGCAGCGGTGCCAAACACAGCGAGATGTATCTGCATTACGGTAAGTGGAACATGTGTTTTTGTGTCCCTGCTTTATGGTGTGGCGGTTGGGTGGAAGTGCTGGTGTGTATGTTGCCTTTGTGACTTATTGCACATGGGTACCTGGTTGCCTGCATGCTATTTTATGTTATGGTGAGTGTGGACTAGGCCTAGACTGTTGGGTGCATGGTCGAAGGTTGTAGGCCATGCACCCAACAGCCTTAGCCTTCATCATAGCCTCCACAATACAATGCAGTGATGCGGTTGTTAATGTGCATGCATTTGCAGTTGGTGAGTAGCACACAATGGTTGCAGAGAACTTTGTGCACTTGGTGGAACAGCTGAAGTGAGCTCCTATGCGTTCATTACCATATGGTGCACATAATTGCCCCTGTTGCACAATAGGGAGCCACATGTCACCATGTGTGTTTCCTATGGTTTGGCCCTTATAAGACCCTGGCTTGAGGAAGTGTTTTACCAAATTGCGCCATGAAAGGAAGTGATCAGCATCAGAAAATTGCAATAAGGACAATGTACACAGCCACTCATATACCGCTCATCAGAGGCAACACAACGTCGTTGAGCCTTGTATGCAAAGATGTGGCCAGGGTGAAAGTTAGCTGGTGCACTTGCAGATGGGGCCTGCATTACGCATGACATGAGAAGTAAAACATGAGTTGTACTAGGGTGTGCTGTGTGTGGTGATGCCTCAGTGGCCAGTGATGGTAGAGCAATGGCAGAAAGGGAGTACAATGGAGACCACATGAAACTTGCAACGTACACTGGAAGTGCTGGTGCGTATGTTGCCTTTGTGATTTCTGGCACATGCGTACCTGGTCGCCTGCATGGCTGTGTTGTGGTGAGTGTGGCCTACACCTAGACTGTTGGGTGCATGGCACCCAGCAGCCTAGGCCTTCATCACAGCCTCCACAATATAATGCAACAATGCAGTTGTTACTGTGCATGCATTTGGAGTTGGTGAGTAGCACACAATGGTTGAGGAGGACATTGTGCACTTGGTGGACCAGCAGAAGTGAGCTGCTATGCGTGCATTGCCATGTGGTGTACACCATTGCCCCTGTTACTGAATAGGGAGCCACATGTCACCACGTGCGTTTGCTTGCTTTGGGTAAGCCCTTATAAGACCCTTGCTTGAGAAAGTGTTTGACCACAGCCTAGTCCTTCATCACAGCCTCCACAATATAATGCAGCAGTGCAGTGTTACTGTGCATGCATTTGGAGTTGGTGAGTAGCACACAATGGTCAAAATGGTTGCGGAGGACATTTTGCACTTGGTGGAACAGCTGAGGTCAGCTGCTATGCGTATATTACCATATGGTATACATCATTGCCCCTGCTGCACAATAGGGAGCCACATGTCACCATGTGCGTTTGCTATGGGTAGTCCCTTATAAGACACTTGCTTGAGGAAGTGTTTTACCATATGACTCCATAAAAGGAAGTCATCAGCATTAGAAAGTTGCAATATGGACAATGTACACAGCCACTCACACACTGTTCTGCATAGGCAATGCAACGTAATTGAGCCATGTATGTTAAGATGTGGCCAGGGTGAAAGTTGGCAGGCACATTTGCAGATGGGGCCTGCATTACATATAACATGAGAAGTAAAACATAGGTTGTACTATGGTGTGCAGTGTGTGCTGAGGCCCATCGGTCAGTGATGGTAAAGCAATGGCAGAAGGGGAGAACAATGGAGAACACATGAAACTTGCAACGTACAATGCAGTACAGTGTGCGTGTGCTAAAATGTTGCTTTTATGGTTGTGGGGATTAGTTGCAATTCTAACACTGTGTAGTATATGCCTTTACCTGATGGAGTGACAACTTCTCCAGGATGTCCTGTGGGAGAAGTGGTGAATTAGAGGATGCTTAGAAGTGGCTAGGGGTGACCTGCATGTACCTGGCCACTTGTTCACCTGAATACTCTGTTATGTTGAACTGGGTGTGGCCAAGGGCTAAACTGTTGGGTGTGTGGGAAAAGCCTGTAGCCCATGGGCCAGTGACCGAAGAGGCTAGGCCTGCTCCATACCACACACATGCACTTTTAAGTATGTATGTCTCTGATGGTGGTGACGTTGACACAATGGTTGTGCAGGACCTTGTAGACACGGTTGAACAGCACAAGTGATCTAATATGCGTCCGGTACCATATTGTATCCATTATGCCACCACCTTGGACATTAGGGAGCCACATGGCGCTATTTGCAGTTGCCATGAGTTGCCCTTTGCACCACCCATCATATGCTACGTTTGTGGATTGTGGTATGTGGGAAATGTTCCCTTTCATGAGGCTATTATGTTGTGCTGGGTGTAGGTAAGGCCTACAGTATTGGGTACATGGCCAAGGGCCGTAACCCATTGGTTATGCACCCAAGAGCCTATCTCTTCATGACAGCCAGCACGCCATACTGCAGCCATGTAAAGTTGCATCTGTTTCTCTCTGAGGATGGTGGCATTGGAATAAAGTGATGTGCTATGCATACGTGAGCACATGGTGTAGGTAATTGCACGTGTTGCACATTAGGGTGCAATTTGCCCACAGCTAGAGGTCGATAGGTGTTTTATAAACAGAAGCATGCATGCCTTTATGTGCATTGCTGGGATGTTCAGCACTGACTAACACAGCATTAAGGAGCAAGATTTGCAGTTGGTCAAAGGAAATAGAATTTGTTTGACCTCCATCGGCAATGCTGTTTTGTTAGCCACTGTGCACACAGCATTAATTACAATCCTGTAGAACTGTAAGAGAAGCGTTGACGTTCAGTCCATACAAATGTGAGGAGGAGTAGGGAACAGAGACACATTGAAAGACATACAAAACAAAAAAAGTGTAGGCAAGCATGTACATAACAAAAACAGAACCAAAAAAACCCACACAAAAACCTTTTCTTTTCTGAGACAGTACTACAGACCCAACTCCTTATCCTGTTTTACATTTACACCCCCAACCCACCCCCCAACTCCCCTCCCTCCCTACCATGAAAACTCAGCGGTTCACACTGTACTTTCATGCTTCCACGTGCCACATCCAGATATTTTCTGGATGGGAGCCATGGAAAGGAAACTGTGGAGCGAAAGACACTGTTTATAAGGTTGGTGGGTCAGGTGTGTACTCAAACAGTGTGCCAGAAGGTCTATTTGCACAAAGAAGTGCAGACGGCTATGGTGGAAGTGAGCAATGTAAGGAGCATGCACTCTGGGTGTATGCATCATCTGTATGTATTACTTTGCAGTTAGTAACATGCAAGGTGTGCTGCGTGTGCCCAATCTTTTTTGAAAATGTGTTCAGTAAGTGGGTAGTGAGGAAAACAAAAAACAACTTTGGAGTGTACACGGTAAGTGGCAGGCATCCTACTATTGTGCATGCATTGTGTGTATGATATCATATTATGTGTGATTGTATGCTACAGCATTTGTAATGCGCCTACACATGTGTGTAGCAAAGCATAACAAGGCAAAGGAGGGAAAACAGAGGTGAGACTGAGACAAAGAACCTAGTAGGACAGGTGTGACTTAGATCGCCCAAGTGCATGGGTGGGGGGAGAGGAAGGTACAGTACATGGGAAGAAGAACAAATGACAGTAAGCAAAAATTAGGGCCAATTGTGCCAAGTGCACGTATAAGTATACACATGAGGTGGTGGATACACTTAAGCATACAGGAAACAGTCCTCAAGTGCAGGGTTTGCTACAAACCCAGTGTAGAGGTTCACCTGGCAGGGGGAGGTGACATGGGTCCAACATCACAGAGTCATCAGGTAAGTAGTACAGATTAAGTTTAAGTCATTCAGTTAGCCGGGGGGATGAGCAGAAACAAAGAGAACGACTTTGAGGTGCTTCTGGACCCAGCGGTGATTCCCCTCAAGTGTCAGGGAGTCAGGAAGCCTGTTGCAGAGGGAGATTGCAGGCAAAAAAGCACATCTACCAACAAATATTTTTTTGCAGAAGCGCATGACCCTGAGGGAGTCGGAGACAAATGAGGGAAGAACTCACGCACACGGAGATATATAGGGAGTTAGAATTGAAGTTATTGTGATCCCAGTCTTCTCACTTTATTCCTCCCAGCCACTGGGAGCAATTGGTGACATTTTACTGCAGGAGAGATACCATCCCAAGTCGCGCACTCCTCTTGTGGATGCATTGCAGAGGGTGGAGAGTAGAAGGGGGCAGATTTCAAAAGAGCCTGCTGTAATAGTGCAGGCTACACAGAAGTACAGCTGTGCAGAGAATGATCCTTTGGAAAGTTGCTTTCCCTTGGTACGATACATTCAATGCTGCTATTGATGGCACATTTTTTACGATTTATGTAGGGGATGGGTTAGTGGGAAAAACATTTTGTAGCATTGTCAGAAGGAAAACAGGGAGTTATTGTGTCACTATTACCCTGTATGATATGGGGAAATGAGAAAGTTGCAAGCACATATAACTAAAGTGCCATTTTATGGTAGGTGATGGGAAAGAAAAATATAGTTTTAAAGAACGTAATGGCCGCTCAGTGGCAGATACCATGCGCAGAGGCATTTATAACACAGTAATATGCATAGTGCAGAAAAAGTTTTGGTACCTTACATTTGTGGAAGTGGATGAATGTGGATGCACACATTTTGCAATCTATTACTAAAATTTGTAGTGGACTTGCTGGCAAGTGACAGTACACTAGCAGGCTGATTTTCTAACGGTACCTAGGAAGTGTTGTGCAGCACAGAAAGTGTTAGATGGCATTAAGCGAATCGTGTGTGCCCATTTACCCGTACCCAATGAGGTGGTGCTGGACAAAAGGTAGTTGAAAGGGAAGAAGGACTGCTCCTGCTTTACTGGGGTGCGGCCCTCGTAGTACTTTGGGCACTGCACGTGTCACAATCTGCACTTTTTACATTTCTGTCCAATGTACATGGGACTTTCAGGATTATCCAATCAGGTACTGTGGGTGTGGTTCACAGGAAGGGGCATTCAAACTGCTGTGCATTATATTCTGCATAGTGAGGCTGGCTGACATGGCAAAACCCATTGTGTTGCCTATAGGTGATGCCTTTCTACTCAATCTGCACAAGTATGCCCTGGAAAGAAACTTTGATGGAAATTTCGGGTTGGAAGGAGTGGTCGCATTGTGAAATGGTGTGTATGAGCACAGTTTCGCCGACATGGATGCACTTTGCAAAGACCTGACGACTTTCGGTAGAGCCAATGTTATTGTCATCCATTACGGCAGTATGAATATCAGTTACATATCTTGTTTAGGCTTGTTCCGTTAACTAAAGAGGTTGCTTAAGCTATTGAAGAGGCTTTTTCCCACTGCCAAGGTGCTGTTCTCATCGATAACACCACAAAGAGTGTGGGACACTGCTCATGGATTTTGTTCCAAGCCTGGCGCAGGAAGGTGTCTCATCAACAGAAGCATGAATACTTTTTTGTCCGCTGCTGTGATGTTCTTCTCCAACAATTACCTCATTAGTTGTGAAAATGCAGAATTTTTCCCACCAGATGGTATTTCATTGTCGTCCATTTGTAATGCTGTTTTGTTTGCCCATCTACAAGATGCGGTGAAGAGTTTAAAAACTCTTTTAAGAGCCGCCCCTTACAACAAACTTCCACTACCCTGGTTGCATGTTGTGCCCCCACGCTCGCACACAGCACGAAAGCCACATTCGGGTATTATCAGGAGGGCGGAGATGGAAATCGGACTGTGGAGCCACAGGGATTGCGCCATAACGTTTCTGGGCGAGATGTGTATGAAGAGGAGTGTTGTACCAACTGATACTGTTACATGGAGAGCTCTTCAATGTCATTGGTGGAAGTTTGTGGAACTTTTTAACAGTATGCAATGACGGTGTGCTGCAAAGAAGAAACTGGAAATGGAAAATGGAATGCTTCTGCTTCATTGGGACACGGCCATCGCCGTCCTTGGGGAAACGCATGTGTTCTTACTCCCCCTTGCCGTTAGCTACCAATGCGATTCGGACAATCGGGAATATCACAGCTGTGGTTGCGTGTGGCACAGCAAGGTCCATTCATAATTTTGTCCATTACTATGTGTACTCAGCCAGACTAACATGGTTGCTATTAGTTGCAGACATACTGTAGCACATCAGATTTGGTGCAGCATTACTGACATGGCAAACCTATGTGGCCAGCTTCTTTCTTCAGGAAAGCTGGAAACTGATTGCTCAGCACCTCTGGGGTGTGCCCTTTTGTAGGATTGCTGTGGATAACTTTCACCCAGAAAGCAGGCCTACATTCTTCCAAACCATACATACATGTGCAATGGCACATTGTGGTGTATCTGTAAGCATGTACTTTCTGAGAAACACTCTGTAGTTTTCTAAACCCTGCACTTTCCTGCTGTTCAAGGGTCTGGCTCCTGTCCCCGAAATAAGAGCTCACGCCCATAGTGGGTGCGGTCGCATGGTGACGTCGCCACTGTTCTCCTTTGGGACGGATGTCCGTTGCACGTGTTTTGGGCACAATACACGGTGCGCACATGCATGGGTGTCCTATGCACACCGTTACCTTTGTCTACTGACTAAAACTGCGCCACACGTGTACCAACAATTTAAGGAGACGCTGGGTATTTATAAGGTACAGCAGGTGGGATGTTTATCTGCATAGCTACATGTAGGATGTGGGTGGACCCCCCAACCTAATTAACGTTCCTTCGCATATACTGCACAGTGGCGTTGTCCGCAGGACACAGAGGAACAGAAACACATGCTTGTACTTGCACTATGCATCAACATCCGGGCATACACGCATTGATTGGTGGTGGACAACATGCAGACGTGCGGAGCATGCTGGCGGTGTGCGGATACCTCCATTGTCATTGTCATTGTAGATAGGCCGGACAGCTGCAGTGTACATAAGACACCTGCCTTTTCTTACTTGCAGTCATTGCAACGAGAACTGTGTGCCACTGAGTCAGAACTCCATCAAGGTACAAAATAAATAAACCACTCAAATAGTCAGCAGAATTCTTATTATTATGACTTCCTTGTACACATGCATACACCACATTTAGAAAGGATGGGTAGCTGAAGTACTTATTGCGGGGAAATGGGGATTTGCACAATTTGGTTGTGAGGGGAGGGAGAGATTGATGTATTACCGTTATGTCTCCCATGAAATGTTTTTTGAGGGAATGGGGGCTCCGACATGGGGAACACATGTAGGTGTGCCAGTGTCATGTTATTTTGTCCAAATGATATCCTTGTACACAAACTTTAAAGTGGCACAATTGTTCACCAATTCCCCCACTTTGACTTCCACGCTGTCCATTTCCCTATGCACAGAGTTTCTTTCCTTTCCTAGGCCTGTATGCTGTTGTGCATGGGTTGCCACTTGTACTGCCTTGCTTTCCTTTCCAATATGTTGTCTTACCAAAAAGAACATGTGTTGATGTACATGCAGCAATATATATTACATTTTTTACAGTTCACAGCACTGTGCATACCAATGGGATTTCTGTAGAAAGTACTTGCATCATGAGGGAAATGTTCTTCCTGCCACTGTAAGGTGTTTGCCATTGCTGCATTACACCAAGATATGTTATGCTTCGGTACTATCAATGAAATTTATGCCTGAAAAACCTATGGGGCATGAACCTGGTGACTCTAATTGAGAAGAAATCTTTTCTAAAATGTTAAATACTAATAAAAAGAAAATGTTACTTCATTTAAATCAAAATGTCAATGAACAGAAGAAACACACTTCGTAAATATATTTTGCAGACAATTGTATTCATAGTTCATACAATGTTCTTGACAATTAGAGAATTCATTAAACAAACGTATAACATTTTGCACGTCAAATAAGAGAGCAAAAAGTTCTTAGCAGAAAAACAATGTCATTCAGAAAAAAATCAGAAGAAATTCAGCAGAATTCGCAATCACAATCACATGATGTTCATCCACTACACATTTCGGGGTTATCTTGACCCCTTCTTCAGGTGCTGATGTGATTTGTATTAGTTTCCCTGTATCCTAAAATAAATTTCACAGAACCTTGGAAGTATCCAGGGTCTATATAGTCATCTCTGACTATCGTGTCACTTCTGTATTCTTGCCTCTGGTTGGTAATTGATGGTAGACTGGTTATGTAACCCTCCTCAATGGTCTTGTCCCAATAGTCTAGCAAAATGTTGCAATCACTCTATAGAGAAGATTGATCTTTTTACCAATTTATCACAACCTACACTTAATACTGCCTCCCTATACGCTGCACTCACTCGATCACAAGACTGAAGTCAAAGCCTCCCGAACAACTTACCCACAGCTCGAAGCTTTCCTAAACACAACGTGGGAACGGCAAAACGGCTGCAAACACAGCCTCCCGTCCCGCAGTGCGTTTGAATTGGATATTTGAGTATGTCACGTGATCGTAACCCGGATCACGTGACCAAATGTACGTTTCGTAATGGACTATCACACAAATACCTCTGTCCCCACGTTGTATGTCTTCCTAGAAAACATCACGTATAGTGTCTGTCATGTTGTTTGGCACTAATACTTGAAAAGGACTCAATATGTGTTTGAAGGCATAGTGCCTGTACCGTAGTACCACCTCACGTGATCATAAAGTGGTCACGTGATGACGTGTCTCTGGTAAAACACACAGTCCGTGGATTTATGTGCCGTCTATTTTAAGTGCTGTATCTCCTTTGAATGGTAAGTGTAAAAGTCTACTGCTAAGATATATTAATGCTGGGGTTCTATAGGGGTTCTCAATTTAGGGAAATTGCATACTAAACGCTGATACTAATGTTACGTACATGAACAAAGTCTTCCTGCTTTGTATAATGGTAGGAAAGAATAAATATTATAATGACATCTTCCCGGTATGGTGCTCACTGTGAAGCACTGTGTCCTCCTAAAGGGATAGATAATCTAATGAATATGGACAGAACCAAGTCTACTCTATACATAGATGGACTGGTTACTACTACCTGGGTGTTAGTCCTCTATTATCCCAATGGGGGTTTACAAATAATTATGATTCAAAATTGAAGTGACCAAATTTGCTACAATATAATAAAAGCCCAAAATCATTAAGAAACCACGGGCGTTCACGATGCAATCAGTAACAAGTACAGTAATTTCCCCTTTTATTTAACACGCTAACATTCCTTCATTCTACTGATTAACATATCCTCAAAATGAATCAAAACAGCATTTGCCATTACCACAATTCTATGTACACTTTATGCCCAAAAGGGCAGTTCCAGAGTCAAATAAAGAAAGCAGTTTTACTAACAACTGGCAACTCAAAATCATATAAAATAAAACAAGTCAGATCAAAATCATTGTTCATACCCTTCGACTCAAGCGCATCTAGCCGCTCAATCCACTCAACCTCTTTTTGTCTCAGTACCTTCTGTATATCACCATCACAAATTTCATCTGAGCTACTGAGTGCTTATATTTTTTTTAATGTTGTGCCACCGGAGAGTGGACTGAGCACAATCGGATGTTAGATTTGTGCTCAGTCCACCTCAATTTCACTTTTCTTGTTGTTAAACCTACGTAAAATAACCCGCATGGGCATTTGATTCCATAAACCACAATACTTGTATCACATGTTCTAGTATGCCTCAAAGAAATCTTTTTGCCTGTATGAGGATGCTTCGGTACTATTGCATACTGCAGCACCGGTGCAATTATTTTACAAAGTGTAAGGTCCTTACTATATTGTACTGATATTCAGGTCTTTGCATTTTCCAGTAGTTACTATGGCAGTTCATTCTTTCATCCACTTTACAGTAGAAGTACGGTAAGATTGGTGAAGGTAGACATCCCATCTGTTGTTGATGCATTCTGTTATGGTGTACTCCCTATGGCTTTGTCCTGTTTGCTTCATGGTGCTGTTTGTCTATGTTATTTGCATTTGGTGATTGGTACCACTATGTAAGAGAGCACCTGCCTTACTCAGCCATTGGATGCCACACGATCTCTGCAAAGAGACGTATAGTCCGTGACTGCTGTCCGCATTAACATGGTGCCAGAAGTTGCACTATGTTGCACAGTTCTTTTGTACACACTAAGGGTATCCTGCTAAAAAACAATGAAATTCACAGACAAAAAATGTTGTTAAAGGGACGTTATGGTTAAGTTGCAAAAGTAAAAACCTATAAAATTCAATGGAAAAACTTTGTTACAGGGACGTTATGGTTACAGGTAAAACCTCAGAAATTGACCAATCATGGTAAGCTAAGCAACCATAACTCGCACCACCACTGTGCACTGTTAAGACTAAAACCAACAACCGCAAAGATCGCAAATGTCATTGATGACATCACATGTACATTTACATTTCATGAAGAGCCTCCACAAGGGATTGTTAATATAATATTGGCAGGAAACTATCAGAGGTAATTGGGAGAACTCTAATATGATACATAATTCATTACACAATGCATTGCTATGAAGACCATTGCAGTCCAGAGTTCTTTCCAGTATAGGAAACAAGTCATGAAGAAATGTAGTCATTGGGCCTCATTACGAGGCTGGTGGTAGCACATGCGAGTTTGCCGGACCCGGTAATTGCCTATTTGCGGGTGCCAGTAATAAGGGACTCCCCCTCCCCATTCGGCCCCATAGGGCTCAATGGGAATGGGGAAGGTGGTAGCACCGGTACAGTTAATAATGGTACCGGTGCTACCATCATGTTCTACTCACGGGTGCTGGTACGGCCACCATGTCAGACCTGGTGGCTGCAAGGGTACCCGTGAGCAGAACTCCTACTATGGCGGTACGGTATTAACGGTGCCGGTAGTGATACCGGCACCATTGTTGCCTTACCGCCATGCTTGTAATGAGGCCCATTGTCTGAGACATGCACCATATAGGTGCAATAATCACATTTTTGCCATGTTGGATAGTAAAATGATGAATGCTTATGTGTCAGAGTTTTGCGTACTGTGAAACTTGTAATAAGTAGCAAATAACGCCTAACTTAGTAAATACTTGTACTACTACACACAAAACATAAAGAGACCACAACGCACACAAATAAGCCCATATACAGGGAAAGTAAAGTAGGCAAAAAAGCTGCAGTATTGCCAGAAAGTGTTCATACCCTAACTGGTTATCTTCATGCCCACAAATGATTGCTGTGTTTCAGTTCTGCTTCTTCCCTTATGTATATATATGCTGTGGAAAAGTAGTGTAGGAACATATGAGAAGGGTAAGGTCTACAAACATAAAGAGGGAGCCAGACATTTCATGTTATCAGTGATGTCATCAATGGGCCTCATTACGAGTTTGGCGGTAGCCGTGGCTGTTGTACAGGCACGGCTACAGCCGAACTTGCTACCAGCACCGCCACTCGCAATTGGGCAATAACCGACCCATTACGAGATGAATGGGCCGATAATTGCCCATTCGCGGGTGGTGGTATTGCCGGGCTCCGTTGATAACGGTGCCGGTGCAATTACGAGTTATACTCACGGGTGCCACACAGCCCGCCAGGTCAGACCTGGCAGGCTGTCAGGCTCCGGCGAGCAGAACTTGTAATTTGGCGGTGCGGTGTGAATGGTGGCGGTGCCTTACCGGCACCATTCAAACCGCATCCGCCAACATTACAATGAGGCTCAGGACATTTGTGATGTCATCTTTGATATTATGCGTGTTAGTCTTAGCAGTGCACAGTGGTGGCGCCAGTTATGGTTCCTTAGTTTACCATAACTGGCAAAGTTCTGAGGTTTTCCGGTTTTACCTGTAACCATAACGTCCCTGTAACAACGTTTTTCCATTGAATTTTAGTGGCTGTGTAGTTATGGTTAAGTTGCTAAACCCATAGGAAGAGCACTTTTTGGGCGTCTTATAACTTCGCTCTCCCTGGACGAATCCTCACCAAACTTTGCAAAAATAAAGTATATGGCCCACCCTGAATTGTTTTGCAAATTTTGGTGAGGTTTGGTCCGGGGGGCAAAGTTATAGGAGCGTCCGAAAATTTATTTTTTTCCTATAGACATAATGGGAAAAAACTTTGCGTACGCCTACAGCTCAGACCGCTGGATGGATTTCCACCAAATTCTGGACACGGACAGGAGCGGCGTCTTAGTCCCGAAAGCGTGTTTTTGTTAATTTGGTGTAAATCCAGCCAGTAGTTTATTGTTAAAATGATCAAAACTTAAGGCAAAACGCAGACGCACTTCCCTGTTCGCTCTGCGGACAGGACACCGATTGGCTAATCGACTTGCGTCATGTCCGCAGACATGCAATGTGTCTGCTGATTGGCTGGATTGAGGCGTAAGGTGCATCACATTGTGTTGATGCGCCTGCCATTTTGGATCACAGTGCCGTGGCGAACAAAGGAAAAATGCAATTTTGGGAGTGTGTTGGTGTGCAGGAGTGCTTGAGGAGAGTTCAGGAGGAAGAGATGGGTCAAATACTGTATTTGTTTAGGTGTCAGGTGCCCCTGATGTGTTTGCCATGTCCACGGTCTTAGCGGCTGTCCGTGGACATAATAAATGCACTACTAGCTATTATACTTTAGCATTATGTTGGTTGTTACTAGAGCAGTGATTGTAATTAATATCCCCTATAAGCAGCCCACATACCACAGTCAAAATGTTTGGTAGCATAGGTATGTTATGCTGCGGTGGTTGTGGCCAGGGCCTAGAGTCTTGGGTGCATGGCCGAAGGCCATAGGCCATAGGCCATGCACCCAAGACTCTAGGCCCTGGCTACAACCACCTCAGCATAACAGAGCCATAGAATAAAAAAAAAATCAAATATCCACAACCCAAAAGTTTGTGTACTGCTTCATTTGTAGAGTTTGTATGTGAAGTTTTGGCTAGGCTATGCAGTTAAGATTGTAGAGTTTGTAACAAGGACTACGTCATAAGATACCCTTGGAAGTAAACATTTTGGAGTGTGGCGTATGGTAATATGTTTGCTTGAATGGGTGCTTGAATGGGTGCGTTATGACGCAGCGTTTGTAAGTCTATTTATTTTATACTTACTGGTTGAGTTCTTTGTGGTTGTATGCAGTTTTTTCATGACATATGTAACTGGACCAGACATACCTTTTCGATCTCTGTGATAAAAGAAAAGATCATATGTTAGAGTAGGTAGTTCATAATGAGTTATTGCATTGCATAATAGACATTTCTGTATTTTATTTACCCTCATCTTTAGTACTTTACAAGTACTATAGTTCAAACTAGTGTACTGCGCAATTTTCTCAGTTTCTGTGATTGTTTTCTAAATCATTCGGTCTGTGAGGAAAAAGAAATTCCATGCTGGATTTTAAAAAAAACAATCTTCTATGTTGTTGTACAATATATTTCTTACATTGTTTTACTGTTTATTTCTTGTTTCTTGCTAATATTCTATCTGTTGGATTGTTCTAGATTTTTGGGGGAATGAGACACCTGTTGGCGTGTTCTAATTGTTCATTTCTGCTTTTATGCTATTCATCTATCTGTTGGGTTGTTGCAGATTTTTTGGGGCTGATAGACACCTGTTGGCGTATTCTAACTGTATATTTCCTGTTAAATTTTAATGGTATTTATTTATCTGTTTGCTTGTTGCAGAATCTTGGGGCAGTTAGATACACGTTGGTGTATTGTAACTGTGCACAGTTTTGAAGTTGAAGTTTTGCTTATGTTCATACACAGATTATGTATAAAATTTTGGTTTTAAGAATATTAAGTAAGCGTTTACAAGATTTGCTGGTAATCTCTGCTTTAGAGTAATGCTACTATCATTACATTCAAACCAGCCACAATTCTTTTTTTATATATGCAGTGTAGTTCCCTGAGTTGGTTGTGGCTCCTGCGTGGTAGATTATACCTATTGTTGTGAAGGTTTTCTTACCAAGTGAAACTTGACCATGTGTGAATCCAGTCACCTTACAGTTATTTTTGGTACCATCTGCATTGTAACGTAAAAGCATTACTATTACGTATTTACTATGTGTCTGTATTTTTAAGGTGAGCGATTCTCTGAATTGCAGATAGTACATAATCTGCCATGGTTTGCATTATGTACAAGTTGCTGAAATGGAATGGATTCACAGTTAGGTATTGATACATACACTAAGTGTTCATTAGGGACTTATTTCTGTGCCACATGGCTGCAGAGTGTGCATGTATGTTTCCACATGTATGCAATCTGGAAGATTGAATTTATAGGAATGTTTTTTTTTTTTCCAGTACTTGTAGTAAGTACA
Source organism: Ambystoma mexicanum (assembly GCF_040938575.1). Classification (NCBI taxonomy): domain Eukaryota; kingdom Metazoa; phylum Chordata; class Amphibia; order Caudata; family Ambystomatidae; genus Ambystoma; species Ambystoma mexicanum. The sequence goes on along the minus strand of NC_090941.1, from coordinate 816,370,395 downwards.
TTAGACATTCCTGTGGATCTTCTTGTGAGTTTATAGTGAATTTGACCATTCCAGGACAGTAGTCCAAATCTTGTCTTATTCCATGAACACTGTAAGTGTTGTCAGGATTGTTGGCTGCATTTCTATGAAGGACTAACATTTGCAAACACAATTGGTCTGTACTGTGTAAGTAAATGTTGTCAATAATTGGTGGCAATTGGAATAGAATATTTATTGCTACATTTGCGTAGCAATTTACAGCAGTTATGTTTGAAAATTTGAATGGACCTGACAGTTCTGTATCTAAGTCATTTGTTCAGAGTGTGTGTTGCTTCTTTGAAGAAGTAGTTGAATTACTTTGACCAATATATTCTTCTTTGGTTGTGGTACTTGATGTAGTATTTGTTCCTTTTTTCTTTGGAGGCATTGCAGTGATATCCTGTATCGTTTCAGTTTGAAGTAGTTTTCTTTTACAATGTTTTGCTTTTTGTGGAACAGGATAGGTTTTTAGATGGGGGTGTAGAGTGAATGCAGTCTATTGTATTCTAAAATGCAAGGAATATCTGCATTTACTTTACTTGCATCAAAGTTGATTAGAAATATCCCGTCAAGTGTGCGTAAGCATGATAGTGCTACATAGCTCATGTCTTCTTTAAATACTGTGCTACCAATATCTATCAATGCTTTATCTAGGGTAAGACCTTGTGATTTGTGAATGGTAACTGCATATGCTAGAGTTAGTGAAAACTGTTCTCTGTGTACATACATGTCTTTGAAAAGAAGGAAGGGGGCTGTTGAGCGTCGTATCCTTTTAACTTCTGATAGTTTGTCAAAGAGAATTTTGACAAACTGAATGTTGTTGTCACGTGGGTATGTTTGAAAGCCAACAACTGTACCAAGTGCTCCATTAAAAAGGTCCTTGCTCATTGTCAAGGTTATGTTTAAGCTTTACTCAACATTTTAAAGATGTTTTTCATATTTTCTCCAAACCAGCTGTGTTGGAGATAGAGTTTTCTAAGGTGTTTAGTCTTGCTGTGGCTTGTTGACACATGGTAGTGTCATACCATATATGTCCAGTTTATCTGTGGAGCAAATTTCAATTATTGGTTGCTTTTTTTTTTCAACATTGTTTCATTGAATTTTAAACAGCTCGCAAGAGTTGGCATCAAGGACATACAATTGACATGTATGTGTGCTAATTGTTCCATGGCATCAGTAGCACATGAGTTATGGCCATAGAGTGCATGGATGTGCCTGGTTTTTAATATTGATTGTGCTTCTTGAGATAGTACACCAACTCTGGTACTTTTTAAAATGTTGGCATATGTGAGGTCTGTAGACTGGTTCTCTGTTTTTTCTCTGTATTGGAAATGTTGCCAAAGGTTGACATTTTCTACGCTGGCAAGAGTTTTATGCAAAGTTTGTGCCCCAAGGTTTTAAAAATAGGTTGGTCAGCTTTCATTGGTGTCAATTGAAGAAAATCTCCAAAAACAATAATGTGCTTTCCTCCAAAGATGCTCTTTGTAGTCTGTTTTGAGGACCTCTTGTAATCTGAGGTGAATCAAAGCCAACATTAGGTAGGAGACCATGCTCACCTCATCTATTAGCAGCATTTTCATTTGTTTGAAAACTCTGCGTAGTTCCATTGCAGCATCTGTAGAAGGTTTGAAATAGTCTAATTTGTTTTGGAGTTCCACTGGAAGGAGTAGTAATCGGTGTAAAGTGATGCCACCTATGTTGTAGGCAGCTAAACCTGTGGGGGCAGTTACAACAGCTGACATTTTGTTGGTTGTCAATTGTTGGAGGAACTTGCTGATGATTTTGATTAAGAATGTTTTGCCTGAAACAGATTTGCCACTCACATATAGCAGTATAGGTTTGAAGTCGTGGCAGGTACAGTTTGAATTTTCATGTTTCACACCATATTCAATTTGTTTTGTTATTTCTTGGAAAATGCTACACTGCTCATTCTTTAGTTGTGATTTCAGTACAGTGAAGTCTTCTGTAGCATGTTCATAATGACACATGGTGTTTTCTACTTCTGTCATGTCTAATTCTGCCGCATTTGCTATTAGTGGCTGTCCAAGTGGTTCTTGGCTTCCTGTTCCAGAAGGTTGACTACTGTCGGGAGGGTCCACTTGTAGGTGGGCCTGGAATTCTTCTTCGTGTTTCTGTTCATTGTGCAACATTGTTTGGTACTGTATAAAGTTTACTGTTATAGTGCTTTAATTTGCTTTGAAAGCATCTTCTAGGAGTCATATGTATCTAGTAACTGTTCTTCTTTTCTCCATGGTTTAAAAAGTTGTAGCAGGGACATGTAATACAGTTCTTTATTTTGAGGAGTTTTTAAAGACGATTTGATATGATTAAATAAGCTACATTTGGTAAGTTTCACTAAGCTGCCTTCACAATTTACAACTCTGTATCTACATTTCTTTTCATCTGGTTTAATATTATTTTGTATGTGAAGTTTTGGGCTATGTGGTAGAGACACATGGTTTCCAAATCGGTACTCCTGTTTGGGTAGTATCTGTCTAGTAAATTGTTTTTCAAAATGTCTTGGCTGTTCGGATCATTTTTGGCATTGTTTCTATGTCCTCATATGATTTGAGAACTCTTTTACAAGATTTAGCAGGACCAAGACTTAGCCATACTATATTGTCACATTTTCCATACAATGCAGTACCGGTTAAATGGTCTCCAGCTTCATAGCAGCCACATTCTCTATGAGAGAGCATTTTTATGCCTAAACTGTACAATTTCTGTCAGATAATATGTCATCCCAGAGGTCCTGAAGCTCTGTTTTCTCTGCTTTGGTTAAGTAGGCTGTGAAATATCGTGCAACTGCAGTGGAATTGTCGGCAATGTACTGCACAGCTATGTTTGCATTCCGTAGGAGGGCAATGATTGCATTGCAATCATTGATGTATTGTGATTCTTCTGTTCTTTTTATGTAATATATGTTTTAGGTGATTTACCTTTGACACTATGTCTGACTGAAGACATGAAGTTGTTTAATTGACCTGTTGCTGAAACTGGTCTAGGGAAACCAAAGCGGCATTTGGTACAGTATTTCCCTTTTTTTTATATATTTGCAACGACAATATTTCCCACATTTGTGTCTTTGAAATTGTAAAGTTCACTATGTGTTGTTTGTGAAGGGATTTCACAAGTGACATATTTTTGGATGAACTTCAAAACAGTGGCATCACTGTCCTGACCAAATTTAGGAGCATCTTCAATCCATAATAGCATGCGGATGTGTGGTGCTCCTCTGTCTTGGTATTCTTTTTTCCAAAAGAAGTGTTGAACTTCTCTGAGGGGAGGATCAGTCTTATTACAAATAAAGTGTAGCATAGCAATGAAGTGATGATGGAAATATCTTGATACATTTACAGGATCTAGAGAGCAGAGTTCTCCTGGTATTTTTATATCTATGTTTATTTTGGTTTTGTTTTTCTATGCGTAGGAATTCGTGTAAATCTTCCCATGCATATTCTGCACAACTTAATGTAACAAACTAAGTGGGTGGGCCAATGTTTTTTATCATACAGCATACATCCCCATGATGTCGGAATCAGTATTCTTTTGTAGCATGCATGTTTGCTAAAAGATTTGTAATACTTGACTGCAAAACCTCATCTTTTTCTTGCACATTTTTTGATAGTTGTGTAGCTGACATATTTTGAAAATGGGTACCTGATTTTAATGTGTGTGCAATTCTGTAGCATAGAGTTGGTAGATCACTTTCAAAGAGAAGGTGGAATATGTATTCCACGTTTTGTCTGAATCTGGGGTCATCAGAATACATTCGTAAAGATCGATATTCTGATGCTGTTATCTGTGTGGATCTATCATCATACCTTCCTCCTTTTCCAGTAGGAAAGAGTAGAGGAAAGGCCTGTGCTTCTGTACTTTTTTCCCATATGCTGATTGGAGATTCTTTGGCTTGTCACATTTGGTACGTCCCCAGTGCATCATCTCTAAGGTCTTTAGAGCGTAAAGGATGAATTATATAATGGTCTACAATATTGGATTCTGTAGCAGAATTTAAAAGTTGAAATTGACAGGTTTCTGTTGACTCTTGAATTATTTCAATGGTTTCTCTCAGGTTTTCTTCAATATTAATTGCTTTGTAGTATTCAGTGTTGTTGTTTAGATATTGCAGGGCTTGTCTAAATTTATGCAAGTCCACAAGTGTTTGCCAATTTGTTTTGTCTTTTGTAGGTACGCCATTTACTAAGACAATTTAAGATTGATCTATTGGCTGTTGCACTCCTAGAGTGTATACATTTTCTTTGAGATCTAATGGAATAAACTACTTTGCCATGAATGCCTTTCACTAATTCAGAGGGAGGTAATGTTGCTGTTTTTGGGTCAAGGCGTATTATTGCTTGAAATGGGTGCACTGTTTGAATTATGATGCTCTCATATAAATTTAGTTGTTGCAGGGATTTTGGTAGTGGGAATAATTCCAAGTTATTTGTGATAGCACGTGAAGGTGTTTGGTTGTTGTCAAGTTTTGCAGTGCAGTCATTGCAAAGTATTAAGGGGTCAGTAATGTCGTATTTGTTTTCTGCTATAAGATAGAGAACTAATTGGAACCATTTGGAATCTTCATTGTCTTCTATTTTGTATGTTATTTGTACAGTTTTTGTGCTACTTTTATAAAAAGTCCTGCTTCAACACACACACACACATGGTTTGGTACTTCAGCTGAGGTACTTTTAAACTTTAGTGTTTCTTTTTTGTGTGTGTTTAATAGAAGGTTGCTATGTGTACAGTAGTTCCTACTTTGTTGTAAATCTATTGCAATTTGTATATGGCTTTCACTTCCAAAATATTTTCTCTGGATATGCAGCGTTTCTTGTTCCATAATGGTGTTATTAAGTGTTTCATACCCTAGTCCACTAATATGTATGACAATTGGGTCTGTTTGCTTTTGTTTATATGATTCTTGATTAAAATATGGTGCTGTGCTCATGGCATGACTCCATTCACCCCAACAGATGTTTAAGAAGCTATTTTAGTTGATTTTCTGTTTATTGAGAAGTCGTTTTCGTAGTTAAGTGGTTAGTTTTGTTAGTGGTTTCATTCTGTTTAAAACTAAAATAAATAACTTTCTTTTGAGAAGTGTTGTATTAGAGCTGCTAGGATACATTTTCTACAGTAGGTTTTAAGGGTTGCACATGATTTCTCTCCTGTTTTTATAAGGTTCTGAAGGACTCTGTGGCGGAACATTATTTTTAAAATATTTTTTTTGGTATGGTTACTAGCCACTACATCACGATTTATAGGTGCAGCGTTAGCAGTAGTGGTAGCTGAAGTTTTGTTAATCACTTACTATTTTGTTTTACATTTTGATAGCGGAGGGAAAGATTATGTACTGAAGCTTGTTTTGTTTCACTTAACAACTGAATTAGCTGTTTTGTTTGAACTTTTTGTACAAAAACTGCTAGAGATGGAGGCTTATTTGGACACTTTTATTTTGGTTTGCTCTACTTCTGCGTTGCCTTCTACAGAGTTGCTTTTTGGTAGGCATTCTTTGGGGTCTGTTGGAGAAGCACTAATACTACATCTAATGGTAAAGGGTTAATACACGTGTTTCTTCTACAATACTGAAATGCTAGTGTGTTTGTGTAACAGTTAGAACATTATGTTTGTATTGTACTTACTTTTTTGGATGGAAAGAGTAGGTTTCTTTGAAATCGTTGTTCATGCTTTAGACACTGCTGCTTTTGAAGACAGTGGTCTTCAAATAAGTTAGTGAATATGTGTGTTTATAGCACATGTGTTAATGTAGACATTGTTTTTTTGTTTTTGTAGTAGTAGTGTTTTCTTACAACTGAGCATAGTATGTACATGCACTTTCCTTTGCCTATGTGCATCCTGTATATTTTATTTAGAATCTGTTAGTTGAATATATTTTACAAATGAGCATAATAGTAAATGTATAGAGGACACTTGTTTTTTAATTTTATGTTAATGGATGTTAAGATATAGAAGAAATAATCATATGCATGTTTTGCTATTTTTACAGGGTAAATGGCAGAGATTGTACAGAAAAGCATGCACAAATGTATGCATTTGTGAAGGTGTGGGAAATAAAGTAGAAGGATTTCATATAGAGGCAGTGGTGTTGTTTAAGCTGTAAGCCTTTCTAATTGTATTGCCTGTGTGCATGCTTGAATGAAGATGCATGTACTCATCCTGGCTATGTGTAATTTTATAACACACTGGACAATCTTTTTAATAATTATACTGTTATTTCTCCCACCTTATAATATGAAACAATATTTATTTAGATAGGTGTGTGTAAACAGAAATTTGGAGAGCTGAAAGGTTTGAAATTGACACTTCATCATAGCAGATGGGAGTAATGACAGTAAGTGCATTTTACAGTTTATACAGTGTAAGTGGCAGTTACTTATTTATTTTATTATACATTTGTAAAGCGCTCGAACAGCCCGCAGGCATAGAGGTGCTGTTACAGGAATTATTTGTTTTTTTAGTTGCGCAATTATTTTGTCTTAGTTACATATTTATAATGCGCTTAAACACCCAGAGGTTTCCTAGCGCGGACCCGGGGATCGAACCTGTGTTGCTTTGTGTCGTCTTGCTTCCAAGGAGCGCATGTTGCCGCTGAGCTATGCTCCCGAGATGTATTGCATTCCTAAAAGAGCTGTACATGTACTGTGTAGAAAATAGTCATACCTGTAGTCTATGTTCATGCATGTGGATGTGCATGAATCTGCAAGTAGAAATCTTGGGGAGTTTTATAGTAGTTGTTGCTGTAGGTCCTTTGCAGTCACAGCCAAATTGTACTGAGAGTGATCAATAGTACATCTAAAGTGCTGATCTGTGATGATAGAGTTAGATGTAGAGTTCTTGGATGGGATTGGTGGATGATTGTGTGATTGCTTAACAGTAGCCTATGAGGAAATGGTGCAGAGAGTGAAGTGGAAAGGGTAGAAGGACTGCCCCAGTGTTACACACTCCGCGGTCCTCGCTGTTGTCTGCGGACAGGGCGTGCCACATCCGGGGTTTCTCAGCAAATCCAACATGGAAAAGGGACTGTAGGGATCAGCCAATCAGATGTTGAGGTTGTGGTTTTTGTTGAAAGAGGCTGTGTGTAGTGAAGATTGCAGAGGTGGAGAAAGTCAGGGTGTTGGTGGTTGGAGATATGTTTGTGCATGGTTTAGAGCAGTATGCTAAATGCAGGAATGTGGCAAACAATTTTGATGTTAAAGGATTGGAGGTGGTGTGGAACACTATGTCTGGTTTCAATGTACAGGGAATTGTACAAGTTTGTGGAGAAATGGGCAGGGTAAACAGTCCACATGTAGTTGTTTTGCACTGTGGTGCTTTGCATTTGGGCCCCTACTTTTTTGGCAGATTTGGAACACTTGGTTCAGGCAGTAATGAAAATACTTCCAAATGCCAAGGTTATTATTTTCTGGTTTAGTACCTAGGGCAATATGGGACAATGTTTTTTTTTTGTCCTCAGCAAAATATTGCTAGGTGTGCAATCAACTGAGGCATGTTTGCTTTCATGCTTAGAGCTGGTATGTTCTTTTGTAATAATCAGAACATTGATTCTGGTAATGTTGTTTATTTTAAAGAGGATGAAATTTATTTATCTTTTGTGGGGAATGTGATACTGTTTTGGAACATAAGGGTTGCTTTGGAGAAGCTAATGTGAAGCTTTTTGGAGGAAAATAATAAGAAAAAAATAAAAGGTGTTTCTGAAGCATCTGTAAAAAAAAACCTAAAAAAGGCTCTTTTCAGAGCCAACCTCAAAGGGGAAATGGGGCACACTATTTATATTTTCATTCCCCACATTCAGATTTTTTTGATTTGTCTGCATACACCGTGGTTGTCCGCGGAAAATGCGTATTATATACAGGGATTTTGAGGTTGAGAGGCATGCAAATGAGACTGAGCAGAGCATGGGATTGGTTAATAAGGTTTACTTGGTGTGTTGTGTAAGGAGAGAGTTTGTCAGTAGGTTTTTTCCTGAGAGAAGAGCAGATAGCTATGGCTGTGTGTTTCAGAAAGTAGATTGTTTGGACTTTTGGAGATTCGTGGATACATTGGTTGGAGGTGCATGCAGATCGCTGTGGAGTGGCTGCTCATCTTAGATTCTCTCATGTGGAAGTGCACTGGCATGGAGTGGAGTGCGTGGAATGAAGTGGATGGATTTGGTACCTCTCTGTGTTCTTTGGTGACACAGCATCATCTAGATATATTTATTATTCATTGTGGAGGGAACAGTTTAGGACATGTGTCTTGTGAATCTCTTTGCAATTTGCAATGAAAGGAGGACTTGGGAAAGTCATGGACATGTATCCAAACTCCAGAGTGATTTTTTCCTACATTGCGCAGAGACAAATGTGGTTGCGTTCTTTTTCATTAGGTCCACAAATGGAGAAAGCAAGGTGCAGTGTTAACCAAGGCTGTCTGTGCCTTTTTGAGAGATGTTGGTATGTCCTCTTTTCAGAATGAAAATATTATGTTTTGTAGCACACACATTTTTCGCAGAGATGGAGAATATCTTACTTATGCTGGCAATCAGATTTTCCTGCGAAATATACAAAATGCTTTGCAAACTTTTTTGGAATTCCAGCAATCCATTTTGCAGTAGGTTTTGAACATTTGAAGTTTTACAAACACAAAATAAACACCACAAAAAGGCTCTTTTCAGAGCCACCACTTCCTCCCATAGAAAAGTGCAATGGTTCTGATAGGGCAGCGCCCCCAAAAAATAAAGGTCAGCGGACTTCTATAAAATGCACAGGGCCCTGCACTATTTATTTGTCACTTCTATTTTTAAACTGTGAAAGGCGGCTCTGAAAAGAGCCTTTTCTTTGTGGTTTTTGTTTTATTTTTTTTTGTTTTTTTAAATACGACACACAAGGAAATGAGGGGAAAGGAGGGTAAGGAAGGGATACCAACCACAGGGATAGGAAAGGGCAGGTGGAGAGAGGGAGACATAGGGTGAGCCTTATTGAGGTAGGTCACAGACCTTCTCATGTTCCTTGACAGTAGTCTCAAAAGCACTCCAAAGTTTCTCCCCCCTGCAGAGTACTGCGTTGCAGTACATGCACAATATTGTGACCTTCAAAAGGCAATGGTCAACAGCATCATGGATGGCCTGTGAGGCAGCAAGAGGGATGCGCTGTCCCACAGAAGTGTATTTTGTGGTGACAGGAGCAGAAACAGAGGATGGTGCAGAGGAACTCAAACTACTACGTTAAAGGGACATTATGGTTAAGTTGCACTACTAACAACCTATGAAATTCAGTAAAAAAATCTTTGCTAAGGGGACGTTATGGTTAAGTTGCACTACTAACAATCTATGAATTACAGTAGAAAACATGTGTTAAAGGGACGTTATGGTTCCAAGTAAAACCGAAAAACCCTTGAAATTCACCAGTTATGGTAAACTCAGCAACTATAATTCACCCCACCACCGTGCACTGCTAAAACTAACACTCAGGACATCAACGATGACATCACAAATGTCATTAATGACATCACTGATGACATCACATGTGCATTTAGTGTTCATGAAAAGGGATTCTTACATTAATTTCGATAAAAAGTGTGAAGGATTATTGGAATAAATAGCATGAGATACGTAGTGCATTAATTAATGCATTGATACGAATACCATTCTATTATCAGGTTCTTTCCAGTATACTAAGCTACTCATGTAGAAACATGGGCATTGTGTGCAACATACATGATGGATGTACAATATTATTAATCTTACCATGCTGAATAGTAAATTGATGAGTGCTTTTTATTACAGTTTTGTCTACTTTGCAACATTTATTAACTAACTAATTAAACCCACTTACTACATAATTGCATTATTCAAAACAAAACACAGATAACAACAACACATACAAATATGAACATATATAGGGAAAATGAAGTAAACAACAGTACTACCAGCCAAAAAAGAGGGAGCCAGACATGTGATGTCATCAGTGATGTCATCAATGGCATTTGTGATGTCATCTTTGATGTCCTGAGTGTTAGTCTTAGCAGTTCACGGTGGTGGTGCAAGTGATAGTTGCTGAGTTTACCATAACTAGCGCATTTCAAGGGTTTTTCGGTTTTACTTGGAACCATAACATCCCTTTGACAATGTTTTTTTTAACTGAATTTCATAGGTTTTTAGTAGTGCAACTTAACCATTACATCCCTTTAACAAAGTTTTTTTCACTGAATATATATATATATATTGGTTATATATTTTATGGCAAATCTGGCCATACTAATTTTACTTGGACACGCCTTTCTTGAGCCGAGTTACTGTTTTTCTGTGGTTTTCTGCTGTGCCGAAATAGCTAAAATTGGGACACCTCCCCATGTAGACCTTATTTTCATGGTCTACCCCATTTTCCAACTCTCCCATTGCTCAGGTGTATGTAAATGACAACAATTATACTTTTACACATAACTTAAACTAAGTACATCACATGAATCTCGTTTTTACATGGTCCCAAAGAGCGTTTTCTTCTGTTCCATTTGAGCCCACCGTGGGCTCACACAGACACACAATACTCCTTTTATTTGGGAAAAACTGTATTCAATGTTTAATCAATGGCAGGGCACAACCTGGCCCCAGTCAGTTGGTTTCCATTTCCCTGAAAACATGTAACGAGCCATCTGGTGTATCTGTGTTTATAGTAATTCTGCTCCACATGTCCTTCTGCTGGGCTTCAAAGGCCTTGTTCATGATTAATGTACAGTTTTATGAGAAGCTTGACCTCAATTTTACTTCTGCAGAACGATTTATCAGCAACTAATTGACAACCAGACATTATTCTTGGTAGGCCCATCTTCAAAAAGCCTGGAGTTCAGATTTCAAAGGGTCTTTGTTCAGAGCTAATTACAATTTTTATGGGACACCTGACCTTACAAGTTGTGTCTGTTTGCTGTGTTATCAACAATTCACCGTAGTTGAAATCTCTCCTCCATCATTTCTTTCTATTATTTTCTCTTTAACTGAAAACCAGACATCCTTCTCTTAGAGAACCCAAATGAAGAGGTCATGGGTCACAGCTTTGTTTCAGTGGAAATGCCCCTCCGCATCCATGCTATTCAAAGTACAGCTTCAGTTTTTAATCTGCCCATGTATGTTCTTTTCTAATATAACATTTGGAATAAGATGAGTATTGCAATCTCCAAGTAGTCCACTCATTTTAAATTAAGTCATTTAAATGTTGACAAGTGTTTTTATTTGTGACAAATGCAAAGTGCTTGGTTTAAATGAAATTTTCTAGATCACAGTCTCATGTTGCATAAAGATCATGTTCATGCTGCTATCTGTCTCTTTAAGTAGAAAGTGTAGCTTTTCATGTATTTAGGAAAACAGCATTTTCAGCCACCTATGTTGTTTGCCATGCATTGGGCACATTCAGCACTTTTAAGGTTTCAGGCATATTTTCCTTCACTTGAGTACATGTTCATTCTGCTAAAGTTGAAAGAGGCCCATTTATGTTCATGTCCTAGCCTTAAGTCAAAAACAGAAGTATTTTGGAACTGACCTGCTTTTTGCAATGAGTAGCACTGGAAAGGAAGCACTGGAAAGGGAGTGAAGTCATCTTCAATCTTAAATACTGGCCTGGCCTTTTTATTTCTGACATTCAGGGGCTATATTTTACATCACACATCCCTCCTCTAGTATCTTTGAATCAGGTCACTCAGAGAAAAGAGCAAGGAGAGAGTGGGTTTCAGTTTCCTTTTGGCTTTGGTTCATTCCATAAATTTCCTTGTCAGAGCACAACTGCTCTTATCATTGTTCTGAAGGAGTGGCACCCTGGTCTGCACTCCACTATTTTCACATTTTGGGGGTTGGTCCGGGACCCCTCCCTTTCCAGTAGCTCCACCTCCCGCCTGTAGAGGCGGGGAGTTATTTAATCTGCCCAGAATAAAGGAGAAGTAAAATATTTTATACAGTCCTAATTTCCCTGCTACCCTCACTGGGTTCTTTAATCAGTCACAAAGTTCGCCTTGGGTAACAGCTCTTCAACTGATTGATATGGACACATTTCTCTTCTGTCTGTTCTCCTTTGTGGATGCAGCTCTTATAGGAGACAGGTGAGATGTTAGTGACAATTTCGAATGCATCGCACCAAGAGAGGAGGATCTTCCACTCTTTGGTGTGGTTCCTTTGGAAATTGTACAGGTAGACCCTGTCTCCTACTTTGTACTCCTTCTTGGTGGTCTTCAAGTCATAGTGGGTTTTCATCCCCTCTGCCGACTTTTTCAAAATTTTGCTGAGCATAAGCAAACACATGCTGAAGGTGTTTTTGCAATTTTTCAATCTACTCATGGGTCATGGACGCGTCAATCCGGGTCTGCTCTTGAGTTCTGTATAGCAGATGCTGAGGTAGAAACATTTTTCATCCCAAGCTCAAATGGAAAAATTTGTGTTGCAGAAGAAGGTGTAGATCTAATGGCTATCAAGACAAGCGGTAATCAGATATCCTAACTAGGTCCAGAGTCTGCCGCAAACTTCTTTGAGATGCCCACAATTATTTTATTGTACCTTCTAACTCCCCCGCTTGAGGCCAGCAATAGGCAATGTTGAGTTTTCTCTTTACCCCTGGTATCTCCCACATCTTTGTCATCATCTCACTGGTAAAATGACTTCCTCAGTCAGACTCAGTCCTTTGGGGAAGGCAGAAACGAGAGAAAATGTGATTGTTTAAAAGAAGTATGTCACAGGCAACATGTAATTGTTTCCTCTAGAGGTATGAATAACTGCCTCGATGAAATCGATGAAATCGACTTGCAAATCCAACCAAGGCAGTGTCATTCCCCTTTACTGTAGGGGAGCTCTGGGTGTGAGGTAACTTGGCTGGAACTGCACACACACAAGATACCCCTTTAAGTATAGGTTGAGGTCCTGACCCATGTGTGGCCAGTATGCAATCTCTCTCAAGATTTATAATGTAGTATGAAACACCCTATGAACAGCAGTGGCTGCATCATGGGCGTGACTTAACATCAGGATTCGCAATGAGGGAGCTATCACCTACTGGTCACATCCAGACTTGGATCTGCGTACCAACAAACCGTCTTGGATTCGAAACATTTTGGAAAACTTCATCAACTCCCAGAGATCCTCCTTCCTGATATAATCAGATTCTGTCAGAGGAAAGTTCACAGGGTCTTCAAACTGTTGATAAAACTTCCCAATAATTGGGTCCTCTTTTTGAGCAGTATAATCAAATCTGCATCTGGGGTCTCTTTACTCCACTGGGCAGTTCAGAGTACATTTTTGGCATGTGTTTGGGACCTGGTACCAGCAGCGACCTGTATGTCCCCCAACAGGGATTCGGTTTCTAGTGCATCCCCATAAATGGCTCCGGTTTTGGCCAACTGTTCTGCCAAGTCATTACCAGTTTTGTCTGGTCCCTCTATTTTGGAGTGACCTCTCATCTTTTCCAATAGATGGTCATCTCATTAGAGGTGAACAAATCGTCAATTGATTGGATTAATTTCCTGTTATTGAGTGGTTTGTTATTCACACACATTGTGCCTCAATTTTTCAAATTAATCTGGTGCTGCACAAAACCATTCCTGACATAATCTGAATCAGTGATTATAACCAGTTCTTTGAGTTTCTGTTGCACGGCAGTTTGGATGGCTTGAGGTATCACCATCAACCCTGCCACCTGACTACTACAGGGAACTATTTTGTACCCAACAGAGGGTTCTGGAGCATCATTCATCCAGCTATTCCCAATGCCAGCCACTAGTTATTTTTCCTTGTGATTGTCAACATGGTAGGAGCACGCATCCGAATAAAGTGTAGGCATCCCCTGACACGTGTCTTCCTCATAGACTTTGTGCGGGGAAGTTACTCCTCCATATTGTCCTTGGTCCTTAGACGTTTGTCCTCAAAACTGTTTTTTTAGCACAGTCATGCAAGTAAGCCAATCTTTGTGCTAGAGGACTCTTCTTGTTTTGGCCATATCGGACCTCCACAGGAAGGTCTTGCATGGACAGAATTCAGGAAGTAATTCTGGAATTACTCACGTTCCCTGTTTGTATTTGGTCACTTTGGACATATTGCAAGGGTTGGTGAGGAGTGTCCACGATGATGTGATCCCCCTGGATGAATGGGCATTCATTCTTCAATTCCCACACCTTTTCCAGGAGTGCCTTTTTTTTGCAATCATTGAATTTTTCCTCCACAGAGGACAAATGCTTGCTCTCGTACGAGATTATTTTGTTGACCTTGTCATGATTTTGGTATAATACTGCAGTTAAGCACGTTTCTGAGAACTTTGTCTCCATGAACAATTCCTTGATTTCATGGTGTAAGCCATACAAGGAGCTTGGGAAAGGCTTCTCTTTAGTTGTTTTACTGCCTCAGATTATTCTGAACCCCACTCCCACTTGACCCTGGGCTTTCATAAATGGACCAAGGGTCGTGTGACCTCTGTGCAGTCTTCAATTAACTTTCTGCTATAATTAGTGAGTCCAAGAAGGCTTCTCAGTTCTCGCAGACTAGTAGGGTCTTTCAATTTCAATAATGCTTCCACCTTTTTCACCTGGGGATTGAGACCCTCAGGGGTGATCTCATGCCCATAGAAGTTCACACGGGTCTTACACCTCTGTGCCTTCTGAAAGGACAGTTTTGCTCCAGCTTTCTCCAACTGGGTCAAAACATAGTGTATCTCAGCTATGTGTTCCTCCACAGTTGAGCTCTTCATTAAGAAATAATCTACATAGGTTAGGATTCCCCTTTTGCCCAAGTCAGGCATGGCCTTATGTAGGAAGATATTAAATGAACTGCCATAGTTTATGTATCCAAAGGGGGTTTGGGCACACGTGTATTGCTACCCTCCGAAGATAAAGGCAAGCTAGTACTGGTCTTCTCTACTCGCGGGTACTGTCCAGTAATCGTTGGTGAGGTCAATGGCGGTATACACTTTTAACCCTTGGATTTGGGCCAATCCCTGATTGCTGGAGGGAAGGGGCCATCTTGAGATGTGGACCCGTTTATTTGTTTATTTAGCTCCATAAAGTCTGTGCAAATCCTCCATTGGCCACTGAGTTTGAGTATCCCCAGTACCAGGTGGTTAAATGTATTGTGGACCGGGCAAATTATCCCAGGGGATTCTAAGTTTTTAATAATCTCAGTGAGTGACTCCATAGATGCGAGAGGCAACTGGTATTGCTTCACAAATACTGGAGCCATGTCAGGGCACATTGGTATGGAGGTTGAAGGTATCTCTGTGCGTCCACAATCATAAGAATCCACTGCAAAGATATTCTGAAAATCCAAAAACAACTGTTTCAGCTTCTGCTTTTGCTCCTCGGTCTCACAGGCATCAGCGAGATTGATTTGTTCTTCAAATATCTGCTTAAAGCCTGGAAAGTCATTGGGTCTGGGAATTTCACCAGTATCGTCCAGCTGAGTGGAGAGATTTCTTGTTATGGTGTTGGCCAGGGCTTGAGGTTTCAAGGATTGGAGGTAGACAGTGTTGACTCGAAATACCACCTCATCCTTCCTGATGTCACAGGTCACCTCTTCCACACCGTAGCTGCAGGAAAGGTACACCAAGAAATTCCCCCCTTGCCAGGTGAAAACCTTTTCTGGAGGGACAGTGCCGTTAAAATTGTAGCAATCATTTGGAATGTGTGCAATGATCTTGTTACCTAAATAAGGCATCCATGTTTTTGAGGTTCTGTCCTCACTTAATTTCATGGAAAATTCTAAATTGTCGCACCGGTCCTGGGATGGGAACCAATTCTGCCACATGAACTTCAACCGCATGCAGCAGCAATAGAGCTGGCCAAAATGCTTTCTCAGTGTTTTCAAAGCCCATCGGGTTACCCCCCAGTCGGGACCAGGCTTTTTGATTTATTAGGTCCAAATTAATTGCGAATTGGTTAAGAATGTCACTGCCTAACTAAAAGGTGGGGTGGACATCTCTCAGAGCCCAGCAACTATGTTCTATGCTTTTGTCGCCAATGGAAATGTTTAACATACACCTGCTAGGCAAAAGATGTTTGGAATTTGGAGTTTCCGGGGCCATTTACCACTTATCAATCAATTTAAGCATGGGAATGGTCTGATCTTTTGGATGTTTCCTGAATAATGTTTTGCTGATGAAGCTTCTTCCGTTATTCAAATATACTTGACGAGAACATGCTCCTCCCCCTCATTTACCTGAATGGGGAAGCACAGCTGTTCACCCTTAATCTGGATGTCGGTCAAACACTAAACTAGTTTTTCATCATCTTTTATCATGGTATTTGGGTTTTCTTCTGATGGTGGATTAGTTTACAATTTCAGAGTATTTCCTTCCAGTGTGAAATGCCACTTAAAACTCAGAGGGAGGTTAATTTTCAAAAATGGCGAAGGGTTACCATCACCAGTTTGTTCTCCTACAGAGATGACAGTGATGTCTGGGACTTGATTGTTCCTAAAATGGAATTCAGTTTTGTCGGAATGCTGTAATCATGTGGCATGTGCCATTCAAGCTCACATAGTCAGAGCTTAGTTTTAATTTGCTTGGCTGGTAAATCCAGAATCCAGAGGACCGTGTTCACACAGTCAGTCAGGGGTGATGACCTCCAAAGGAGGTAATTTCCCAGTAGAAGAGGTGTTGCCTTTGGAGTGACGACTATCACCAGGTGTTTCACAATATGTCGCCCAATTTTGATCTCCAGATCTGCAGTCCCTTCTACAGAATTATCATTTGCATTGAAGTTTTTGAGTTGTCCACGAATAAGTGTGAGTGGAATTTGGTGACTCTACGCCTTCCAAAATTTAGATGGTCAAAGGCCTTTTTGGAAAGGAGGGTGGCTTGGGATCCAGTATCCACCAGCACTGATAATGCACACTGACCCTGTACCTTGATAGAGGCATACAATCTTCCTTTTCTCTCTTCAAGGGGACAAAGAAAATGTGCATGCTGTGCCAGCTTTGCAGTTAACCTTTTTATATTGAACTCCGACACTGTATGATCTTGGGCAGTTTTCTGTGTCTGAGTCCGGGAATATGTAAAGGAGATTCTGCACCTAGATAGCTGTGGGATTGGGAAGTATCCCTTTTCCCCTGATTCTTTTCCTGTCCCCCTTTTCCTGGAGACAGTTACCCGAATCTGGGAGAGAATACCTCAGTGGTTATCTGGGTGACATTGCAGGGGTTTAAGAATTGGTTGCTCTAGGTCATTCTCCATACTTACTCAGTCTAAAGCAGGGTCTTTTGGGACCCATTTTTCCTTGGGGGGGATCCCTCCATCTCTGAAAGAGAAGAATGTCTTCCGTTAATCCTCCAGGTAGTCTTCCCCTTCCAATGGGATGATGTGGACTTCCTCCACAAAAAGGGTTATCTTTTGCTTTCGTTTTCTCCTACTTACCCTAGGTTCCAGCTTTTTGGGGGTAGAAGATTTATGTTCAGGTTCAGAGGTTTCCAGGGGTTTTGTTCTGGTGGAAAAGGAAGCTTCCTCTAGGGCATTGCATCTCCCTTCCACCCGGGCCCCCTGCTCTGGAACCTGTTGGTTGTCGGAGGTTCCTTCCCGTCATTGCTCCAGGGCAGCAGGCCTGGATGCCGAGTTACTCTGGGCTGCATTTTCCAGTTGAGGGCTCTCCTGAGCTCTCAACATGCGACCCAGGTCTTGTTTTAAGTGTTGGACTTGTCGCTCCAGTTGAGACATCCTTTCTGGTTGTTAGGGGGTCTCGATTCGTAGATTTTCTGCTCCTGGAAAGTGTAGCTGTCCCTTCTCCCAGAGTACTTCGGGTATTGGGAGTTTCCCTGATAACCTTCCATACTAGGTCTCCCTTCTCCCTGATTTGGTAATCTATTGTCCTGAAAGCAGGGAGAGAGAGGAGGATTGTTCTGGAAATTGGGATTTGAATGCTATCTTGGAAAAAAACTGAGTTTGGGGCACAGTTTATTTTCCCTCCTGAGGATGGTTCTGAGGGAAGTTTCAAGGGAGGTTTCCTAGGGCAGTACTTACCTGATTGGGCCCTCCCCCATGCTGGGGGAGTCCATACATACCTCAGGATGGGTCTGCTACACTTGTATCTAGGGCTGATAAGGTGGATGGAAGGTTGGTCTGAAACCCTGTCTGGCTACCACCCGATTGGGTTGGAGCTGATGGTCTCCAATGCCTCTCATCCTGCTTGTTGGTGTTAGTGGGAGGATTATTTTTAGGCTCCCCATTTACAGGTCCAACATGGGAGTATTTTTCACCTCTGCTACCTTTACAGCAGCGGATGTGTTTGACAGTTTGGGGTTTATAGGGTAGTTTTTTTGTTTTCAGAGGGCTTTTGGACATAAATCCGGGTGGCCTAATTTATCACCCAATCCAGGGTCCTACACTCATAGAAGTCCCTTACCAGTTGGCTCATAATGTATTTCGCAGGTGCATGGAAGTAAGTATTGATGAACTCCCAGCTATTGGTGTTTACCCACTTAGAGGTCTGTGCAAATGCTTGCTTCAGCTCTTGCAAAAACTTTCTAGGCCCTTGGTCTTCCCCAAACTGCAGGTTGTAGGCTGCCTTGAGGGCCTCCTAAGGCTTCATGTGAATGGAGAAATACTTTAAGATAGCTGCCTTATAGATGGGCCATCTTTGGTAATCTTGGTCCTCCAGGCCTGTAAAGAAGCTGGAGTATTCCGTGAAGGATATCCGTTTGACGAACTCCATGGAATGTTTGTCATTCTTAATACCAAATGAAGTCATCATTTGCTCATAAAGTTCTAGATGCTTCCATACTGAGTATTTGGAGTTCTTATGGTAGGGAGTCATAAAGCTCTTTATGACCTTTATTTGCCGAATTGGATCTTTCACAAGACCTCTCTTCTGTTTGGCAGACTTTAATTTCCACTGAACGTGAGTCCACTCACCCTCTGACTAGGGGAAGCTACTATTGGTGGTCCACTCTCTGTCCTCTAGGTGCTCCCTACCTCTACGAGACTGGGAATCCCTCCCACAATGACAGGATCTGGTCTATTCTCCCCTGTGGTGCTGTGGGCTCTTAGGGTCACTTCCCTTGTGCTCCCCTTTTTGCACTGGGAAGTACTCATACTTGTCATCCCTCCTTTCGAGTATGTTAGGGAATTCCCCCCACCTCCCTGAATGTGTGAAGGTTTTTAAAATACTCTTTTGAGGCTTGGACTCTGGTTCTTCTCTGTCTGCAAAGCGTTCCAGGTGGTCTCTCTACAACTTCAGTTTCTGCAAGTCTACTTCCCCGATCTTTTCATCATAGGAGCCGTCCTGGTCAGAAGAACATGCTAGGGTATTTTTAAATCTCGGTAGAGACAAATATTCATCAACATCTGATAGGGGCTGGCTCTCTGGTTCAGCTGGACTAGGTCTGGTTGAGTCCAACTGTCTCATGGTTCCCTGTTCTTGAAAACTGGCAGGTATGAAGTTAGCAGCATCCTGTACATATGAGGTGGTGAGTTTCCAACCTCTCACCTTTGTTTTTCCCAGCCCCTATCTCTTGGTGATGCCTAGAGACCTGAGTTTTAAACTCTGACATCAGTGCTTGAGTAGCTTCTAGCACTTTATTTTGTGCCAAAACTCGGTCTCTGAGTCCCTTGTTCTCCTCACAAAGGGACTCATTTCCCTTTTGTGAGGCTTGTATTATATGCTTCTTTTTCAGGAGACTAATCTCCTCCCTGTGTGCAATTTTGGCCTGTGTTGCCTTCTCTATGTTAACCTCTGCTTGCCTCACATATTCCCGTAACTTTATATTTTCTAGCCTCATGTCAGTCAGTTCCTGAGAACATGAATCACTTTTCTCCATGTCCATCCTTAACTGATGCACTTCTTGAAACAGGGCACTATTATCTTTACTCAATTTTCTATTTTCTTCCTTGAACTGCTCTCTCTGCTGTTTCAGTTTTTAGCGCATCTGATCAAATTCCCCCTGAGAATTGACATTGCTAATGACTGTTTTCAGCTTTCAGTTATTTCATCTGTGCTTGAAATGTGAAAATATCCTCCAAGCAGGCTCCATTGTGAACAACCTGCTCACTTTCTATGTGGAAGTCACAGATTTCAGAGAAAGTCAACAAGGTATTATGGACTATACCAGCTCAAACACACTGGGCATGAGCTATTGTTAGTTTCAAATTCTAACAACACTCAACCCATGATCTTCTATATGAGAATTAATTTATTTACTTTAATAAAATGTGCTAAGGTTCTAAACAGTTTCCCCGCCCTCCCCACACTTTAATGGAAAGGTTTAAGGATGGCTGCTCCCAACATACTGCAATTTCAACTGAGGGGTGGTTTTCTAATGAGAAAATGAGTTTGAGAAAGATTTAATAAATTGGGTGAAGGGCCTACCCAGTTTCATCCTCCTCTACCCAGAAATGGAAAGGAGTAACGGCAGGTGGCTCGCCACACAATTGATGGCTTTGGGATATTTACTTACCTGTGAGGCTTTTGTCAGGGAACAGAGCAGGGCTCCTCTGAGGACAGCACAGGTCTGATCAAGGGCTTTCAGTTAGGGATGTCCTTCTGCAACCAAGCTCCTTCTGCTCCTCTGGTTTGCATCCCAGCTAGCTTGTCTATGTCCCAGCCACTGTCTTCAATGCGAGCATTGAGGCCTCTCTGCTAGTTGTTCCTCACAAGAGTCCAGCAGCAGCTCTCTCCTGGAATAATCCACAAAAACCCAGTTCTGATTCAAACCTGCCCTTTTCTAGAGCTAGTGACACTGAAACCCTGTCATAATTCCCGCGGTCAGGATTGGTCAGCATGTTCCCTTCACCTCCCACCAAAACACCCACTGGCTGCTAATAGGACCAGAAGTTGGGGGATATGTATGATGTAGGCTGAAGGAAAAATCTTATACTGTAATAGCTCCCTTGGTCTTTCAAATAACTCCATGATGATATATACGTGGGTTCTATATTTATGGCAAATTCTGCCATAGTGATTTTACTTTGGCATGCCCTTTTTGAGCAGAGCTGCAGTTTTTCATGGTATTCTGCTGTGCCAAAATAGCTAAAATTGTTACATTTCCCAATTTTTCACAATCTACCCCCGTGCCAACTCTCCCATTGCTCAGGATTATGTAAACAGAAAAATCATACTTTTCCACATAACTTAAACTATGTACATCACATACATTTCTTTTTTACAGGGTCCCAATGGGCTTTTTCTTTTGTTTAATTTGAACCCGGGGTGGGCTCACTCGGACACACAATACTCCTTTTATTTGGGACAAAAACTGTATTCAATGTTTAATCAATGGCAGGGCAGAACCTGGCCCCAGTGAGTAGGTTTCCATTTCACTGAAAACATGTGATCAGACATCTGGTGTATCTGTGTTTATCTTAACTTGTCCTTCTTGAGGGCTTCAAAGGCCTTGCTCATTGCTATTGCACAGTTTCATGGGAAGCTTGACCTCAAGGTTACTTCTGCAGGACATGTTATCAGCAACTAATTGACAACCAGACATTCTACATGGTAAGCCCAACTCCAAAAAGCCAGGAGTTCAGATTTCAAAGGGTCTTTGTTCAGAACTAATTGGACATTTTATGGGGCACCTGACCTTATAGGCTGTGTATGTTGGCTGTGGTATCAACAATTCACTGTAGTTGAAATCTATCCTCCATCATGTATTTGTATTCTTTTCTCTTTAAATTGAAATCCAGACATCTTCCTCCTAGAGAGCCCAGACCAACAGGTCAGTGGTCACAGTTTTGTTTCAGTGGAAATACCCCTCTGCGTCCATGCTTTTCAAGTACAGCTTCAGTTTTTAATCAGTCCATGTGTAATATCTTTCTTTAATATAACAGTTGGAATAACATGAGTATCGCAATGCTCCAAGTAGGCCTCTCCTTTTAAATTATGTAATTTAAATGTTCACAAGTAAGTGTTTTTATTCGTGACAAATGCAACATGCTTGGTGGCTTCACTTTAAATTTCTGGATCACAGTCTCATGTTGCATACAGATAATGTGCACAATGCTATCTGTCTCTTTAAATAGAAAGTGTAGCTTTTCATGTATTGAGGAAAATAGCATTTTCAGACACATATGTCTTTTGCCATGCATTGGGCACATCAAGCACTTTTAAGTTTTCAAGAAAAATGTCCTTCATTTGAGCGCCTGTTCCTTCTGGTAAAGTTGAAAGAGGCCCATTTCTGTTCATGTCCTAGCCTTAAGTCAGAAACAGAAGTGTTTTGGGACTGGCCTGCTTTTTCCAATGGGTAGCACCAGTCAGCTTCACTCTTAAATAGTGACCTGGTCTTTTGATTTCTGACATTCAGGGGCTATAATTTACTCCACACTAAACCCAATGCTAATGCAAGCAAACACCGGAACCCTCATTAAGGAGGCCTATAATGAAAGGGGCCTTGCCAACAGGTTTGAAAATTGTTTGTCTATGGCAGTTGGCCGGAGCTATTTGTTGGAAAAATCAACACCCAAATATGAGAGCTATCTAATGGACATAAAATCATCATATGCTTGCTCGTTGCTTACGAAACTGAGATTGAACATATTTCACGATATGGATATTTTGTCTGGAATGAACAACTTTTAGCATAATAATGGAAGTGAATTTGCACTTTCTCGAATTTCTTAAAATAATTTAATGTTTTAAGATCTTTATTAGCTGAATGAATGTATGAATGCTTGATGTTTAGGATGTCTTTTTTATAAAAAATGAATTAATTAAAAATGTTCACAATGATTTTTTATTCAAATTTCAATAAAATAAAATTATGATTTGATTTATTACCTTCTGCTCTTTTTCTACCAGTTGCTCTCGATATCCTGACACCACTACTTGTTCCTTTATATTGCTTTACCTCAAGGTGTCAGAGATCTTGTGAGGTTCCCACCATTGCGTTAATTTTCATTTACGGTATGACTCATTTTCTTGTGTGTGTATGCTGGAAATGAGGGGTGGTATTTAACTTCCATTTCCGCTGGTCCCTTTCTTTCTACCATACAAATACTCCACCAATTGCCCTGGTATGGATTTTCATGGAAATGCAAATGCTGGGGATGCCTACGCAGTCCTCAGACTTTGTGCACCAGCAATAAGCAGGCAGATTCCAGAGGAATTATTGCAAGTGCCACCTGCCATGCGTACATGGCAGGTGGCATTTATTAAAGTTAAACAGAGCAGAGTGCAAAAGGACAACAAGCAAGCACGTATTGTGCCTTGCTCCACTCCCCTCTTCGAGCAAATGAGGAACATTTTGTGGCAGGTGCCTGTGTACGTGAAAGTGCCAAAATAACAGGTCTGCGCCACCGAATTAAGTGGAACTCAAAAATTAGCTACTTAATGTATTAACAATAGGCTTCTATTGCATTTGCAAGGGCATCAACACCATTGTTCTATCATATATTCTTAAAAGGATAGTCCAATCCACTTTGCTTACTGTTGGAAAAGGAAACAAATACCATTTTGGTTTAGGAAATTACAGATTAATGCATTAAGCTCTTTTGAAAACTTAACAATGTTTTCTAGTTAATATAGGAACTAGCACTGGTTCTTTGGCTTTCTTGCACATGTTTAGGTACCATTTCTGAGATTAAAGTCGTATGTTCTTTTTTTTAACAGGAACTTTCAGTAATTCTTGTTGTCAATCTACATTTGATCGAAACCTAGTTTTTAGGCCTTGAATACATTATTCCCTATGCAGTTCTATGGAATGTTCAGTTTATGTTGAAATCTGCTTCATATGTTGGATGCTGTCCCTGTGGTGAGATGGTGAATACCTGCATTTTACAGGTGCACCTTACATGCAAATTGAAGATAAACACAACACACATGAAGCAGCAAGGCATCCTTCCAGAACCTATCAATTTAGAATCATCCCATTTCCATTTGACCACACAGATAATCCCCCCATCCAGACTGATATTATAGAAGGATGGATGTCTGTACAGGGGTTGCCAATAAAGGGACAAATATTTTTGTGATATTTGTTTGTAAAACCTTGACTAATATTGTAAATAATCATCAACATCCCATTTAATTTCTTTTTTTCTGAAGTGAGGATGTTGGGATCCTCACTTCCTCTTCCCCTCAACGATAGAGTAAGATGTGTGGCTCCCTTCCCGCCTTTTTAAATAGCTGCAAAGCTGGAAATAACTTTGAGGTATTTAACTAAGAGAAAGTGGTTTAAAGGCTGGTTTGGTATCACATAATAGTAGAATTCAATTTTAGATTTTACTTTTTCATCCTACTGTATTCTCTACATCCTAGTCAAATGCTATCGAGGATTACAAAGACATAATACATTACTTATTTAATACTATCCAAGAATAAATTATTTCATCTATACATCCACACTTACCATTTTAACGCAGATTACTTTTTATTCAGAGGATGTCTCATCCAGAGGAAGAACTAATTCCTCAAAAGGATTAAGAGCACTTCAGGGGTGACAGGAGTTCAGCTGGTTCACATAGACAAAACGTTGCTTGTCTGTTTGTCCTTTACTACCTTGATTTTGTAGGCAACGAGAGGGACGAATCTACAATCATGAAGGCTCTTGCCTAGTTAGAAGCTATTTGCGCTCTTTAGATTGGTTCCTTTGAAAATTGTAGTGGCAAGCTCAATCACTCAGCTTCCTTTTTGGAGGTCCTTACATGACAGTGAGACTTCATACTCACTTCACATTTCTCCAGATTCCTTTGTGCACATAAAAATACAAGTTGAAGATTTTTTCAAAGGAATGATGCATATTCATAAGTGCTAAAGGAATTGAGCAATGTCTGTTCCTAGGTTTGGTAGAACATATGTGAAGGCAAGACCATTTTTCAATAAACCACAACTTCAAAAGGAGACATTTTAGTAGCGGAAATACAGGTTAATCTCAGAGCCATCAGGACTAGTGGTAATCCTAAATCTCAACTGGTTCCAGAATCGACTAGGAGACTCTTTCAGATTCCCACAGTATTATATTGATATGCCCCTTAATATAATATTGTCACTGGATGACAGGTGGTTGGCGTAACTTTTGTTTTACTCACATAATTTTACACACATTGGTCACTACCTCACTTGTAAATGGCTACCCAGGTCAGACTCAATCCATTGATCAAAGTCAAAACTATAAAAGATGTTGTTGATCAATAAAGTGGCTGCAGTTTCCACCTTGCAATTCTCGGGTTGGGAGACATTCAATCCATTAAGTAAAGATGTAACATTTCAAATATATTTCTGTTGCAGCATTCAGAACAAACCACTGGATCAATAAAGTCAAACTGCATATAAGACCATAGTCCCACCATTTCTCACTTTTGTAATGGAGTCCAGTGAAACGTTGAACTTGGTTAGAACTGACCTTGTTAGACACCCTTTTAAATAAATGTTCAAATTGTGACCCATATTTGGCCAGTTAAAAACCTAACTCTATGTTCTTTTCATATTCCTGATGACCAGGTGTCCCATGTGATTTAACTTTGTGCTTCATAATGAGGTAGGAAGCATTGTCACCAGAATGTGGTTTCCTAAGTAAAATTCCATCTTCAATTTTGAACATTTCATGACATTTCACTAAGACTCGAAGATCTTCCATTCCCTGAGAATATGGCTCAGTTAAGGGAATGTTGTCTGGATCTTCTAGCTATTTATACAATTTCTAATAATTGGGTCTTATTTCTGGAAGGTAATTATATCTTAATCTGCAGCATCTCTACTCCACAGAAGTGTAGATGGCTTGCTTTGAGCTTGAGTGTGTGATCATGTTACTGCTGTTATTTGCATTTCTCCAAGTAGATACTGCATATCAATGTATTCCCCTTGGATTCTTCCAGTTTTCTGTCTCATCGGGGACCTGAACATTTAAAAGAAAATGTATATATATATATTATGTTGCACTTCATGTCAAACTCCAGCCTGTTGGAGCTGGTTTTGAGTGCTCCCCCATTTTGTCCGGAAATGTGTTCATGTTACATGATGTCAAAAAATCATATATTGTTTGCATTCATTTCCTGTGTGTCAGGGGTGTGGTGTTTGGGGTGTGTTGTTTGCACAAATTATACCCTTGGCTTTCCAGTTCATAAAGTGTTTTTTTAAAAAAAGCTATTTTGAACATTATCTGATTTGGCATGTTTACTAGTTTCTGGAGCTGATGATTGATGGTAGAAAGGGCAGCTTAATATATTGCCATCAGTTCAGCCATCTGACTACTCCAGGTACCAATTCTATAGTCGGCTTAAGGTTTCTGGAATGTCATTCACCCAAGCATTTCCGACACCAGCTACACATTTCTTCTCAACCTTTTATTTCATATGATAGTAACACCCATGTACATAAACTATGGGCATACCTGACAGTTGTCTCATCATACACTGTATGAGGAGAGGCTAGAGAGGCCTCCATATTACACATGTTAGCTTTGAAAACTTGAGTCTCATCATAAGCACTTCATGAAATTTGGGTAAATGTGTGCTTGAGTTCTTCAGCAAACTCCCTATTATATTGATCCTCGGCGCATATGACTTTACCAGCTGGCTTGTAGGTTTCTTGGGGGTTTCTTTGAGTTGGAAAACCTTTCCAAATGGCTGCCTTGTAAGGGGAACATTTACAATGGTGTTCCAGGCAAGGAAAGAAACTAGAAAACATCAATGTTTGTCAGTAAAAACTGGGCTGCTGCTTCTTGCACAATGTGGCAGTGTGTAGTGGACAGTACATACAACCTGATAATGGTTTGCCCCAAAACCCCCAGACAATATCGGAGCAGTAGGTTCGAGGAATGGATCAACAACAATATGGGACTGTCTCATCCTCACCCATTTCAGAGGAGAAACACTAAAGCAGAAATGGCCTTGAAATGAGCCTCATGCTTATCTATCATAAGATATGCCTTGACCACTACATGGAATTCCTGACAGCCTGAGATGTGCATGTGCCCATGTCACCAGCAACAAAGTACTAAATGTGTATTGCAATGCCCAACATCAAAGTACACAAGGCTCCTGCCACAGACCCTGGCTTTAACTGAACACATGTGACATAATACAAATGGCTGCCCAGACACCCAAAGACAATAAAGGTTAATACCCACATAAACACATGCCCCACAATGCAACATGCACACATGCACCACTAAGCACTACTTACTCTACCCATGGGTACAATACACCAGCAAAATCAAACTTGACACAGTAAAGTACAGGTATACAAAGCAACATATATTTTATGCATTCCACATACTGGTGTCAGAGGTACCTGCTCGAACATCATATTTCACCTGTATGCCCATGAATTCACTGCAGAGACTTCTGCTGCACACTCTAAAATGCTGCACATATGCCATCTGTATGCCAACGCATGCTGCCTGGTGCATGACGTAGTGCTTCCGTGGCATTTCTACAGAGGAAACTCCTGAAAAGGCCATATATCCCTTATGGAGTCATCCATTTGTATAATGTCCCTATTACAAAATAGGCCAAAGTAAATCCATCATATACGGTATGCTGTAAACAGAAATCCACATGCCTCATGTAAGAGCAGCCACAAGTCAGTTAGATCAACCCAGCTAAGCAAACCCACCTGTTATTCTTCAAAGACGTGATCTGCATGATGGCATGTGAGCATCTCAGCAGTCATGGTTCAAGATGTGTCCACAGTCAAAGAGACATCTAAATAGCATGCACTTTGCATGTACTGCATTCTGCAGTGGAGTCATTGTTCAGAAAATTGGTAAACAGTGTAAAAAAGCATCACCATTACTAGCCAGATGCACACAAAGTCAATGATTAAAGGCTTTTAAAGGGTATCAGTAGGCCACATTACTCAATATGGCAATGTGGAATATGGCATGTCACAAACTGATGTCCAGTCATTAACCCCTGTTTAACCCCTTACATATGTCCCAGGGTGCCACCGACTCAGCAGGGAGGCAATACAAGATGTATGGAAGGAACGTTGTCCACCAAGTCTGCGAGAAAAGGCAAGCAGACAATAACGGTCATATACAGCTCATCAGTAGGTGAGATCAGACCACATGCTAGTGTCCCAAAGCCACTATCATCTTCGCAAACCACCCGATTGGGATGTCGCCACCACTCCTGACATCCTATGAAAATGGAGCATTTGAAACACATTTATCCTGCTCGCAGGGGCATTTAAAAAGCTGATGTCCAATGGTGGATGAAAGACACAGGGGTCTACTTAGCATTGAGTCAGCAGAGAATGGTGATCTGACAGCAACCAAGCATGAAGCTCACTATGGATTGCCACATTTGCTGGGGGGAATGCAGTCCATCAAAAAGGGATCAAGTTTCCTACCAAAGAAATGCACAAAGTATGCTCCCATCACCAACTGATTCATAAGGCCATTCTTCAGAATGACCTGTTATTTGCTGTGAAGAGGCTCTAGGAGGCAACAGTGCTACTAACAACATTTCCCCGGGATATTGTGCAATGAAACAAATCATAGTACAGGGTGCCATGAGTCCACACCCCTGTGTGCAGCCACACATTCTTCTTCTGGGCAGTTTCCGTGGTTGACACCATTGCAGAAAAGGACTCACAATACTCCAATGATCGTTAGATGTTCTGTGCCCATTGCCATTGATACATTTTTCTATTGCAGATGTTACACTTGTTGATGCTGTTTACACTTGTTCCTGTCGTGTTATTGACACGTTCACACTCTCTAGGTAATGAAGCTTGCCATGATTGACGCAAAACAGATACCTTTACTTGTATAAGATCCCAAATGCATATAGCAAAATGTGTGCATGGGACACAGTCAACAGGATGTGCACGTGCCTCCATTCGTCATAGCCTTGGTAACAATCCGAAGGAATGTATCGCATTTAGTAGGTGACACTATCAGAACGTACCTCTGTGCACCTTTAAAGAGGAGTAACCTTCAATCATGTACCATTCATGACACATCCACATGTGCACATTAGGAAGCGTTCTAACACCATACATGCATCCAAATTGCATCGGGTCACTGTACACTGTAGAGCAAACCCAGGCATGAGGTTCGGCAGTAGTAGGGGTTTCTTTGATCATTGGATTGAACAACATGCATGTGTACTTCACATGCGGAAATCAGCATAGTGGGCAGTGTTCTCTGATGGGATGTGCTCAGTGTGTTCAGTCAATTTAAGAGGGCATTGTACAGCACAGCTCCCATTAGCATGCCCCGTCACATCTCTTGCGCAACATATGGTAACTCAGGTGAGTTATACACTGTCTTCATGTATCACAGACATGTCTGTCCTCTGTATCTGACCCATTCACATTAATGTGAGTGTGATTGCTGGCTGAAAGGACAACTGAAAGAGTACCCCACGCCATCTGCTGTAGCTCCCACCTTAGCATTGCATTATGTATGAATGCAATTCCCATGGCCTCCTCCTTTTGTACCTTTGCCTCTCCTTTGCTGCCATGTGTTTCACCACTCTAAGTTAATGGTGGTGTACATATTCAATGTCCTGCTTCATCAATTCCCACATGGACTCATTGTGGTCTGTTGTCTAGGCAATGCCAAGTCCCAACCTGGCCTACCCCCTCCCGGTCTGCTTCACAAGCTGTGGTAAGTAGCCCACAATAGTGTGCATCTGTCCTGGGCAATCTCCTGCTGGTGGAGATAATCTTTCTCAATGTTGCAGTGTCTTCTGACAGAGTCAGAAGACTGCAACAGTTTGGGGGATGTCAGTGACCAAGGTCTCTGGGTTGTACATTGGTGTGTCACCCAAGGCATGCTCACTGTCAGAGGCATTATTGGGGGCATCCGAAACATCTGCGTTGTTGCTGTGTAACTGGAACAAGGATTTGCCTATGTGGTTGTAATAGGCTGGGTTATGTTCAAAGCATCCAGCTGAAAACATCATGAAGTGCATAGGCGAAGGGAGAGCATAATTGCTGTGATGGCTGGTGCTAAAATGCTGATGTTACGTGGGTTGGGTCTCCACTATCATTACTGAAGCTGCTTTCCAGTATGAGTTCCAATTTCAGCAGCTGTGTTTGTTGTACAGGGCATTTTTGTCCAGCAGCATGCTTGTGCGTTGTACTGGCCATACGAGACCCGAATCAATGAAAATGTGACTAATGTTTGGGAAAGTTTGGGACACTCACCATGAGCAAAGTAAATGGCATCCATGTTAAGTCATTGCTTACCACTGTCGCCTTGTGTCCCCTGGCCTATTTTGGTTTGACCTGCTGTTGTAAGTGTACAGCTGGGGAGTAGCCTGACTGTGTGGCTATTGCCTGAATTAGACAGGCATCTACAGAGTGGATCGGGACATGTACAGGGTTACCTTTGGGGTGATTTGGTCTCAATAGTCCATTGAATATGGACAAAGGTGATGTGTGTGATTGACAGGCCATACATTTGCTAATGTTGTGTACAACATATACACAGGAAAGAGAAGGATGTGTGGATCTTGCAGTGCAAAAACCACTGTTATGTGCTGAGTCAGGGGCTCTGAGCATTGACACAGTTGTGCTGATCTAAAAGCATTGGAAATTCGAAAAGGTTTACATGCCCTCTATATATCTCGACCCAACAATATACCCACGCACTTTTTAAATGAATGTGGATGTTGTGCATGTGTGCCTAGGTCTGCTGTGCTGCAGTCAGCAGTGCTGTGGTAGCTGACCTGTGTATTGTAGACATGGTCACAGACCCCACATGAGCCTCAACATGTAGTTCCTTGACTGTCAAGTTTTGGTTTGTTGGCTAATGATGCCTTCAATGCTCAGTTATCAAGTCATGCAAATATAGAGTGCTTGCAAGGCATCTGGGGAATTGTGCAACACGCATACACAGGTGCAAAGGTTTGTGGTTGCCTCATTCTTTCACTTAGACACAGGGCTACACAGGTGGAACATCTTCATGTGGTGTCATGGCATAGCCACTGTTGCTGATGCTGCTTTTCCACCGAGCATTGTTGGGACAACTGAGAGGCTCATGTAGGATCAATTAGGTGCGGATCAGGTCAAACTACTGTTATGTGCTGAGTCAGGGGCTCTGAGCATTGACACAGTTGTTCTGATCTAAAAGCATTGGAAATTCTCAAAAGGTTTACCTATCTCGACCCAATAATATAGAACTCATTAGAGCCTTACAACTCATCATTGCCCCCTATGCCACTAGTGAAAATGAAAGTTTACCGTGCACTAAAGAACTAGTTTGTGTTGAACTGTGTTGACCCATACTTTGCTACTCTAGCCGAACCTAACCCTAATCTCAAATTAATCTAGCCTAATGTGCCTAATGTACTGCCTCACTGGCCTAAATGCTATTGAGTCAAATTAGACCGCAGTAAAACATTTTTGCCTTATTCTGTGCTGAATTGTGCTTAACTGTATCGGGGTGCATTCTTGCGCACTAGATAACCTTAGTTGATGAGACTAATTGTGAACGGCCTGCCTATATTAGAGGATTAGCTATTTGCTAACAGCCTGCAAATGTCAGACTAGCCCATCTGTGTACTGTATGACCCAAGTTGATGAGTCTAATTGTGAACTACTGCTAGAGTGAACTGCCAATACTAGACCAGTATATGTATGCATTAACTTAGTGGACCAGCCAATAATAAACGGCCAACATATGTCACACTAGCCTACTTGTGCATTGCATGACCTTAGAGGAATAGCCTAATTGTGTACGAATGGCGCAAGCCAGTCCATACTTTGCTACATTGCATTACATATAGTGCTTTAGCCCAGTTGTGAATGTCTGGTATATTCTAGACCAGCCTATTCCTTTGTGAAATACCCTAGTTATAGCCATGAACAGAAGTAAGACCCAGCTGAATCAACTACTCCTATTGTTACTCTGCCTCTTTAAGATCACACCATGCCCAACTCAGCATAGAACTAGCTGACTAAGATCTAGACTCGCAGTGTTTACGAGCCAAAGACTAATAATAACTCCATCCTAAAAAACCTCCATAAACCTAACACCACCCATCGAGTACTGGAACTTACGCCCAAGCTTCAGCAGAAGGCGAGGCATAATATCCCCAATGCTATGCATGCCCCCTCCTCTCTTACTCGCACCAGAACTAACCAACACACAATCTCGGGAGCTCTCATTAATGCCAGATCCCTCGTGGCACATGCTACCAAAATCACAGACACCCTTTCTAATGGGAACCTGGATTTTCTAGCAATAACCAAATCCTGGCTACTTGACACAGCTGCCCTTATGTTAGCTATCCCAGACATTTACCATATACTCAGAATAGACAGACCTAATGCCAGAGGAGGCGGCCTGGCTATTTTGTTCAAAAACTAACCTTGCCTTCCGACTGGCCACCACACTAGCATATCATTCATGTGAGGTGCTCAGAGCCAAATTACCCATATCCAGCGACTGGACACTAACCATTAACCTGATATCCAGATCCCCTGGCCCACTGGGAACCTTCGAGGAGGACCTATCCTTCTGACTAACAACTTGAGAGACTCCTCACAGATTTAATTGATGGGAGACTTCAACCTGGGCTTCATTGACCAGGAAAACAAACATGCCCAATCAGTAGCAGACACACTGGCGGATCTTGGCCTCTCACAAAAAGTTCTTACCCCAACCCATATCAAAGGGAGGATCCTCGATTGAGTGGCCGAGCTTAATTGTAATATCTCCATCACTAACATCACCCCACAATCCTGGACTGACCACCACCTCATTAGATTCTCCTCCATCCTTGATCTTCACAATTCTAAAGCATTTGTCATGGCACCTGCTCTTCCAACCAGAAGTAAAAAGGATATTACAGTTGAAAAACATCTACCTCACCTCCTCCCATCTGTCATTGCCTTTGCCAGGAACGCTGACCCTAACACTCTAGTGGAGGTTTTCAACAACACCATGACAAAGGCCCTTGACACCATTGCACCTATTAAACTCCACAAATGTAGGCAGAAATCTCACCTTAATACTTGGTTCACACCACACCTCAAGGAACTAAGACTCCAAAAATGAAAACTCCAAGCTACATGGCGACACTCTCCTACGGTTGAGAATAAAGCTAAACTAACTGACCTCGCTAACATATATAAAGAAGAAATAATACTCACACAAAAAACCTGTTCATTGACAGAATATCAAAGGCTAACTCCAAAACTAAGGAAATATTTACCATCCTCCGGGAAATGGAAGCCCCTATCCTGCCTACAGACAATGTCCCTAAAGACAAGCAATGGTGCACTGACATCCAAAATGCCCTGCCTAACACAATCGTAACCCTCCAAACTAAAATAGCTAACAAAAAGTCCTTATTGTTCCAGACTAATCCACAACCTGCCCCTCTCCCTACATTGAATAGAACCACCACCTCCTTCAGATTCACTAACATTTCTATCCTAGAGACTGAGAAAATAATACTCTCCTTGAAGTCCTCGAAGTGGGAGGGTGACAATTGTCCGGCACAAATTGTAAATGACACAGCTAGAGATTTAACCCCTTTAGTCTCTAAGCTTTTTAACGCCTCCTTCAAAATGAACACAATGCCCAATAACCTTAAAGAATCTTGGGTTCCCCCACTATTGACTGAGTTACACTATGCATGAGGGGCCATTTTGTACAATTTCTGGAATTCCATATCCTTTCCGATACTTTCTGGCAGGTGTGCGACTCTGCATTGATTGCCTGTCACAGTATGTGCCACAGCGATGAGCGGATGTGTATTTGGAAATGTGTGCTGTTCTACCATGCCATGCGGTTTGTCACCCACTGCTATGTGAATTTCAATTCTGAATGTTGTAGTGAGAAGTGTCCTAAGTGGGGTGTAGCTTCTCATGCCAGGCATGGTGCACATGGCATGTTGAAAGGTTTCACTTTCATCCATGTGCTTTTGTAATGGCAATATGCTGACTCATGATGGTTTGGGGAAAGTCTTTCTGCTTCAGTGGTTCTGCACTGTGGTTGATCACAATGACGTATGTTGGCCTGGTATTTCATTTTCACCTGCATGACTTGCGATTTTCACAGGCACCTTTATGTGGAATTCCTTACACCAATTGTGGCTACAGCGTGTTTTGAGCAGAAGCAGTGGTATGGAACATTGAGGCAACTTCAGTGTGTCTTTTGTAGGTAAGGGCAGCTTAGTGGTGGTTTCGGTTGTGATCAGCTTACTGGTGGATCGCGGGTGATATGGAACACACATGGAATAGAGAACAGGAAACAGTTCTTGCATGCTTCCCTGCAGCCTCATCGTACACAGGGTAGGATGAACTGTGTATTCAAGAGCAGGCTGCTGTTGGGCAATTGGGCTATGTGTGTTTAAGTGGAGGTAGCTCCAGGTAGGTTGTGCTCGTGGGGGTCTTGTGAAGACCAGATGGACTTATAACTGAATGTGTGTATATGTGCAGGAGAGCGGGAGATAATGGAAGCACAGAGTAGTGCTAAACCTGAGGAATGGGATATTGCACTGCTATTGATGTATCTGGCAGTTGAACTGCAGCAGATGGGGTTGACTATGGTGGGGTGATCAACTTCATAAAAGGTTTCACAAAAGAGGCTCGATGAGTTTCATGAGGGGTAACTTTCTTCTGGAAGGTCCACCAGCATGGAGGCGTAGTTTGGAAGTCATGAATGTATGAGTGTAGTGGGACCATGTGGTAAAGTTATGCACTTTGTCAAGTGACAAGAATGGGTTGAGGGTTAGGCAAGGGTTGTGTATACAGAGGGGATGGTATTTCATGATGTTGTGCAGGTCTGTCCTTTATGCACTAGAGATCATTTGAATGTTGTGATGGAGGTTTGGGTTTCTTTCATGAAACCCACCAGATTTGTGTACAGTGAATGGTGAGGATTGTCTATATTGATATGTGAACTTAAAATCCGGTTTGGCAGCATTCAATTGAAATGCAGTCCCTGTTACTTTGATTTTGCATTCTTTCATGTTGCAGTCTGCATAGAGATGTTTGATGGCAACAACGGAACTGGTAATCTCCCCCACGCATATTAATAGTAATGGCGTGCAATCAAAATGCCTTGCCTTAGCTTGCCTGGAGTTGCTGCTGCAGTGTCCATCATCTGCTAGACATGAGAAGTGTGCAGTTTTATGACTTTGAAGATTGCATAATTGTCTGGGGCAAGTGTTGGTTGGCCACTTGATGCCAGTGCTAGATTCTATATAGCCTCATTGGCAATCATCCTTTTCTTCACCTTGCCTTTGACCTCTGGCCAACAATTCTTGATTTGATAAACTTAAAGATTTGTACTCCCAAGGCATGCACCTGGTCAGTAAGCGACAGCCACTGGAGGGCGTGCTCTGCTGGGGTAGTATTGGGTGTATGAAGGCTGGAAAGTGCATCATTGTGTTTGATGCAGACATGCATTATCAAGCAAACCTACATTTCTGCGTAATTACCTTTTCTTTTACTTTCCTTCAGTAATATATGCCCGCTGCCTCCCTGCACCATTGTGTGGTGGGTAGTGCATTGGACCCCAGGATATGTACTCTTTTTTCTGCAGGTGGATTGGGTTAACCTATGCGCTGTTCGTTCATTATACCAGTGGTCGGGTATGGTACTTCGTGGATTGTAATAGTATGTACCAACTGCTGTTGGGCAATTGGGCTATGTGTGTTTAAGTGGAGGTAGCTCCAGGTAGGTTGTGCTCGTGGGGGTCTTGTGAAGACCAGATGGACTTATAACTGAATGTGTTTATATGTGCAGGAGAGCGGGAGATAATGGAAGCACAGAGTAGTGCTAAACCTGAGGTATGGGATATTACACTGCTATTGATGTTTCTGGCAGTTGAACTGCAGCAGATGGGGTTGACTATGGTGGGGTGATCAACTTCATAAAAGGTTTCACAAAAGAGGCTCGATGAGTTTCATGAGGGGTAACTTTCTTCTGGAAGGTCCACCAGCATGGAGGCGTAGTTTGGAAGTCATGAATGTATGAGTGTAGTGGGCCCATGTGGTAAAGTTATGCACTTTGTCAAGTGACAAGAATGGGTTGAGGGTTAGGCAAGGGTTGTGTATACAGAGGGGATGGTATTTCATGATGTTGTGCAGGTCTGTCCTTTATGCACTAGAGATCATTTGAATGTTGTGATGGAGGTTTGGGTTTCTTTCATGAAACCCACCAGATTTGTGTACAGTGAATGGTGAGGATTGTCTATATTGATATGTGAACTTAAAATCCGGTTTGGCAGCATTCAATTGAAATGCAGTCCCTATTACTTTGATTTTGCATTCTTTCATGTTGCAGTCTGCATAGAGATGTTTGATGGCAACAACGGAACTGGTAATCTCCCCCACGCATATTAATAGTAATGGCGTGCAATCAAAATGCCTTGCCTTAGCTTGCCTGGAGTTGCTGCTGCAGTGTTGTAGGGTATTTTGTGGAGATTTGGGGCCTGACGGTATTTTATTACCGCCGAAAAATAACTTAGCAATAATCACTCTTTGTATTCAGATTTGGCCATGTGCAACAATAATACAATGGACATGCATTATTTCAGCACCCAGACCTGCATATTTGGTATACGTGGTTGGTGGTATTTTGGTGAGCATAATTCCCTTGTTTTATTTGTGGCCCCAATGTCCAGAATCCCTTATCTTTGCTTAGATTTTTCGTGTGATCACTAGAGAGACCTCAGACCTGCATTCTAGGAATACCACATTTTCCAGTGATAGTGTTGGTGTGCCACCATGGGCGAACTCACTGACTTATTTACGACAGAGAGCTATATGTGGTAGTCTTGTGGTAATTTCCACTACCTTATATACGGTAGGGAGCTATGTTCAGAGAGTCTCTCTTCCCGTTGGCTCATGTACCGCCAACAAGCTATGCTACAGTCACTCACAATTATTCATACTGATTCTGACATGCACA